>NC_135430.1:19156760-19465260 GCF_051991245.1 Festucalex cinctus | reverse complement strand
GATGGGGTGGATGACGGTGGCGTCGTGCGACTGCTGCTGGTAGTGCTGGCAGTACGAGTACACCAGGAGGGTGACCAGACATCCCAGGATGGAGCTACTGAGACCCACGGCAATCATGTGGAACAGGTTGAAGTCTGAATGGAGGTGAAGAAGAGGGGAGGGAGTTGGTAGCTGGCCAATTCATACTGTTATGATGGCTTTGTTAAGGCCCAAGGACACACCTTGGACTGGATGACAACCAATCACAGGGCACATATAGACAACCCATTCAATCAAATTAGTCTTTAATTATTAACTTAACGTGCATATTTTTGGAAAGTGGCAGGAATTTGAAGTACCTGAGGAAAATTCCACCCTGTAAGACACTGTTTCTTAGCCCCGGTCCTCGAGTACCCCTACCCGGCTTGTTTTCCATGTCTCCCCAGCCAACACAGCTGAAGATCGTTATCAGGATTCGTGCAGACCTCACTGATTAGCTGATCGTTTGAAACACTTAAGAGAGCGATGGAAAACAGGCTAGGTAGGACCAGGGTTGAGAACCACTGCTCTAAGGCTTCGAGCCCGGATTCGAACCCACTCTTACACATAATGTGCTAAACAGTCAACCCTTTGATGAATTAATCTGATTGATTGAATTAAAAGGTGTTGGAAAGTCACTAATTATTTGTATGCATGTTTTCTTCCTGATGAATATGAATGTATTTTAGGGATTCTGATGCGGAACACCCTGAAAAGAACTGTACAGGAAGTCAGACATTTTGGTCAGAAGCATTTTGTTGAAATACAGATCATCGCTACTATGTGAAAAATGTGTCCATTTTTTTTGGGACATATTTATATATTTGGGATAAAACTGAATGCAGACATCCCAAAAACGCAAAAATGTATTATTTATTTATTTTCCGAGACTGCCCCTTAGCACACTCGTTGAAAAACATTGTAAAAAACTGTGAATAAGGAAATCGTGGTTGAGTCACTGAGTCTGAATTGATTCTACAGTGACCTTCTGTCGGAATAATTTTAAATATAAGCTATCATACATTTGCTGCAATAAAGAATTGCTTCTGTTTGCAATAAAGATTGCTTTGCACATTCACATAGCCGAGCTGTACGCTATCTTAACAGAAGATGACTCAAGAAGCACAAGAACATCTAACGCAGCAGAATGGTTAGAGCAAGTCTGCTGAGGCCGCCTGTTTTCTGTTGAGAAATGATTGCAAACTTGACCACACATGTACTCAGCAATCTTCCACTCACACACACACAAATGAGTACTGTGTGTTCCAACTATGTTTTGCATTTGCATTATTAGGTTTGGAACACATATGTAACCAAAAACACTGTCAGAATTTAAGAAATAATTAAGGTTTTACTTTTGCGGTGTGAAACTAACATTCATCACAAAACATCACTATTCTGCATTATTTAGTGAGTACTTCAAAGGTTATTACTTATTACGTATGCAATATTGCATTCAAGTTTTTAAAATATACTGTAGATTTGAAAAAGTTACTAATCTTGTCAGTAACTTTGTCAAGTTTCGCTCTTTTTTTTTTTTGAATATAAATAAACATATCACATGTGACAGCAACAATTTGGGTATTTGGCTGCAAACGAACATTTTCTTGACTACCAGCTGCCAGTTGTGCACCAACGCGCGCACGCGAGCGCTTCTTATGAACTCTGAGCACTTTCATCAGCACTCCTGCAGCTGTTGCTGAAGTAAACATGGTTAAAAGAGATTTTATTGATCCCCTCAAACTGTAACTGTGTAGCTACGGTACATTTTACTCGGGATTTCTGCACCTGAATTTCAAGTGCTAGAGAAGTACGTTACTGGGGGAAATTTGTGACTGCAGCGAGATATTATCAGATCAGCATTTTCCTTTAATTTTTTTTTTTTTTTTTTTTTTACAGTGGGATTTATATTCATTTAAGCAAATTAATGCCTGCCCATGTCGGTTTCTCACACACCTCCAACTACACGCATACATTTATTACCTCCACAGCGTCTCTCCTCCTGACTGGAGCGTGCAATGGAGACTTCTGTTAAAAGGAGAAGGAAAAAAAAAAAGCAAAAGGTATCAGAATTAGGCCTGGAACCGGCACAAACACGCTCCTGCTCGCGTGACAAATTACACCTCCGTTGGCGAGCGCTGAGATGAAAGCCGCTTTCAGTATGATAAAGATTACCCGAGAAACTCCGCAAGCTATAATCGCGGCCGTGGCGGCACCTGGAGTGCTTTATGAAAAGTAGACGTCCTCATTAGAGAAAATGAAGCACGAGACGTTTCTAACGCGCCCTAATTGACAAGGCTTCCCATTTAAAAGGCGATTGATGAGCAACGAAAATGGGTAATTCTGTAAGAATTAATACAGAATGCTTAAAAGGCTTTGATTGAGGTTTATTTATGAAAATGCTAATTAGCACGGGGCTCATGAATATTGTAAAGTCATCCATTTTGTAGACCAGGGGTGTCCAAACTTTTTCATTTGAGGGCCACATACAGAAAATCAGAAGGACGCAAGGGCCACATCATGTTATGAAGAGAAATTGTGCTTAGTCCTAAAAATTGTACAAATAATTGATTTGTGCTTTTGCATATTTAGTTATATATATTTTAGTTATATATTTAGTTTTGTTTAAGTTTTTTTTTTTTTTTTTTTTTTATTTAGTTTTAATTCTTTTTCAGGGTGGTTCTGTTAGTTTTTTTTTTTTTAGTTTTAGTTCTATAATAAATGCTTAGTTTTAGTTTAGTTAGTTTCAGTATTATTATTATTATTATTATTATTATTTTTAATTTTGTGTGTATTACTCATGCGCAACATTTAAAAAACACCATGGACGCAACGTCATTATTCCAGTTTATATCAAAATAAATCTACTAAAAGTCACATTTAAAATCATCCCCCAAAGCTCATGCATTAAATTAATTACCAAAGACTAAAACGAAGGACATTTTTTGCTATTATTATAGTTTAATTTTAGTTTTGTAAAAATAAAATGTAGTTTCAGTTAATTTTTGTTTTTAAAAAAGCATCTTCGCTTTTGTTTCATTTCGTTAACGAAATTGTTTTTTGAATTTTAGTTTTTTCGTTAGTTCGAGTTAACTAAAATAACCTTTAATAGCACCTGTGTTTTTCGACACCCTCCCTTCTTACTTTGACCATCTCCAAACATTTTTGTTTTTATTTTATTTGAACTGAGTCAAATGCCATTTTTAGCATATGTTGCGGGCCACAAAAAAATGGACGGCGGGCCGCAAATGGCCCCCCGGGCCGTAGTTTGGACACCTCTGTTGTAAAGGCATCCATTTTGTAGACTTTAGTAGTTGTTTATGACTAATATGTTTAATCTTGCGCCATGATGCTGCTATGGAAAAATCAATGCAGATGTGTGTTTCACATTACTTTCTGTCAATAGCAATATGGCGGTCTAAGCAGATATCAATATTATCGACAAAGAAAAGACAGTTGCCATTTCTTCCAATTTTTTTCCACAGGAAATTGCATGCCTCGCCTTGTCTCACCTTTTACATCATACAAACTGCCCAGAGCGAGATAAATAACGTATGTTATCATTACATAATTGAAAACGACTGCGTTAGGTCTTACCTGGAATGAGATTGGAGTCGGGGGAGCACGGCCTGCTCTCGCTGCTGTTTCCTGAGCACTGATTCCCAGTCGGAAACAGCACGTCGCAATGACGGACACGCAACTGGGACCCCCGGGAGTCGCACTGGGACCACTGGGACCAGCCGGACCAGCTCTCTGCAAACAAAAAATGACAAGTCAATCCCACAGTTGTTTGTGTGGGTCCTTGGTTATGTATTAGGCATGCATGAGTGACCTCCACAAGGGAATAGAGCAGGGGTGTCCAAACTACGGCCCGGGGGCCATTTGCGGCCCGCCGTCCATTTTTTCGTGGCCCGCGACATGTGCTAAAAATGGCATTTGACTCAGTTCAAGTAAAATAAAAACAAAAATGTTTGGAGATGGTCAAAGTAAGAAGGGAGAATGTCAAAAAAAACACAGGTGCTATTAAAGGTTATTTTAGTTAACTAAAACTAACGAAAAAACAAAAATTCAAAAAAACAATTTCGTTCACGAAATAAAATAAAAACGAAGATGCTTTAAAAAAAAAGAAAACTAACTGAAACTACATTTTATGTTCACAAAACTAACTAAAATAAAACTATAATTATAGCAAAAATGTCCTTCAGTTTAGTCTTTGGTAATTCATTTAATGCATGAGCCTTTTAGTAGATTTATTTTGATATAAACCGGAATAATGACGTTGCGCCCATGGTGTTTTTTAAATATTGCTCACAATACTACACATTAAAAATAATAAAATAAAACTAAAACTAATACTGAAATTAACTAAATTAATACTAAGCATTTATTAAATAACTAAAACTAATAAAAAACTAACAGAACCACCCTCAAAACTAATTAAAACTAACTAAATTTAAAAAACAAAACTCAAATGAAAAATTCCAAAACTATAATAACCCTACTGCCATATTACAAATATATATACTGTAGCATTTTCTAAATATGCAAAAGCACAAATAAGTTATTTGTACAATTTTTATGACTAAACACAATTTCTCTTCATATCATTATGTGGCCCTTGCATCCTTGTGATTTTCTGTATGTGGCCCTCAAATGAAAAAGTTTGGACACCACCTGGCATATAGAGTGACTGAAAAGGACTTGTGATGGATCTGCGTGTGCTTTTAAGAGCGTGCGTGCGGACCTGGACAAGCTTGAGTGTTGCATAGCGCCTCCTCAGTGTGCAGACCAAGGCAGATGTCCCCTCCGTAAGCAGGCGGGGGGTTACTGCAAGTTCGAGTCCTCATGTAATGTCCACCTCCACACGTCACAGAGCACTTGGACCATGAAGACCAGCAGGACCAACTTCCATCCACTAAAGGCGGCAGGGGGACAAAGGGGGAGACACTTTCACTCAATTATGCAGCACTCTTAGACGGCAGTCCAACTTTTTTTCTTTTTCTTAATAATGAAGTGCTCCTTATGTTCTATGGATAATTTAGGATGCTAACAAACCGCTAATTAATTACGCCATCGCTGTATAATACAGCGGAAGTCGCCAATCTAAGTGGCTAGCGGCTCGCCGTTAGCATTACTGAGTGTCTGGCTGGTAGGAAGTTGTAAATGAGTTTGACTGGCTTACTTGAATTCTTTTTCAATATTCTGGACCAAGGCTACTTTGCAATTCACTCTCCATGTTTAAAGTAAAGGAATGTGAAGAAAAAAAAAAAAGATAAATAGAACTTTGTCTTCATTTATTTTATAAAACACTTTAGGCCATTAAAAAAAGAAAAACATTCCACTCAAAATGTCAAACTCAGCCGTTTAGATTACAGGAGTGCAACATTAAGCCATTAAAATACCTTGTTATTTTACAGCATGTATAAAATAAGAATGTTTCTGTCTCATATTGCACTGAAAGTTGTGTTCCTAAATCCTAAACCGTTATACAGACATTTGGAATTGATTTTTAATGAGAAAAAAGCATTTGAAAAAATAAATGAAGACACTAAATCCTAAACGGCTATATTGTACTTTTTTTTTAAATTTAATGGGAAAAAAGTATTTTACAAAATAAATCCAGACAAAGTACTATTTTTTTTCTATTATTATTATTATTATTCTTATTATTATTTTTTTTGCTGGTCCAATAAACAATCCGATCCGTGGCACAAATCCGTGATCTGATCCGAACCGTGACTTTTGTGATCTGTTACACCACTAATATATATTATATATATATATATATATATATATATATATAGTAATAAATCTAAATAAAATAAATAATAAAAAATAAATGAAATTTGACCTCAATAGTAAATGGAGAAGAAAGCATTTTACAAATTGATTTGCAAACTTATTAGAATCAGATGACACATTCTACCATTGTCCTAACTACAGAATAGTTGTTCTTTTACTAAACTACAATTCCCAAACAAGTGTTTGACCTTCCATCTTCTGCACAGCCAAACATTAATACAGAAATGTACATTTAATAGGAACCCCGAAAGCTCATTTATGGTACGAACAAAAACAACATTTTTGCTCTAATTATACGTAGTTTTATCAACATAAAATGTATTTAAAGTTATTTTCATTTTTTAAAAACACATTTTCGTCTTTATTTTATTTACAGTCATTTTTTTTTTGGGTTAGTTTTCATTACAATTCTAACCTTGGTACCTCCACCATAATTTCCCCCCAAACAAATCTTGCCCCCACAACGAATTAGGATTCAGGGCAGGTAGTGAATTTCGGTTCCATCAAACCCAAACAACAAGATAGGAGCTGTCAAGTCGGATTGTTCCGGATCACAAACTCATGTCTGATTCATGTTGCAGTTCAAAAGGAGCTGTGCTAAACTTTTTTTTTTTTTCGGAGACACAAAAAGGGTGAAAAATTGTGCTTGTCTCCCGTGTGTGCGCGTGTGTATATTTTGACATGACAGAAAGTAGGCCTCCTCCAGCTGTTCCAGATAACTCCACACAGCCCACAACTTAACACTTTCAACTTTTTTAATTGAGAGAAATCAACCATCAGCATCCATGTTGCCGTTTCCTTGCTATTCAATTTTTCTAATCTGATTTGATTCCCTTCAATTTAATCAATATTGATTAATTAAGGACAATCAATTCTTCTTAAATATCAAGGAGATGATAAAAACTCCATAAACATTAAATTTCAAATAAAATTTTACGGTGGCAGTAACTGGTTCATGGATTTAGTTTATTAATGAAAGTAACGTGTTATAAATCACTTAACAGTTACGCAAACATTGACATCAGCAAGGATGAGATTAAAATATTTTCATTATTCAATAATTGGAAATATAAAGTAAAAAATTCATAAATGGAAGAAAATACTTTTCAATTCATTTGAACATTAAATTTAAAGAAAACCCGAAGATACAAAAAAGGGCCTTTAAAATTCTCAATTTTCTTATGAATTTATGGAAAAAAGATAAAATAATTGATTCATGGTTTTATGAATCGATATCAGGCTTTAAATTATTTGATTTTTAAACCCAGCCCTACTTATTACATTAGTACTACTAAAATGTTTTATTTAATAAAAAAAAAAAAAAAAAAAGTAAATGTAAACTTAAACCTGCATACTTTAAGACTCACTACAAAAAAAATAACGAAAAAAAAACTTTAAAAGAGAAGTTGAGGAAAAAAATAAAAATAATAAAATCTTCAGTAATTGAACAATTGAGCTTGCTGGAAACAACTTTACTTGTGCCGTAAAAAAAAACAAAAAAACTTTGAAAAATCTTCCTTAATTATAAAACTGAGCTCGATCCAATCAACTTCAATTTCTGCAAGAATTAAGGTGAACAACAAACCGCCATTCAGGAAAAAATATATATATAATATATAATAATATAATATTTATATATAATAAATATATAAATATATATATATAAAAAAAAAGCTGCACGACCATTTCCCATTTATTATTTGCGATGTTGTTATGGGCCACCACTAGCCTAAACACAGTATTATGATCAATATCACATTTGTGGAATACTAATTAAGCAGAAAAATCCACCTGTTTGTATCCATCTGAGAGTGCGGCCATTTTGTATTCTTAACATATTGTTGATGTAATTACATTTTGTCAAAACTGAGCATAATTATCATCGCAAATGCATCTCATTAAAATGTGTTGGTGTAAACGGAAATTCCTACCAGACAAAAAAAAATAAAAAATTCAACAATATTATGAGGGCAGTTTGGAGAATTACGAGTTAATATCGTTTTTATCAATCATATGGAAATATTCAAGCCTCATATTGGCAGAGAGTAATTCCCTTTTCATCAGAAGCATCTGAGAATTGCTTTTAAAGACCTGCTGGTGCTTGGCAGCTCCGCGCAGGTAATTGAAGTTTCCGTTGCTTTTTTGTCATCGCTGCGTAATTTCTCTATCTCAAAGTGACGTGCCAGTCGATTCCTGGCCCTCCATGACGGATCGTCTCATCTTGGCTGAAGTTGCGAGAAAAACAACAGAATCATTTCTTTCTTTACCAGACGGACGCTCGGCGCGACACCTGTTTTCCTCCTTCAAAGCGTCGGATTAAAAAAAGAACGGGATTAGACGTCCGTCCCAGGATCACAGCTGGGACGCCGAAAATCGAAAATACACTTTCACGCGGACACTATTAGAAGACGCATTAGTATTCCTTGCTGCTGTATGCATTCTTAGCACGAGACGTAAAAAAGTTTTCCGGCACATGCAACCATCCACGGACTGAATTAACAGGCTGTAAAAATAGCGTTAATGGCTGTTCGCATCCTTGTCTCCTTTGCTTACTTCCAGCATGGCAACATTTAGCAAGATACCTAAGACCTCCTCTCAGGGGGTTTTCAGATTAATAATCATCCAGTACAACATGCGTTTGTCAGATTAGACGCCAAAACGGATTCTGTTCATTTGAATGCATCCTTTTTTTGCCATGCGTTGACAATAAATTGTTTGCGGGGCTTTTCATCGCCGGCGGCATAATTGATCTGCTACTGTATGTAATTACACAGCGGAGTGCCACAGGGATGGCCTCTTTGATTCTTTGGTGCAAAATTGTTGAGTTTTCATCACAGCTTCTCTCCGCCTCTGATTTCTTTTGTGATTCGTGAAGATTTGCAAGTCATTTGGCGCCACCATTCTTGATTCGTTACTCAAGGGAGAAAAAAAAAAAAAAAAAAGATAGTTTAGTTTGGATGTGGGGAAGTGTGTATTCATCTGTGTTGGACAGCAAATGAGGGGAAGTAATTGCTTCCCATGGAGACAGAATTTACAGCCCTATTCGAAAGTACGCTTATTTCTTCTTCCACTAATGACTTGGTTTCAAACAGAAAAACAATTAGGATGATACACTTGAGAGTTAAAACCGATTTCAGGCGCATTTTTAGTCCACACTCACTTCTGTTTCTAACCGCAGTAGGCACTGCAGTGCAAATGCACTAATTTTGTGTGTATTTGAATAGGGAAAATAACAAAAAAAATCACGAATCCATGTGTGACACCGAAACCAATTAAAAAAATTGATTTTGTCAATGATTCAGCAAGATTGTGATTGAAATCCAGTGACATCTACCACACATATTTAATCCAACTATTTTTAAATCAGGAAATAGAAAGGATATTAAGAATTATAGACCTATTAGTATACTCCCGATAGTTTCTAAAGTAATTGAAAAGATTGTTGCTGAACAGCTAATTAAGCACCTTGATAATGGAAATATGTTGCATCCTATGCAATTTGGCTTTCGACCCAAACATTCCACTGAAACAGCTTGTTGTTACCTTCTTGAGGTAATTAAACTCAGCCTGGATAAGGGAGGAGTGGTAGGTGCCATTTTTTTGGACTTACGAAAGGCATTTGATACTGTTAATCACTCAGTGTTATTGTCAAAAATGTTGAGTTTTAATCTTTCTGGAAACACCATTAGCTGGTTTAAATCATATCTTGTAGACCGATCTCAGTGTGTTAAAATTAATGATAAAATCTCACAGTCTAGACCATGCACTACAGGGGTAATCCAAGGATCTGTATTGGGGCCACTGCTCTTTAGCTTGTATATTAATGATCTTCCCTCTGTCTGTGATGACGTAAATGTCCTGATGTACGCGGATGATACTGTTTTTTTCACTCACGGTCCTAATGCAAGCTCAGTTGCTGCTAAGTTATCCTGCGTAATGACTAAAGCAACTGAGTGGCTGAACAAGTCCCACCTCACACTGAACACAGAGAAGACTATTGCTATGTACTTCTCTAACAGAACAATCCCAAACGCTCCCCCAAACATATTTGCTGATAATTTTATGATCCAAAATGTCGAAGAGGTTAAATATCTAGGTGTGTCCTTAGATCCTACACTTAAATTTAATAATCATGTTAAAGCAGTATGCCGTAAATTAAAATTTAATATTTCAAACTTTAAACATATTAGGGATGCTTTATCATTGGAAGCAGCAAAATCATACTTCAATGCAATGATTATTTCACAAATTTTGTATTGCCTGTCATCATGGTCTCAGGCTAAACAAACTGTTTTAAAACCTCTCAGAACATTATATAATCAAGCTCTAAAAATATTTGATAAAAAGCCAATGAGACACCACCATTGTAATATACTTGTAAAACATAATATGTTAAGCTTCGATAACCTTATCAGGTATTCTAATATCTGTTTGGTGCATAAAATTCTTAATGACGCAGCCCCACCCCCATTAAAAACATTTGTAAATCTGCGATCACAATCAACAAACAGGGTGTCAAGGTCTGCAGTGAGGGGTGATTGCAACATCCCAATAAGAAAGTCTGTTTTTTCTCAATCAGTCTTTTCTTATAAAGCTATTAAAGAGTGGAACGGGCTCCCCGACCACATGAAAAATAACATCAATTTTAATAACTTTTCACGCGCAGTCAAAGGCTGGCTCCTTGAATATCAGTCCTGTCCACATTTTTAGTACTTGGGTACATGTCCATCAGACGATACCCTAGTGGGTACCGTCTGATGGACACAGCCACAACTATAACTGTTGCTGCTTCAATAGCAAACATAACTACTACCTCTACGATTTATGTATTTTACGCGTGTTATAGATTTGTAAATTGATGTTGTGTATAATTCTGCCTCTTTTATCTTATAGGATATGTAATTTAACAATGCTGTATTGTGTATCTGACACTTCATATGTTAGTTGAATGTAATTTTGGTGCTCCGTATGTTGTATGTATGTAGTTTTTAACTGTTATGTAATTTTATTTTATGAGGACTACAGATGGAAATTAGCATATTGCTAAATCTGGTGCAGCCATCTTTTTAATGTTACTGTACACTGTCCTTTTAATAAACCAAACTCAAACTCAAACTCAACAAAATCGCATTACATCCGCCACCATTTAGACCTGCTTTTACCGAGTCTAAAATCGAGTCTACTTTGTTACCAACGTCTAAGCATGGCTACCAAAATTTACAAATACGCTAAACAAGACTTTCCCAGTACAAAGTGTGCTAGTTTTTAGGCTGTGGTAGATTAGGCCTTTTTGGCGTATATGATCAGATAGGTGACTTGCCTATTTGCACTCGGGCACTTATCTACACTCTAGAAAGAGAATTGTTGAATCAACTTAACTCATTTGCTCCCAAAAATGCATAAATATGTTCTATTTTAAATGTATTAAGTGCCCCAAAGATGTATTTGTTTTTTAGGCTTTGATGCAACCTCTCAACTGCAGCGAAAGGGTGGAAAAAATGGTAGTAATTACAAAAACAGCCTGCCTCCTGATGGCCATTTTTGTAATTACTACCATTGCTGCACCCATTCTCTGTAGTAAGCTTTCTTTATGCTCTAACATAAAACAAAAAACGTGTAAATACGTCTTTGGGAAACTTAATATATTTAAAATAAAACGTATTTATACGTTTTGGGGAGCAAATGAGTTAAGAGAAAAAGGCATCTAGCATCCACTGACAATATGCAGTCAAGGACCGGCAGAGGTTCACTCAGACCCTTTCAATTGGTGCCGTGACCCGGCCCAAAAATTCAAGATGTGCCCATTTTCATGCCGAGCGCATGAAAAATAGAGCTCTCATCGTGCATCTCTTACCAGGACACGGAGTGGTGTTGCACTCCTGGTACTCCTGTGCAGCCCCCATGCAAGGCTGCCCCCCGTACTTGGGCTCCGGGTTGCTGCACATCCGTTTCCTGTTGCGGATGCCGCGGCTGCAGTCCCTGCTGCACTGTGTCCATGACGACCACGAGGACCAGCCGCCATTCACGGTGCGTCCAGAGGTCTTCCCCAGATGAAGAACCTCACCTAAAGCGCGGAAAAGACGGAAGACGTGTTTATTTCTTTCAAACTATTCGTCATGTAACCGCGTCGACAGAAAACGGCCCGTGTGAGGAAGATGGATTCGCAACAGCTGCACAAATGTAGTGCATCACAGACCTCATTTCTATTTTGTGAAGATGGATTCAGTAAGTTAAGTGCGGCGTTTGGTGTTCATCAAACAACATCAGTTTTCATCATTGGTGCCCTCATGTGGAATGAATCACGGAATCCGAAAGTGAAATTTTTATTAAACTCTAATTACCGCATGCATTAATCAGCGCTGTGGAAATGTTGCAGCCAGTGAGAGGCATTGAGAATCATCTGGTCTGCGTGAATGAGAAGCCATCTGCTTGAGTGAATGATAATCACCTGCAGTGAAATTACAGCGAGTGTCCAGGCCATTGACGGATGATTCACTCCTTCAACTCGGCCAACTTTTACAGACGATAATGCAGCTCTTAAGGCTTACTTTTTATCAATCTTCCCCGTCATCATCTCTCACCTTCTTCCAGACCTTTTATTTTCCTACTTTAATTCTTTTACATTTTTTTCTATTTTTGGCATTCTTGCACTGCAAAAATTGTTGGAATCGGTAGTTCATTTAAAGTAATAAAACAGGATAAAGGTATTGATTTGATTGTGAAAACCCTTTATTTTGCATTGATAGATATCAATTTTGATTTCGACGGAACTAAAAATACGTCCAAAGGACCCAAAATAAAGTTTTTGATTTCCTTCCAGTTACAGTTTTTGTCTTCATGCCCTCCAAGTAAGATATTTAGTTTGATTTTTTTTTTCATTTATTATTATTATTATTTTTATTTAAAAAAAAAAAAAAAAAAAAAAAGATATTTAGTTTGAGTCAAACGGAAACAGCATATCCCCACCCGGGAGACCATGCTTGTATGTGTGAGAGTGTGTACTTTAAAAAACAAAAACAAAACAAAAAAACAAACGAATTTGGGGGAGAATTTGTCACCTGCATGGTGACGTCATGCGGCAACTCGACAGCACGCACGGATTTATTTTTTTTTCCCCACTCACTCACAAGTTTACATGTGTATGGGTTTAGGAAAAAAATCACCACCACAAATTAACAGAAGCCCAGAGGTGTAGATTGAGAAAGAATTCATGGGTATACATCCTATATTCATATAGTGCATTTTCCTGAGTAAAAACGGAAGACCATGCCTTTAATCAGTTGAAATCAATTAGTTTGGTTCAGTGACTAAAATGTTAAGTAAATATTTTAAGGTTTGTTCAAGTGAAGAATTATTGTTTACATCAACATGAAATAATCGGGTCATACGAAGTCGCTCAATTTAGTTTCTGTGAAGTCAAATATTTTAGATGTGATATCTGGACATCATTTTTTTGTTTTGTTTTGTTCCGGTGAGGTTATAGTTTGCTTTCCTCGCTCATTACAATTACCAGTCCCGCTGTTTTTCCACAGGGTGACGGCGTGTTTACCTTGCGCTAGCCCTCAACCTCTTCATAAATACGGCCAACCTTGGCAGCTTATACAGCCTCATCACCTCACAAGCTGGCGCGCGCGCCGACAGGGCCCGTCGAGGCGTGAGCTCTTGATCGATTCTTAAGCGGGCAGTGGCACGGACTGACCCCCCCCCGCCTGCAGCTGTGACCTGATACTCCTCATCCAGACTTCTTTAAGGACCACATATTGAACGGCTGCTCGTGACGATCAGCTTGGCGAGCTTCATCGTGTTTCGTCTCATTTGCATAACTGCAAGCTCTCACCTTGTCATAGAAAAATACGTGTAAAATGCGTGATAAGTCTACGTCATTTTTAGTCGAGTGACATGGCGGAATTGAATCAGATTCAGTGCAAGCACACAAATATAACAATGAGGGATGTTGGATACCACTTTTTTCAGACTGCTACTCAACTCTTCGGTAGTCACTGATATGAGGTTATGATACCAATAGTTGTCCCAATATGATGTCACTGATCTGTATTGGCTGACAAAAAAAAAAACAGTATTTTTGAATGTTCTTAATTTGTAAAGTAAAAAATTCAATATATTTGTTTATTGATTTGAAAGAATTACAGATAAAACGTTATCGTGTTGGGATATATTAATTTTTAAACAAAACAATTAGAACAATTTGGACTCTTTCTTTGTCTTAAGAATGCATTACTGAGACATTGGACCAAAAATACTTCAGAACAAATTATAGCAAAAATGTCCTTCGTTTTAGTCTTTGGTGTGATTTTTAGTAGTTTTATTTTGATATAAACCAGAATAATGACGTTTGAAAGTATGTCACACAGAAGTGATGTCATCTAGCAGCAGCCAATAGAAAAGCAGACATTACTCCCACTGTGTGTGTGTGTTTTTTTTTTTAAATATTGCACACAATACACATTAAAAAAAAATACTACTACTGAAACTAACTAAAACTAAACTAAAACTAAGCATTTATTAAAGGACTAAAACTAATAAAAACAGAACCACCCTAAAAACTAATAAAAAAATAAATAAAATGAAAAATTCCAAAACTATAATCACCCTACTGCCATATTACAAATAAATTGGTTTATATACTGTAGCATTTTTCTAAATGTGCAAAAGCACAAATAAATTATTTGTACAATTTTTAGGACTAAAGACAATTTCTCTTCATAACAATATGTGGCCCTTGCGTCCTTCGGATTTTCTGTATGTGGCCCTGAAATGAAAAACTTCTAGGTAGTCAAATATACTGTATATTTAGATACATATTTCCTCACTTGTGTACACTATCATGATAATGCAACATTGCCTTCCTATGCCAAATCAGATGACTCACTTTCAAACTGACAGTGACTGTATTTGTTTTTTCTTTTCTTTTTTTTTTAAATCTAATCCTTCTGCCCTTGATGAGTTGGACAGTGATGAAAAAGGATGCAGTGTTTTAAGATCTAACAGTCTCCCTTACAAAGAGACATCAGAAAAGTTCCGTCCAACTCCTGTTGCTTCCCAAGCTGCTCAAATCCTGCAGCGTGTTACAAAGAAGACGTGGACATTCTACGCGGGGGAAAAAAGAAAAAAGAAAAAAAAAAAAGACACTTTAAGGCAGTGTCACGTAAATTTGTGCACATCAAATGTGAACAAAGTTTAGTGACATCACATACGCCCACAAAAAGTTTCCTAGATTCATACTGTACGTGTGTGATATTCGATTAAATGTTGCCCACAGTGGAACCATGCAACAGAAATTTCTGGGCTGACCTGAGATCTGTCAGGCGGCAGCTTCCTCAAGGGAAACTTTTTCACGGAGGAGCCAAATAAAGAGAAAGCAATTAAAACTCCTGAAAGGGCACAGAGGCGTAATAAACTGAACAGACTCACAAATAGCCACGAAATACACAATGATGTGCACAAAAAGGTAATATGGCACACCTGGTTGTTATACAGAATATATAGTTTGTCTTGGTACAAAATATCAAGGTGGCCTCATTCCAAAAAAAAAAAGTTTGAGCCAAACAACAAGTCGTCACATTCGAATGCGCTGGAGGGTATAATGACAACAAAGATCTCCTTCTGGTCCGACTCCAACTGTTAGATTGTGTTTTTCCACCATCAGGTTCATATCACATATGGATTCCATCAAAGCCAACATCTGACATCAAGAATATTCAATCCCAATGCCAACGCAGCAATTCTTTTCACGTGTTGGCTTTATTGTTCATGTGGTCCGTTCGATTCGTCTGGTAAGAATCGCTTGATCTCAGCTTGTGACGGACGCTTGGCCCCTTGAACGCACCACCAGGTTTTTGGGTTGCATAGAACTTGCACAGTAACTCAACGCTGACAAACGTTACGGTATTTTTTATTTTTTTTTAAAGGTGGGTGGAAATCATCTTAACACAGATGCGCGGGAATAAATTAGAGCGATAAAACCAAAAAAAGGTATGCTTTTGAAAAGTCCAGGTGAAAAGGTTGTTTGAGAGTGCACTGCAGATGTGGGCCTCAATTGGGTTGTTTTCAATGTATAAAATGGCAAAAAGATGCAAAAACAAACAAAAGCTACTGAGAAGCAAGACAACAAAGTCCAATTTTCTTTTCCACCAGTGCCACACCGAGGAAGTATCCAGTTTGAAAAGGCAACAAAGGAGAAAAACAAGCCGCAAGAAGTTTATCCCTAAATTTGAAGGTCAAGATCAGATCTTTTTTCCCCCTCTCTCATTAGAAGGCACAGTCCAAACCTCCTGACTGGGAATTTTTCATTTCAAAGGAATCGTTTCAGCGCATACACTGGAGACTTGCTCGCTGTGTGGGTTCGATCCCGCCAGTTGCACCCGAACTACATGCTCCAGTTCAGTTTTATAGCTAGACTGGTCGTAAAGTAAGTTAAAATACAAGAATGTTTTTCATAATTTTTGCTCATTATTCAATAAATGTTTGATTTCAGCGATTGGCTGGCAACCAGTCCAAGGTGTGCCCCGCCTACTGCCCCAAGCCAGCTGAGATAGGCTCCAGCACCCCCCGTGACCCTTGTGAGGAATTAGCGGTCAAGAAAATGGATGGATGGATATTGATTTGGGACGTAACGATAATGGCCGTATCGTGATATCAGCACATCTGTTCAAAAAGTCGGCTTGATTTCCATTTGTGCAATTTTAGTACCCTCTGGTGGCTTAGGTCTTTAGTGCAGTTTAATTTTCACAAGGCATGTTTTGATCCTATGAGCTCATTTTTTCACAATATTGTCACCTTTTTTTTTGTATCGCCAACCTCCCCACAATATCGTGATAATATTGTATCTTGACCTTCATATCATGATAATATCGGATCGTGATGTTTGGATATCGTTACATCCCTATCATTTATACTGTATGTTTCTGTCATGATAAATACATTTTACATTAATTCAAGTTGCCTGTGTTACCAGTAAGAACTACAAACTGCTCCTAATCAAGTCATAATTTTACTATTGTGATCACAAAATGACCAGTTTTTTGTTACATGTCACCGTTTTTAAAACAGGATGCTTTTCTGGACTACTACTACTACTGTTAACTCATTCACTCGCCGCCATTTTCACATTTCGCAATCCCGTTCGCTCCCGGCTGTTTTACTGAATTTTGACTGATTTTGCAAGGCCCACAGAATATTGTGTTCTATTGCTATAAAAGCATGGAACCTATCAAAAGAAAGATTAAAGTCTCTTCTTTCATCAGGAAAAAAAAGTATCTGTTTTGCAGCAATTAGCATTCGAAGAGAGCTAAGTTTCATCAGTTTTCGCAAATCTATTTAAAATTGTAAGTAATTGAGCTTTTTTTCGACATGGCCCTGGTTGATCTCCTTTGCTCTGCTGCCACCTGCTGGCCGTTTGTGTTATAACGACCATTTCTGCAACCTTTCTTTGCAGTTGAGAGGCTGCATCAAAGCCTTCTGTATGCTCTAGCATAAAAAAAACAAAACAAAAAAACATATAAATACGTCTTTGGGACACTTAGAAAATTAAAAAACGTATTTATACGTTATTGGGAGTAAATTAGTTAAAAAAAAAAAAAGTGAAAATTTAGAGTACCGTATACCCACTTCTGCAGGGACCACGTAACTTTGTACCAACTGTACATTTGCTCGATTCATCTAAATTTTCAACACCTGAAAAAAGGTCACATTTGTGATAAAAAAAAACAAAAAAAACCCAACTTGAAATAAACTACACCAGGGGTGTCAAACTCATGTTAGCTCACGGGCCGTATGGAGGAAAATATATTACCAAGTGGGCCGCATCGGTAAAATAACGGTATACAACTTAAAAACGATTACTGTCAGTTATACGCAGATTTTCGCTATTTGTGTGCCAGCCCTAAATTACGGAGCTCAACTGTAATCATATTGTTCCAAAAAATAATACAAATGCAAATGGAACGCGGCAACACTGCGTTCTAGACGTATTAAATCTACCTGTTTTGCATAAAAATATATTGTTCCCAGAATGCATTGCGTGGAGCAGTTAAAGATGTTATAAGGACGCTAATCCTTGTCATATCTATTTGTGTTACCAGTAATAGTTTGTCAGTAATTTAATTTGTGCCGTATTTAACAAGTTTGTCGGTCTATGACTAAAAAAATAATAATTAAACAAACCGGAACTTTAAGTTGTGTGTAAAATAATGACATCCAGGACGATTATCCCGTACAAGTTGCATTGCTCATCTGAGGACTGCTTGTGAAATTACACATTTTATATATTTTGATTGTGGCCGGCTGATTAATTTTTTTATTTTTATTTTTTTAACTTTACAAAATCATCTCGTGGGCCGGATTAAACCCTTTTGCGGGCCTGATCCGGCCCGCGGGCCTTATGTTTGACATCCCTGAACTACACACTTGTAAGCTAAACCCGTTAAAAAAAGCGATTCTGCCGTATAAAACGAAGCGTGCCGGCTGAGCAGAGAGGGAAAACAAAAGCAGAGACAATAAGGATCTCGCGGCGGTAATCATCCGTCAGCACTGGCATGCGTCCGCCAAGTCTGCGCTGTGTGGAAAAGTCATCTGTTGCCCACAAGAGGGTCCTGGCCCTGATCGCGCATCAGCTCAAGTGAAACGCATCAGGCTTGCTGACATCCCACACTTTCTCCAGGGGAAACAATCAAGCCATCGCTCAACTAAAGCAAGCCGACCACAAAATAAACTCAAAAAGAGACGGCTGTGGGTTTCACCTCACATCATGTTGGTCTTTGTGAATACAATTAAGAAAATAAAATACACTCAGGTCGACTAGATCATTTTTTTTCTTCTTTCTATTGATTGAACCCGACAAGCATATTAGCTTTTATAGTCATCATTCATACTGCGGGCTGGCCTGTGGTCACACAGAAAATGATTTATGACTAAAGCTTTTATTTGTTTGAGGCCCACAAGAGACTGACATGTTGTTGGATTCAAACAGTGAAACAATAACGGCTCATCTGTTTTTTTGTGTTTTTTTTTTGTTAGGTCATGTGACATTTGGAAGCCGAGTCGTTATTGGTCGTTATCTGAGCTCTGAACGACAGCAAGAGGCAAAATGGTCGCCCCTGAGATGAATAAAAAACACGTGGATTTTGCTCCTTAACTAATATTATTATAATATTAGATTATTATAGATTTTGACTTTTGCAAGGCCCATAGAATATTGTGTTCCATTTCTATCAAAACATGGAGCTTAGCAAAAGAAAGATTAAAGTCTCTTCTTTCATCAGGAGAAGAGAAAAAAAAAAAAAAAAAAAAAAAAAAAAAAAAAAAAAAAAAAAAGCATATTTGTATGTGTTTCCGTTTTGCAGCAATTAGCATTAGAATATAGGTAAGTTTCGTCAATATTCACATTCCTGGTGAAAACACTGACAAAAAGAGCTTGTTGCAACATGGCCGTGGCTGATCTCTTATACTCTAAACATCTAAACACGTTTTTGGGAGGGAAGGACTATATATTTAAAAAAATGTTTTTACATGTTTTTGGGATGGAATGAGTTAAATATTAAATATATTCTAAATATTTTTAAAATAATTGTGTGGTTTGAATGCCATGCTAAAGTGGATAATGTCTGACAAAATATGCTCCTTATTTAACTCATTCACGTTTTTTTTCCTGTTAAAAAAAAAAAAAAAACAATTGAAGGGATTTGCCAGTCGTAGCCCTCCGGCTACATTATCCTCCAAGTGAGACATATCCTGCTCCCTTTTTTGTCACTCGCTGTGATTAAT
Organism: Festucalex cinctus; assembly: GCF_051991245.1. NCBI lineage: Eukaryota > Metazoa > Chordata > Actinopteri > Syngnathiformes > Syngnathidae > Festucalex > Festucalex cinctus. The sequence goes on along the minus strand of NC_135430.1, from coordinate 19,445,658 downwards.
GCACGTGATCTGATGTCAGACTTGTTTCTGGTGACAATTTCTAATGAAACACATATACGTCTTGATAATGAGGATCAAGGCAGAGCAGTTTAAAGCTCTCTTGGGTGTCTGTCTGACTGTCACACATTTTTGAAGTTTCAAAACTGACGTGCCTTGGCGGTGCTTCTTTTTAACCCTGGAGGTGTATTTAACACATTCACTGCCAGCCCAGCAAAAATGCCTTATTTGACGTCTTTTTCCGTCAATGGCAGTCAATGAGTTAAGATGAGATGTAACCAAAATTGACGGATTTTTAAGCAAAATTTGCCTTAAAAAAGAAAAAAGGAAAAAAAGGATGCTGCAATATAATCACAAAATATATTGGCACATTGTGTTTAACACATTCACTGCCAGCCCAGCAAAAATGCATTATTTGACGTCTTTTTCCGTCAATGGCAGTCAATGAGTTAAAAGCACGACATCAACGATGCGTACCTGTCACAGCGTTGGACTGGATTGATAATCTGGAATAATGTAGCAGGGAGACGCATGAGACATGAGGGACCACCCCGAGTCAGCTCAAAGTAGAACAGGACATTATGATAAGCCCTTGTTTCCCCAACAACACTACAAACTTTTTTTTTTTTTTTCGTTCACACTGTTCATGTGATGTTTCACCAACCACATTAATCCTTGCACTTAACAAGATGCCAATTAGTTGCCTCTTTGTACAAATGCTTAGAAGTGCAGTTTCTGAGCGGCCTAATGGGAATAATGGCAACGACTTGTAAATAACGCGGGTCTTGACTCTTCACGCTGAATGCAAAACAGAAAAAAAACAAAACAAAAAAAAAACACACCGTGTTGATCGAAGTGTTAGATGACACCTTAAGTGAAAATAGAAATAAAACAGAAGTCTGCTGCTTTTCTATTGGCAGCGTTAGTTTAGAGAGGCACGAACTGCATGAATGAATAACTTCAAATTTTTACTTAATTTAACAATAATAAATAAAATAAAAATCTAAAAAATATAATGAAAAAATATAATAAAAATAATTTACTTTCACATCCACGTTCTCATTCTCATTCCGCATGTAATCGCTAGCAGGCGTGTTTTGGTCATCATGGAACTCCCGTGTCTAAGAATCATGGGATATGTAGGCCTGCTAGCCGGCCGGACAAAATGCAATGAAATTGTAGTTTCCAGGTTTTTAATTTTCATTTTCATTTTTTCCCTAGGTTTAGTATCTGATACACTCACAGAAATATTTCAAGCCTAACTTAAGATCCAAGTAATTTTTTTACATGACAAATTCCCATTTACTTTTTATTATTATTATTATTATTAGATAATTTTAACACAAACCTACCAAATAAACCTTTTATGATAAATATGCATTAGTCTAATAAAGCCCATTTATTTGAAATGCATAATCCTCAGCTTTATGTATTTAGTATTAATAAAGTATAATTACTCTAAATTAATAATAATGAGAGTATTTATGTAAAATACATAAAGTATATTGTTTGAATTGCATCATTATCAGGTTACTAATACAGTACACGAAATACTCCTGTTATAAACACTTACCATATATCTATGCTCTTTATTTTATTCATTTACTTATTTAATTAATTAATTAATTACTTTTCTTTTCTTTCTTTTTTTTTTTTGAATGCAGACATCCCAAAAGCGTAAAATAAATAAATAATAATTATACTTTATTAATACTAAATCCGATTCAAATAAATAGGCTTCATTAGACTAATCAATATGTATCATATAAGTTTTATTTGGTATTGGGTTAAAAATTATTTTAAAAAAATTATCTAAAAAAAAATAAATATACGGGAATGTTATGTAAAAAAAAAACAAAAACAAAAAAAAAACTACATACATCTTAAGGTAGGCTTGGAATATTTCTGGGAGTGTATGTATAAAAATTAATAGTTCTAGCCGAGCCTCTAATTGATTAATTAAGATGTTGGTCTCAATACCTTTGCCCAAATTATGTATCATGGCAGAGATTGATGTAGTTCCAACCTAAAAATTGGCTTTTGGATTGGAAGTTAATTAACACGTCTGATGCTTTGGTCTGTTGATAAACGACAGAAGCTGAACCATGAGCTGATTTTTGATGATGGCTTCTCACCATCAGTGGAGCAGCCGGTCGATCCGTCGCTGGAGCAGTAGCGCATCTCGATCCTCTGCCTGCCCACCTCCAGCAGGCTGGCGTCCGGGATGCGGGCCTTGCACGTGTAACGGAAACGCTGCTCGTAGTGCCCGCCGTTGTCGGAAATGTTCACCGGCGTCCACGGGGTCCAGGGAGTGGTCTTCTTCAAGTCGGGGCACGGCTGCGAGTTGCACGACTGGTGCTCCTGCAGATGTGAGGGCAAAAATGTCTCATTTTGAAGGCAATCACGAGTCATTTCGGCGGCAATTAAGCATGAAAGGTTTCAGACGGAAATGATCGCCGCGTTTCTCAAGCTTCGTAAAACCCCAGACAATCGCTCCTAAAATTCTCAACAGAGTGACAAATGTGATATGAAACGGCTTATTTGATGTCGTCGAAACAAAACAGCCCTTTCAAATCTTTCATTGTCGCTGGTTCTGCTTGGTTTATGTCGCCGACGTGGCAAAACATCCGCTCGGCTGGCTCGGGCCAGCTGAGGATACATTCCCTTCAGACGCCTTCACCGAACACGGCGAGACGCAAACAAAGCGGGCAGAAAAGGTCACCGATGGAGTTGAGAGGCACGCGGAACGGGAAAGCGGGAAGGCAAAGGATGCAAGGCAAGGGTGGGACCCATGGAGGTGGAAATGAGGCGCTTTCGCCCTGTCTGCGTCTGGCTATAAATATGAAAAACGCATCACTGAAGCTCATGATGTGAGTCACATTCAGGAGCATCAAGAGAATATATGGCCCGAAATTCCCTCCACCAGCTTCCATTAGGACAAGTGGTCAGAAAAATAACATTTGTGGTGCTAAATGTGATGCTAACTGTAGTGAAGAGATAATCGAGATGGAAGACCGACTGCTATTTTCTCCTTGCAGGCTTGTTTATTTATGCTGAATATGTCTTGAGTGACTGCCAGACCGGGGAGAAAAAAAATAAAAATATAAAAATAAAAAAAAGATAAGAGCCCAGCAGATAGAGCAGTGTGACAGGTCACAACATTAGGTACACCTACACAATCAAATGAGATTCAATAGTTGCATAAAAAAAAAATCTTTCAAGTCAACTATGTTTAATGTCACTGCACTCCACATCATATTCTGTTACCAGGGTGGACAACCTTAAATACTTTAAAAGTCATTTCAACCTTCTCATACAGAAAACAAAAACAAACACCGGGAGCCACAAAATCCTTTTGACAGCTGATTTTTTTTTAAACCTGTATATACAAATAAACCGTGGCAACAGGTGTCTCATAGTAAAAACACTATATTTAAATGTTACAAGTAATCGGAACCATATGACCATAATATTCAAGTTTAAAATTTGGTCAATGATTTGAACTTCAATTCAACACTAGGGCCCAATTGATTACTCAGGCAGGGAATTTAAATGGCGCGACATCAGTGCTTTCGAAATAGGCAAAAAACAGTCAATTTTAAAATGTTATCCCCCAAAAAATAGGCCAAAGAAAATCGGCTGATTTTTTTTTTTTTGACAGGGTAAGAGTACAGGGCTAAAAAATAAAATAAAATAAATAAATAAAATAAATAAATAAATAAATAAATAAATAAATAAATAAATAAATAAATAAATATTTTTTATTAATCAGCTGATTAGTTTGTTATTGATTTTTATACTGGAAAAGATCAGAATTGGCATTGGCCTTTAAAAAAAAAAAAAAAAAAAAAAGATCTAAAATAGGGTCATCCATGAATCATAATAATACTTTTTAAATTGGGATCGTTTCACCTTGGTGGAGGTCTCCTCTTATTTTTACATTTTTTTGGATAAAGTTCTGGATCTTCTTGGGCTTATGTTTGTGGCAAATACCAGAAAACACCAAGGGTGGTCTTTGTTGTTATTCTTACAATGAGGACAGGCTGCATAGGACAATAATAATCAAGAATCATAATCGTGTGATGAATAAAGGATCTACTGTAGCATTTATACTAAGCAGAAGCTGCCTCGTACTCATAAACATACACTTGTTTTAGTTACTTGGAACAAGGCGTGCAGAATAACCCCAGGCCACATTCTGCTACATTAAGCCCATCACATGTAGCAGCTTATTCTGGTAAATATCCAATAATGAAGCGGCTGGTGAGCGTGCACCACTCATCATCTTCACTTTTACCTCTCTCTTGTTCTCATTCCATCCATCCGTGTGTTAGTTCATAACTCATCCCGTTCCTCCTTTTGCCCGTCTCATCTTTCTTTGCCTCTTCCGATGGTCACACGTTCTCTCGCTTTCTTCCGGAGCCGAGGTTAAAAACACACCAGTGGGATTGAGATTCTGTTAGCGTCCATTGATGAACGAGCGCGTCGGGTCCGCCGCACTTCCTGCCTCTTTCCATCCAGCGCCGTAATCGCGCCACACATGAATATTTAACGTTATTCCGCACTAGCCGGTCTGATGATCGGACACAAACAACAGCGCACGTCTTTCTGGCCACCAAAGCAACTGCAAGAAAAAAAGCTAACGTGTGGATTTAAGCGAGATAAAAGGTAAGTGATCTGTGATCTGTGGGTGTTGCGAGGTGTTAATGGTTGCCAAACACAGTAAATATTTAATGAAACTTGGCTGGTATGCTCCCCGCAATACTCTCAAAGGATTCATGTCAATCCAGAGGCCTAAGGAGATCATTAGCCGGCTTAAAGCTAAACCTCATTCACTGACTCAAGAGACTCTGTCTTAACTACTGCTACTTGCTATATACTTTATAGCAAGATGGCCAATGTATACCCAATAAAGACCTCCCACTGACTGAACCCACATTAAAAATCTATGTGGCTTAGCAAGAGGTAAAAAGCGTATTCAAATATAAAATTTCAAGTTCTATAAATGGCTTATGAACGAGTCAAAGGTCCATTTGAGCTATATTATAATACTGTAATGTTTAAAACCACAATACAAATCTGAACAATAATATTTCCTTTTTTACATAAATGAAAAATAGTTGCGTTTGTGAATAGGCTTCACAACTTGTGTATGTTGAGCTAACATTGTGGCAGGCAAGCGTAATTACTTATCATTAAGTGTGTTTTTGTGGACGTGCTACTTTGTTGTGCTCGGCCAGTTGGAGGTGAATAATAACGAGTCTTCCTTTCTAACCTCCCACCATGATTACACTAATTACGCTCCTTATTGGCGTGCCTCTGTGTTGTTGGATGTCGCGCTTGTGTTGGTGAATATTAACGTGCACACATTGCCTCCCTGACATTTAAGACAAACATCCAGATGTGAAATATTAGTGTGACTAATCCTCTTAGGAGGCTTTTTTTTTTTTTAATCTAACCCCATCGTGTCCATGGCGACGGAGCGTTCCTCGCGTCTGCATGACACATCAGTTTAATTAGCAGTGTCCACTGCGGTGCACTTTGTCAAACACAGACTTCCCCCGCTGTGTGGGACTTCAAGATGGAGGATGCCGTTGTCCGGGAGTTGGACTTTTGTTTAATTTCCATCACTTGGTGTCAAGTTTGACTCACGTAAAAATACTAGTGCTGTCAAACGATTCAATTTTTTAAAAACTAATTAATCACGCAATATTATGTAATTAATCGCGATTAATCGCAATTTAATCGCATCTAATCGCAAACAATGCAGATGCTTTGACTCTAGAGGTTGAAGAGGTTGATGGGCAGCACCACATCACTATTCAGTGTCCTGAGGAAGTCTTTGGTCTGACCCTTCTTGGCAGCATGATGCAAGAGGAGCATGATCCTCATTTCAACTGGCAATGGAAAAAGGCTGTTTAGATCAGTTGGTTTGTTGCTACGTGCAAGGTCAGCCTTTGTTGGAATAAGGAGCTTCTACATATCCGCTGCACTCCTCTCAAGGTCCTCACTAATCAGCTGCACAGCTGTTACTTTTTGATGATCTCTGTTGAATTTCAGCCATTGGCCTCCCGTTGGGATGACATCCGACAAGGGCTTTGAGGGTTATTAATTTCTGTCCCTAACACCATAGAGAGCGTGCTCCGCAAGGATCTAGTACTTACAGGACCTCAGATGACATTGCAGTCTTCTGGTCATATTTGGTTTTGTGCGTATCAGTCACGAGGGGACTCACCCAACCTGTATGGGTTTCCAAAAAGTTTGTGCCCTATCTACCGCCATGCCAAACTTCCAAAACCTGTCACAAAGTGCACGATTCTTACAATTTCACTATCCGCTACTTGCAATGTACTGATACATACACTGCTGTACACTGTTGCTGTTATTGCACTATGTTAAGATGTCAGTTTCAGGCCTCCAGCATCTCTCGACAGCATGTCGGGCAGGCTGTTTGATTCCAGGAGCAGCGAGAAACCAATCTTGACTGCCAGTGAGTCCAAGTTGGGCGTCACCGCAGCATGAATAATTCAAATGTCAATTGACATCCCTCCCTGCTTGTTTGGCTGTTTGGATGACCTTCATTAGCCGAACCTTTTCACAATCAGCCATGCATGATTTGCAACTCAAGGTAAACGTAATTACCGGGCTGAATTACAGGAAAGATCTGACTGACATTCACGTTCTATTATGGAACCTTTCAAAGTTCATTGTAGCAGACTGCCATATGGTAAAATTGTTTGGACAAATGTTCAGTAATGTTAGCAACCATTTGTGTCTTATTCAAGGAGTGATGAGGTCTTATATATGGAAGAGGATTATAGGGACCAGTAAAGTGAAAAAAATGGGAATTCTGACTTTGTGACGTAGAGCTATGAATTGTGTGGGGAAGTCAGAAAGTCAGAATTCTAAGATTAAAGTTAAAATCAGAATTCTGAGATTAAAGTCAGAAATCTCACTTTAAAAGTCAGAATTCTGAGAATAAAGTGAGAATTCTGACTTTAACTCTTTTACTGCCACACGTTATTAAAAAAACAACAACCCCCAATGCCAGCGGATTTGGAGCATTTGAACTCATTTTTCGAAGCAAACCGAACATTGTGTTCTTTTGCTACATAAACATAGGTACCATATGAAAGATCGCATTCCATACTTTCATTAGGAAAAAAAAGTATGTTTCTACCTTATTCCGTTCTTTAGTAATCACCATTTGAAAATGGGTCATTTGAGTGACACTGAGCGAAAATTGAAAAGAAAAGATACATTTTCTCCACAACAGTGACTTTGATACTAATATTTTTTGTTTCGTGACGCTCGGTCAAATTAGGTTTAATGTTACAAAGGCTTTGATCATTCACGTCAGCCTTGAAAACTTTCTATTTCATCAGATTTCGTCATGTTTCATTGGAATTCGCAGCTCTAGTTACGGCCCGAGCAGATACCGCTGCCGTCTGCTGGCCATAGTTAGTGGGTGTTTTTGATTTCACAACTCATTGACCCGGCTGTGCTACACTTGGATGTTACACTGACCAATGATATATTCACACAAAAAAAAAAAAAAAAAAAAAAAAAAAAAGTAGTTGACGTCACTTAACGTTTATGGCGGCATATATCGTTATTTTACTAAATGTTATTACACGTTTTTGGCAGTCAAAGAGTTAAAGTCAGAGTTTTGAGATTAAAGTCCAAATTCTGAGGATAAAGTCAGAATCCTGTCAACCTTTTTTTCCCCCGTCGTGACTGGCCCTAATCCTCTTTGGTATTTAAACCAATTCTGAGAACACTGATTCACATAATGCATTGGTGACAATTTTTATTGGTCAAAAACCACCTGTCCATTTGTCAACTAAAATCAAAATTTTAATCGAAAAACAGCTTACTGTGTCAAACATTTGAACTTCATTACAATATTATTGAAGCGTTCGATCTCTTCGTTCTCACTGAAATCTCCATTCAAGACATTTTTTTATGCTTCCAGATTTGCGGGCAGTTTTGTGAAGTGCATTTGAGTCCATATCATATGATGCACGGACAGATAAGATGCCTCACTCAACTGTGGAAAATGCATCAGTCCAAATCTGTCCAGACGTTCCACTTTGAGAAACCCGAGTGTTGAACGTTGAGCTTCTCTCACAATCCATTTGTATGCTGCACTGGACTGCGAAGTCTCACTAACGTTCCCAGAATACATCAGAGCGTCATGGCTGATGCGGCTATTTTGACATGTACTGTATATCGTACAACGAGCGTGAGGGGCAAATCATGTGACTGCTTAATGGGAGTCTAAATGGGGAGGTGCCGTTTCCATTTGTGTGATGTTGTGTAGCAGCTAACATGTCATGGCCAATTATCAACACGCAAGGCTGAGAGGCTACTACTGTGTGGGAGGCTTCATGATAAAGTACTAACTTTTTTTTTTTTTTTCATCTTATCATACGGCCCATTAGATAATGCTTAGGGCGGACATTTCACAAATGTTAATTTACTCGACTTACTCTTGTTGAGGGGGCGTTGTAGATTGTTGCAAAGGAGAGCAGTTAGGTTGGAACAATCTGTCGAATGGATTGAGATCGAATTATATTTTAATGCCATTTTAATGCAAAATCAGTGATTGACTGTACGGTCATAATTTGTGCGATCGATCAACTGACGTCGTTGATCGGATCCGCGAAATAACCATTTGACTGATTTTGCAAGGCCCACAGAATATTGTGTTCTATCGCTACAAAAACATGCAATCTACCAAAAGAAAGATCAGTCTCTTCTTTCATCGGGAAATTTCTATCTGTTACTGTTTTGCAGCAATTAGCATGAGAATATAGCCAAGTTTCATCATTATTCACATATGTGGCCCTGGCTGATCTCTTATACTCTGCCACCTGCTGGCCGTTTTTTGTAATAACTATAATTTAACTTTAAGCGACCTCTTCATGTCAGAAGCTGCACCAAAGCCTTCTGCATGCTCTTGCATAAAAAAAACAAAAACAAAAACAAAAACAAAAAAAACAAAACAAAAGAAAAACCGTATAAATACGTTTTAGGGAGTGAAGGACAAAGTACACGTTATTGGATTTGAATGAGTTAATGGGCATCATTTATATGTGGAATTCTGCTATGGCAGTGGTCGACTTTAGGATAAATATACAAATTGTTTAAATTAATAAATCTCTGTCTTCTGATCAAATATTTTTTTTCCCAAACTTTCTGATCGACCCCAAAAAATCCTGATCATTTAAAGCCTAATTAAAAAAATAAATAAATACACAAGTTATTTAAATAGACATATTACTCCATCTTGTGAACTTACTGATTGGTGCCCCAAAAATCCAGATCGTGTAAAGCCTACTTCCCATTAAATTAGCAGAGAATTGGTCAAATGAAGAATTAATATTCAGGGGAAATAAACCCATCCATTATGAATTAATTAATCAATCAAGAGGGCCTTTTTGTTGACTACAGAGCAGGTTTGCTGGCATTCTCACAGAAGCGACAATGAAACAATTTGCATCCATCAGAGCTTGTTCTAAACAAAACACTCAGATAAACGCTGAAGGACGAGGAGGAAAGGACATCCGCAAATCTCAATTTCATTTCTGAGATAAAAGCAGCAGAGATTATGTGATCATCACATCACGCTGGCAACAAAAGAAAACAATTCATTGTTCAGCCTGACCTTTGCATCGTGCCTTTTGTTTTTGAACACGCAGAACCTGGTGAAATTGGGCTTATTGTATTTTGTAGTATAAAACAGCTCCCAGCATTATTATTATTAGACGGAAGCTTCCACAGTATAAAAACATGACCAGGATGTGGTTTTGTTCCATTTCCATAGCCAAGCAGACTGCTAACTGCATCAAATAGCGCAACCTGAGACCTTAACAATGAGCAGATGGGGAGCGTAGCGCATCATAGAAAAAGGTTGAGATGATTTTTTATTTTATTTTTTTTTTGCATGACGTACCTGACCACACCCAGGGCAGTCGTTGCCGTTCTCACAGGTTCTCCGGCGGGATTGGATGCCGCCGCCGCAAGGCACGTTGCACCGTTCCCATGACGACCAGGCTGACCAGTAGACGTGCGGAGGGCAGGGCAGGTGTTCATTACAGTACCTGCCCGAGAAAAACAAGTGACTGCAGGTGATGTATTTTATGCTGACATCATGATCTGGTAGTAACATAAGAACCAAAAAAAACAAAAAAACAACAACATGCAACGTGCTGAACATATTTCTTATTGAGCAGCAACAAATAGAAATGGAAAAAAAAAAAAAAAAAAAGTAAAAGTCCCTTTTTTGTTCAACAGCAGAAACACGATTTGCACAGAATGCACTTTGTGCATAAATGAAAGTCCTTGACTTAGAAAATGAACATGACAGTTTCCTTTGAGTTACAAGCAGATAATTAAAAGTGAAGGCACAAAAGATGCCTCATCCGCACTGTGTGCCTCGCCACCAGACTCGCTACATGTACTGTACATCATACCACAAGGCAGGAATGTCCATCATGTTGTCATATACATTTAACAAAATTGGAACAAAAACTAGTGCATTGATTTTGATATCACTGCAATATGGCAGACTTGGAAGACCTGGTGTAAACATGCTTCAAATATTACATGTAAATGACAACATAAACAGGAACAACTTACAGATTTAAAAAAAAAGATTGGGCAACGTATTGCTAATAGAAAAAATTTATGAGACAGGATAATGGCATTTATTGTGTGAAGGGTGAGGCCGTCCCAAAATTTCACATTTTCCACCCCAAAATTTGCCCAAAATTCAACATTTTCACCATTAAAATAGCCCAAAACATTTTTCAAAAATTAGGATTTAATTTTATTTCTCAGATTACCACATTTTTGACCTATTTAAACTGTTTAGATACAATATTTTTTTCCAAAATAAAAGCCGAAATGTACGATTTTTGTCTCTAATCTCTGATTAAATTTGACAGACTCAAACCCACCAAACTTGACTGTTCATCTGATCCCTACCAGTTTTGTTTTTTTTTAAAAAATATCAAAATAAAAGCCAAAATATATTGTTTTTGTTCTTCTACTCTAATTTCATTTTTTTTTTTTTTACCAATTCAAACCATTTCAACTTGAAAATGTTCATATCCACATACTGCAACATTTTTTTTTAAGTAAAAAAAAAGCCCCAAATTATTTTTTCCTCCTCTAATTGCTACATTTGTTGACTGATTCAAACCACTCCAACTTTAAATTTCATCTTATCCCTACTGCCATTTTTTTTTTCACGATTTTAATGAAAGCCAAAAATTCAGTTTTCCCTCCTCTAATTTTTATATTTTTTTGACTGATTTCAGATCATTGTACATCACTGTATGGCATTCAATATCATTACAAATCATACCACAATTTTTCATTCAGCCTTCGCGCACAGATTCTCCAGAAATTGCATTCTCTAGTTTTACAATACATTGCCTAACTTTACACAGTCATATAATGTACAACTTTTCTACATGCAATAAAACTACTTGAATGACTGTTTTGTTATGTTTTGGCCTGACTGCCTTTTGAGAAAAATCAAAGTGCTGAAATAGCTTTCCATATGCTTAAAAGGGATCTTGCCCAAATACTCTGCTATTCATGGGCTATCAAAAGCCATATTCTTGAATATTGTGATTGGAGGAATTAATCCTTGGAGCGGTCTTCTTTTTCATGTTTACTAATCTGCCTGCTTGAAGTGGGACAGAATGGTGGGACTTGGGAGCGGGAAGAGAAGGCTGGATCACAATCGCGTGCGCGCTACATAGATTAGCAGGTTTACAATAAGTCACATGCACACGCACGCAAACACCACTTTAGCACTAATAGAAAAAAAACAAACAAACAGCTTGAGCGGATTAGAAACTTCAAATTGCTGTTTAGTAAAAATAAATAAATTGTCCATCCGTTTGAAGGTGTTTTCTTTCCCCAAAATGCAACTAATGAGCCACTAAAGCTGCCAATGTAGGCCAAGGTAACAAAAAAAAAAAAAAAAAAAGATTCATCAACGTGGGGGCATTAAGCTGCCGGATTTAAAGATGCGTATGCTTGCTTGGATTCAGAACATTTGCTTTATATCTTTTAAAAGCTTTGGCTACTATGAACACTCAAGGCAAACCTGCAAAGCATTACAAAGAATGTGCTGAAAGACGGGTGAAGTGCTTTGCAATCTGCGCAGGTTACGGCGGACGAGATGCTGTTTGGACTCTTCATGAACAAAGGCCAGTGAGGCTTAAAGACAAAAAAAAAAAAAAAAATAGTGGGCGGCAGAACCTGCCTTTGGCATCCCACAGTCTTTGTGAGGTCACGAGTTCCCAAGCTTTTGTCAGTCAGTGTGTGTGTTTTGCTGAAGGCTACGAGTGGAGCAGAAGTGCACATTTCAACTACTGCTCTCCACCAGGAGGGGCAAAACCAAGACAAGATATTCTATAATCATCCATCTTATACATAATAATAATACATGCGGGGTGCTCAATTTTGTTTCTACTTTTCACATACATTCCCAGCAAAATAAATCAATTATTTGCAGTACCTCTCCTCGCGGTTCTGACCCACGCACACTCGGCCGCCGTGGCGAGGGGTCGGGTTGCTGCAGGAGCGCTGACGAACCTGGAAGCCGATACCGCAGCTGGTGCTGCAGGGGGACCAAGAAGTCCAGGGAGTCCAGGCTCCGTTTCTATGGAGACACAAAGGAACTTGTTGTCGATACTTCTGGTCAATTATGAAAATGTATTACATACAGATGTCGACCTTAAATATTTATTGACAATAAGTGACCTCACTGGTCTAAACATGACATTCTGATTAATATACATTGTGGAATATGAGTTATACAGCAAAATCCAGCTGTTTTTATCCATCTCAGGGGGCGGCCATTTTGTCACTTGCTGTCGACTTAAGATGACATCACGGTTGATCAGCGCTCAAGAAAACGACCAATCATAGTTGACCTGCTTCCTCAAGCTGATCTGTGATTGGTTGTTACCTGAGACCTGAGCAACATTGATGTCATCGTCAGTCGACAGCATGTGACAAAATGGCTGCCCCCTGAGATGGATAAAAACAGCTGGATTTTGGCTGCGTAACTCATATTCCACCAACACAATATTAAACAGAATAATATATTTAAATTAGTGGGGCTGCATAGAACATATTATTGTTAAAAATTTGTTTTGGGGTTGACTTCCTCTTTAATGAGAGTACAGCAGTGGTGACTATCCACATTTATAAAAATCAAAGGCTGCAAGGAGCATTTTCAATTATTATTTTTTGCTTTAATTTAGACTTTACAGGATCAGGATTTTTCAGCCGATCACCGATCAGCAATCAACGAGTTTGAAAAAAAAAATAAAAATACAAAAAAAAATTCAATTAGTAGATGTATTTTTTTTTTTTTTTTTTTTTTTTTTTTTTTTTTAACCTTAACAGCTTCCTATAAGGCAAATAGTTTCTGAGATTCTGAGGCGGTTGCGAACCTGTAACCCACCAGAAAATATCTGCCCCAGCATTGAAAAGCAGATGAAAGCCACCTCATTCAGAACTAAAACAGAAGCAATTTGTGGTAAATTGACCATTATTAAAGCAGTTATTTGGGAATTATTCATGTGATATGTTCACAATTTGGACCTTGACACAGAGCAGAAAGTAGAGGAAATCATTTTTGCTTGAAAAATGTATTATTTATTACAGTGTTATGAAGAGAAATGTTACTTGTGTAATGGTAAATATTTAATTTGCATCTTTGCATATTTAGAAAAGTATACAAATGAACGTCAGGCCACAAATGGGCCCCAAACCACAGTTTAGACACCACCGGAGTAGAGAGTTAATGGTTGCCGTCTTTGCAATTCCTATTTTCGTCGTGCAAGTGAAGTGCTTTCAGTTGTTTTCGTTTTCAGGTTTTACATACAGAATTTAATTAAAGTTGACAAATCAGGAAATTGTCGTATAAACAGACAAGCAAGCTCATTTTGTGCCAAGGAACTTAACGTAAAACAGAAAATTGCAAGTGTTAGGAAAAAAAAAAAAAAAAAAAAACTTGGAAAAGGTGCATAAGCATAACCAAATAATTAGCTTCCCTAAAAAAAGATTTAATTAGTTCTCCTTGTAACAACAACCCAACATTAACTGGCAAACTGCTTTAATAATTTCCGTCTCAATGCACAAACACTTACGATGTGGACAGTCCCCAAATGGACACAGACCGAACTGACCTGGAGCAGTTGGCCACCTCAACGCTGATCCCGTGACACTTCTGCCCACCACACTGAGGGGCGGGGCTATCGCACGCCCGTGTCCGACACAGGCAGGACCCGGCGCTGCCGCCGTCGCTGTGGCTGCAAGTGGACCATCCCGACCAAGCGCCAAAACCTCCATCGACGGTCACGTTACGCACCTGTTGGCAATAAAAAAAGGATGGAATAAAAATATATGTCCTCAAAACTGCCCTTCGGCGTGCGTAACTTGTAAAAAAAAAAAAAAATGTCCCCAAATAGATGCAAAAAATACATACAAACCATCTATGGCATCTAGAATTAGTCAGGCGCCGGCGGGCAAATATGCAGTAACCAAGAAGGTGTGCGCATTATGAAAATGGTCTGCGAAGATGTTCCAAAACGCGAGGGAATGGACACGCTTGGATGCGCGGCCATATTGAGAAAATAAAAGTAGCCGACACAATATCAAGGAGACAGAAAATTGAATGAAAATGGAAGGTTGTTTTATCAGAGGACCTCTCAATTACTATGTGCTCTGCAGGGAAGCTAATATGAGCCATGTTGACACGCTGCTCTCAGAGATACACTACGCACATAACCGCATCTATGACTGCTGTACTTGGCTTTTCCCTCGCTGGATAAGAAAAATTATACTGCGGAAACAGGCTTTGTGTGCTTTCACACAGTATATAAGAGTAATTGAAACAAATACGTGAATGAAGAGACATATTCAAAGTAATGTCAACATTCACTGATAAAAATGACTTTTTCACCTTGTAAATATTACCTTGCTTTCATAATTACATTTGCTAATTTATTTTTGTTATTCACAGTTAATTAAAAACATTACTTCGATGTGCTACTTGTTTTTTTTTTCTGTGTCATGCTTTTACAGCAAATGTTGAAATACATTTTTAATTAAATTAATAATTAAAACTCATTCACTGCCTTTGACAAGTATACTCGTCAATTGTATTTTTTTAGAGGAGGGATAAATGGGGGGCTAATCTGATTACGCTACACAGTAAATGTTAAACTTGTAAACAATTTTACTGATGCCCAACCACCGGTAGATGACATCATTGCCCCATTTTATATGAAATAAACACAGTTTCGGAGTCCATGGGAGAAATGGCTGTATTTTGGCAAACCTACATTTTTCTACTGTCAATTATAAAAGAACGGGACGGGACAAAATGTAGGGAGTCTATTCTGTTATTTGGTAGATTCGGTTTATATATAATTATTGAACGTAATATCACACGGGTATTAAAAATTTTGAAATTTTTTAAAAAGGCTGGCAGTGAATGAGTTGAATGTTTAATACAACACGATATCAAGAGGCGGGTAAAGTCCGCTTGCCACTGCACGCCAGTGCAACTTTGTTCTTAATTCGTACTCATTTTAAACCTACCTGCAAATGTAAGCAAAGCATTTTCTGCTCACGTGACAAATCTCCCTACAGTACGCCAAACGACGCTTGTAGATACATAATGGCACCGAATTGGTTTATGCAGATAAATCTGTTAGTGCACGCACAAACCTGTATGTATGCATATTAAGTCAGCTTTATCATTACCGGCATCTGTGCATGAAATACTGATCATTAAAACAACATGCACAGAATAGACGGAATTATTTTGTTGTTGAGGGATAAAAAGTGCCACAGGTTTTATGCAAAACGTCCTCATTTTCTATGCATGGGAGGCCGTGAGGAAGTGTATCAGGGGGGGCCATCCGGCTGTTGTACAACTGCTCGAGTCAGTGCAGCAGCTTCTGCTGATTACAAATAAAGGCCGCCTGCCATGACAATCGCGTCAGAATGTGTACACGCCGGATCTATTCTTGCCTTAAGACACGTTTGAGACTGAGACCGACTTGCTCAGACACGGCGCGGCGCAGCCTCCTCCGGTATTGGAAATGACATGAGGCGTAATTCTCAAAAAGCAGAGCCGCGCTGAAAAATATTGAGCTCCCCAAATGGAGCGAGTTTGAAGAAATGGAGAAGCAGCCAGAGGTGAATGATTGCCCAAGAGTTCCTGGGAGACGTGCCGCTCCCGTAAACTTTGCTTGTTGGTTCCCTCGATGCATTTCATTGGAAAGGATATCTTAGTCGACGGGATTTTTGGGGATGAATTGAGTGAATTGAGAGCAACTAGAGCTCACGTGGATGCGAATATTAGATTTATCGACCATTTTCACGGACGCAATCCCGTAAGTTCCCGGCTGTTTTACTGAATTTTGACTGATTTTGCAAGTCCCACAGAATATTGTGTTCTATTGCTATAAAAGCATGGAACCTATCAAAAGAAAGATTAAGGTCTCTATCTGTTTCCGTTTTGCAGCAATTAGCATTAGAAGAGAGCTAAGTTTCATCAGTTTTTACAAATCTATTCAAAATTCGAAGTAATTTAGCTTTTTTTCTACATGGCCCTGGTTGATCTCCTTTACTCTGCTGCCACCTGCCGGCCGTTTGTATAATAACTACCATTTCTGCAACCGTTCCTTGCAGTTGAGAGGCTGCATCAAAGCCTTCTGTATACTGTAGCAAAAACAAACAAACAAACAAACAAACAAACGTCTAAATACGTCTTTGGGACACTTACAACATTAAAAAAAAAAAGTATTTACACGTTATTGGGAGCAAATGAGTTAACATTGCAAAACAGCAGCGAATAATCAGACGCATACTCACGGGGCACTTTGTAATGCTCTGCTCCCATTGGCTCATTCTGGCGCTTTCTTCGAGCGTGGTGCACTTCTTCAGGAGGAGGTCCCAACCACAGTAAGGGTCTCTGGCCCCCACGCACGCACTGGCAAAAAAAGATTGAATATATTAAATAGAATTCTTTACCTTTTTTTCCATTCAGCAGGGGGACAAAAGTTTAACACAAATTCCTCTACATACTGGAGTCTTTATTTTTTTTCCATGTGATCCTTAAACAAGCACCGGGATTAATCACACATTGATCACACATCCCTTTCAGGGGAGTTCTTACGGATGGGTCAATTCAAACTCAAGAAAGGTCTACAAATATTGACAAAATGCACTAGATGAACAAAAGTATTGGAAACATTTTTCAGGTGGTAACAGGCAGATTTAGTAGAAGCTTTAAGCGGTTGTTAAAATTCCGGTCTGAGGCAATAATTACACCAGACTTTCTGGCTTGATTTGCAGCTTTCAATGACAAGCAGTCAAAGTGAGAGCTGATCTTTGACCTTTCATTTGGGGGGTAAAAAAAAACAATCACTTCTGTCTTGCATGGATTAAGATACAAGTTGTGAATATTCTGTAAAGTTCTGGGTGAGAACTTCCACTGGTTCTTGTATCTTAATGCTCACGATATTATACTAACAGTAATAACCAGACGGCTGCATTTTCTCAGTTGAACTGTATGCGGAAAAGGAACTGATCTATTCAGAATCGTCCCTGCACTTATACTGTCTAGGCCGCCCGCCCACATGGGCGAACGGCTCAACCTCCCCATGTGAGAATGTGTGGCCTGGTGGCCTTAACTGGTTTTTACCGGATACGCATGTCAGAATGCAGACAGATAGAAAGGTGCCAAGCAAGGACAAATAACAGCGACACAACGGCCTAGCTCAAGTCATCTATCTAGTCATCAAGAGCCCTAATCTAACAATTCAATAGAAGTGGTCCAAGAATGGACCCCCACATGTGATTTGTTACTCATTACTACCAAATGAGACAAAGTAGTCCCTGTCTTGCAAGTAAGATTTCAACCACTTTAACACAGTGCCAAGTAAGTCCCACCCAGTATGTTGTGATCGACTGTGTCAAATGCAAAAACGGAGAGAAAAGATGGTCCATATTTGACACCTTAACAGCTTTTGAGTACGTTAGACTTCCAAGCTCAAAATATTTGGTCTAGTTCATCCCCAGCATTTGATTTGATCCAATCACCGGCATGGACTTTGTGTAACTAAGTTTCAAACTCTTCAAAAAGGGGTAAAAAAAATAAAATAACCCAAAATGGGTCAGAAAGGGACCACCCCAATGTTTTGGTCTATTTATTTGAACCCAAAACCCGCATTTTGTTTTGTTTGACAACCGATACGAGGGGGTGTTTTCTGGGTTATTTATTTAACCCAACTTTTTGGTTTAAATGATTAAGTCAAGCAGATGGTTCGGGCCCTTTTTGAACCAATCTGGGTTGTTTTTGACCCAACTGTTGTTAGAGTTTTGCCTATGGGTAGCCGTGTGCATGAAAACTGCAGAGAGAAACCAAATACGACAAAGTAGATTTAGCAACTGGAAGGGAAATGTATGAAATATATCATTTTCGGATAAGGATAAAGGAGCTGAAAATAAGAGGATGAGTAAACACGTGCCAGGTGTAAAAAAAAAAAAAAAAAAAGTGGCATCAGGGTTGCAGCACATATCACAAAACCACAGCTATGACACGACGCGTTACCTTTCATTCCCATAAAAAAACAACAACAGCCTATTGTGTGCTCGACGAGGAATGCTGTTGTGATTCTTTGCGTGTGCGAGGATGGATGCGATCCCGCACACCCGGCTGGGGTCTCTGTCTCAGGTTTTACACTTGACGGACTGCCAGTCTGAAAGCGGATCTCAATACGGCCGATAACCACACGCAGCTGCAGCATGTGTGACAATTTAGGACGAAGAAGAAGGGCTCTAGTTTCTGGTTTAAATGCTGATTTTTTATTTTTTTCCCCCCTCCAAGTCTTAGCTAAAGCCCAACACTGATCTGGCCCTCTCAGATAAGCGCATCCTACACAAGATAAACCATCGGAGGTGTGCACATTTGCTTCGGATGTTTTCCCATTGAGACAAACGGTTGCTTGCTCGCACACGTACTCACTCTCTGCCCTTGTGATAGCTGCACCTCTTCAGGGGGATCTTGATGACCTGGTCCCGTACGCCCACGTACAGCTCGCTTCGGCTGTGCAGGATCAGCAGGCTGCGGATGGGCTGCCTCTTCCTGGCTGGGAACAGCTCGATCTCTTCCAATAAGCAGCTTCCCGTGGACTGATTCAGAGGGGAGAGCACTTTTCGGATGGTGCCGTAATCTAGAAGACACACGAGTGGGTTTTGGTCACAAAAAAAAAAAAAATGATTTTTGTTCCTCAGTACAGCAAGAAATGATTTATTTGCACATTGCGTAACAAATGGATGTTTTGAACATAAATGAACAATTTCAAACTAATTTCTGGCTTGCTGGGCTTCTCTAAAAAAAAGTTAATCAATGAATTCATCAAGCATAACATTTAACCACTACAAAAAAAAAATAAATTGTGTCAAGAATGCAATTAAGTTAATTTGACATCTTAATCAAGAAATAATGTGTTTACATATTTTTGCCACTTTTATTTTGTGAAAAAAAAAAACGGTCACAATATTAAAAAAAAAAAACTAGCCGATACTAAAAAAAATAAATAAAATAAAAATACAATATTATGATTTTGTACATAACAACAATACATGTAAACAACCTCCAATAACAAATAAGAATTATTGAGGCACTTACTTGCTAATGCAAGCACACATCGAGTTCCTCCACATATTGACCCGGTTCGCAAGCATATTACGTGCCCCTTCAGCTGACCATTAGCATGGATTTTAAATATAGAAGGGCCAAAACATGCCTTGTGAAAATTAAATTGCACTAAAAAAGTAGCCACCAGAGGGTGCTAGAACTGCACAAATGGAAATTAACCTGAAATTAAACTTCTTTTAATATTGTGGCATGACCACAACGATATGTTATGGCAGTTTTAAGATCGCAATATCACGATATTGCCGGTATAGTTACATTCCTAACTGATACCAGAAAGGTGAAATTAGAATAATAGCAAATTGCCATTAACTTCATGTCATTTTATGGAAAAATGCTGTATTAGGATACACAAGTAGTTTCTTTAAGTGGTATCGAGCATCTCACGTAGTTACCAGTGCTAATAATTTAGAGCAGTTATGCTACAAACCTTACAGCTCCTAGTAAAGCCCACATAAAGATTATTGAGCCAAATTTGAGTGAGATTTTCCCTTTTTGGACCAAAACTAGCTAACAAATCTGACGGCACAAAAGATGAACCTTAACAATCATCCTGTGGTGTAAGAGGATGTTAAACAGTGATTATCTCTCAAGGCTGCCACCCACAAACGCTGAACGCACTTCATCAGAATTTCTTTTTATCTGTCGTCGGCACAAAGGACGGCCCAGCCTTGAGACTGCGTGAGTGTGACAAGCAAACGGGGCCCGTAGCCAATCAGGAGTGAAGCTGGCCTGTTGCCAGACTTCCAGAAGAGGGTTTTGGACAATGTGTCCTTCAAGACATTCACCACAATGGAAATGATGGGGAGGAGAAGTAGCTACAAAACAAGATTGTTGATGGAGAGGCAAGAAAAATGGCAGCAAAAAATGAAGTTGATGGTGTGCTGTGTTGGTCATTTCCCACTTATGTGAACAAAGAAGAGCATGCGGTGTATTGTTATATAACAAGGGCAAAACTTCCCCCAAAATTATAGTTAATCGTCCAGGGAATACAGTACATATTTACTTCATCTTCATTAAAGTGGCCATGCTTACAGTAACAGCAGTAAAGTAATTGGTCTTTACAAAATAATACATCCCCTAACAGTAGTTCAGAAATAAGATCCAAAGAACAACATTTTCTATCAGAAGCTAAAAGAGTGTAGAAACAGTTATTAAAACCTAAATTCTCAATTTAAGTGAGCTTAGGCCCCCAGAGATGAAATTAGAGGTGTTTTTGTTTTGTTTTTTTTCCCCTTAGGGAGCACTAAAAAAAGCATCATCTCTAACACATGCAGTCCCTTGGGTGAAACAAGAAAGTAATGAAGTGCCAAGTATGCAAAGTGGCGACAGGGTGGACTAGAGGTTAGCGTATCTGCCTCACTTTTCTGAAGTTAGGGTTTTGGAAACTTATATACAGAAAAAAAAGTGTTGCTTTGTAGTTTAAAATGGCTTACTTTAACGAGAATACGCCAAAGTTGAATTCTGGCAATTATTGTGCCTTTTGGTGCTTAATAGTAAATCCTTGTTGTGGCAGATGCTACATGCTAAACAAGCAAGCTAGCTGGACAGATGAAACCTTTGTCACATGTTAGCTTCTTCTTCTTCTTCTTTTTTTTTTTAGTTACTCCTGGATTCACATGATTCCAGTTAAGGTAAGGCTTTTTCAATGAAAAAGAAAAACTCATTTGATTATTTTTGAAATACGGGCAGTTCGGTTGTGTTCCCACATCGATCACAGCACTGCGCAAATGTGCTGCAGCAAGCACGAGTGTGTGTCTGCCTTGTTAAAACAAACACATCGGTATGAAAGGCTCCCAACGACATAACTAATGTTGAGTTTGCTCCATTTTATCCCCTCCCATGCTACAGTACGTGGAGCAAATGATTAGTGAACAGAAAGCAGATGTCTGGTGAGTATCTGGTGTCCCGCGGATAAAACGCTTTCCACACTTTACGCAGGCTGTCGGAGCTTATTGTCACAGTAGCGGGATCAAACAGAGTGTTGATTGCTGGTGACAACACACAATACGACTGAGAATATGCGAGATGTCTTTATAATCACTGATGACTCTTCCTGTTTCTTTTTTTTTAATCTTCGAACAATGCTTTCATGGTTGTAACGATACCACGCGTATGACCGCACATTATAAAACTGTATATCATGAGTGCACTTAATCATATCATTACGTTTATTGCAATACTGTACAACAAACTGTGCCTCAAAGAGACTGTGTTTTGGTTTATTTAATTTAATGCTTATCCATTGTTTGTAGTGTGCAGGGGTGCAGAACTGCGTATTAGTTTAGCCCTTTCATCTGGAAAAGTGTGGGCGTTTCTCCATGGGTGCATCAAAAAGTGTATGTGTGGAATCATTTTTTTTTTTTTTTCAAACAGGATTTCCTAGACACCCTGCAACATTGGAAACTTGGGTCGCATTGTATTTTACTAATGGAGCACCAGTGTTATCACAGATTGCTTGAAAAAGTAATTATTGATTACTGATAACTCCTCAAAAAAAGTAATCTAATTACTTTCTGATTACTTTATTGTCAAAGTAACTAAGTTACTCAAAAAGTAACTCAGTTATTTTTTGTACCAATTTCCGCCCTTTGCTGCCTCGACATAAGAATGACAAGCGATTACCGTAATTTCCGGACTATAAGCCGCAACTTTTTTCCACACGCTTTCAACCCTGCGGCTTATTCAATGATGCGGCTAATATAAGTATTTTTGGCCGCCAGGGGCGCTCCAGCCATCTTAAACTGGTTAAAAATGCCCCAACGTGAAGTGTAGTGAACTTACCAGTGGCTAAATAGATGATATGAAAGAGCATGTCTTTGCCCTGCACCACGTCCACGGCCACGTGACTGAAGCGTACGTTATCCTCCATGAAGTAGGGCACGGGGACGACGGGTTGGACCACCTCGTGCATCAACAAGAACTTCTGGGCGTCTTGCAAGTTCCTCTCTGTCAGGTTCACGTACGAGCCGGAGTTGATGGTGCCGCACTGTGGAGACGGATACATTGGAAAATGTCAATTTGGGCGGCAAGCCAAGATTGGTGCTTTTTTTTTTTTTCGGCAGATATGCGGAAAATGGCAGCGGAATTCACATTGCTGCTATTTAGTTTGCTGCACACTTCCATTGAAATATAACTTTGAAGGACACATTTTTCAATTTGATACAAAAATATAGAGATGTTCGACATTTTCTTGTTTTTATTATTAACTCATTCACTCCCAAGCATTTTCACTAAAGCAAGCCCCTTTTCGCTCCCGGCTGGTTTACTGGATTTTGACTGATTTTACAAGGCCCACAGAATATACTGTGTTCTATTGCTATAAAACATGGAACCTGCCATAAGAACGATAAGAGTCTCTTATTTAATTAGGGAAAAAAGTATGTTTGTATCTGTTTCCGTTTAGCAGCAATTAGCATTAGAATAGAGCCAAGTTTCATTATTCACAAACCTGGTGAAAATACTGGAAAAAGAGCTTGTCGCAACATGGCCGTTGACTGACCTCAGACTCTGCTGCCACATGTTGGGCGTTTTTTTTTTGTAACTACTATTGCTTTAAGTGACCTCTTCAGATCAGAAGCTGCATCAACACCTTCTGTATGTTACAGCATTAAAAAAAACAAAAAACGTATAAATACGTTTTTGGGAGTGAAGGACAAAGTATTAAAAACGTATTTATACGTTTTTAGGGTTGAATGAGTTAAATATTTTACTCTCCATGGAAAGTTTTATTGTTTAGACTGGGTCCAAACAGTCTTTTTTTTTTTTTAAAGTAAAATTTAGTTTATTAAATTTACTGCGTACCAGTATGAGTACTCACCTCTTGATTAACCACCGATACTAATACCAAGTACCGATACCACTTGTACTTTTGATACATAAAATATCCCCCCAAAAATACATGAGCTAATTTTAAAGACCTACATATATATCCCAATAAAGCATTTTCCTTAAAATTGCATGAAATTAATGGAAATTTACTATTCTAATTTGGAATTTGTGACGTAAAATGATCATACTGGTACCAGCTGCCATCGCGTGTACTGATACCTTGAAATTAGGCCGGTATCAACCTGATACCGACATCTGGCATCGGTAGTCGCCCATACCTAACAATTTTTTCTCACCTACAATGCTTTTTTCCTACTCTGTCATTTGTATTTTCTGAATTGATTCATCTCTATATACTGTACATATTTTTCTTTTTCTTTTTTTTGCAAGCTGGATCAACAGTGGAACTACGAAAACAGTTAGTCAATCAAGCAATCAAGATAATGAATTTAAATGATACGATTTTAAATTGCATCTCATCAACATGTTATGCCCGGAGTGTTCCTAATATTGTGGTTCCAATTTTTTTGGGAATCCCATTGACGAGGCAGTCGTATATAATAAATTGTGATTTGCCTCAAGCTAACCACACTTGGACAGTTTACAGTTAAATGCCCGGACATGGTGCGACCATTAGTTCTTAGTGACTAGCTACAGTAACAACAGCACGGCCACTTGATGCGGATCAATTCCGTGGACTGACAGATGAGCATCACGGAGGCTGTTCCGGTGATGGCCAATGGATCATCGCCCTCAGCACTTCAGCAGACGGGAAATGCGCGTCGTGAGGGACAGCAGCGAGCCTTTATGCATGCCTGCGCTTATTGTTTTTCCTGCCAGCGAAAGAGACACGCCGTGTGAGCATATATCATATTATAGCATCTCCCTATAGTGCTTATAGCTCAGTGAGATTGGCCTTGTGCGCACGGGGATGTGTATGATTACATATCTGCCACCGTGACGAGGCACGCGCGACGCCGTCGAGCGGTGCCGACCGAGATGGATGTGCGCGTTTTGGCCGTTGGGTCCAGTTGAGGTGAGGGACGGAAGCGTCATTTGGCTGAGTGTGTCCGTCTCACCTTCTGTCCTCTGCGGAGATTGCAAGAGCCACTGAGCAATGATGTTGGAATTGCATGTTTTGGAAAATTGCTTAGAACACAAGGGCTCAGCTTTGCAGCCACAAGGTGACATATTTCAATCCGACTGGAAATTGGGACTGGTTGTTAGAACGATGCACTTTCTACCTCCTTTCTTAGTAAATGACTCATTAACTCATTCAATCTCACCCATTTTCACTCCTTTACTGGATTTTGACTGCTTTTGCGAGGCCCACAGAGTATTGTGTTCTATTACTATAAAACATGGAATCTACCAAAAGAAAAATTTGCATCTCTTCTTTCATCAGGAAAAAAAAAAAAGTATATTTCTATCTGTTTCCGTTTTTGGAGCAATTAGCATTAGAATATAGCTAAGTTTCATCACAAATCTGTTTAAAACAGTGGGGAAAAAGAGTTTTTAGCAACATGGCTCTGTTTGATCTCTTATACTCTGCTGCCACCTGCTGGCTATATTTGCAATAACGGCCATTGCTTCAGGCGTTTTCTTCAGTTCAGAGGCTGCATCAAAGCCTTCTGTATGCTCTAGCATAAAAAAAAAACCCAAAAAAAACATAAAAAACGTATAAATACGTCTTTGGGAGCAAATGAGTTAAAGATGGTGGAGTTTCACATGCATGCCAGATCCACCGCACCAGCATCTACTGAAACTCAAAATTTGCTTCCCACACTGAATCAGTGGAGACTGGCATCGCTCGGCTTCATCTATCCTTCCTTTAGTCCTTCCTCTGGTCTCTTGATGTCTCCCTAATCCTGTTGGAATTCACATGTATCTGGGGTTGATTTATAACTCTGTGGATGGAGGGTGATGCCTGCTTGGCGTTGGATTTCACTTTGCTTCATCTAGCCTTCCTTTGATCCTTCCTCTGGAACTCCTGTCGTCGTCACTACTGGAACGCTGAAGTATCCGGTTTCAGGTTTAAAAAAAAAAAAAGATGATGGTGAGACGGACCTTTTTTTTTTTTGACTCATTGCAACTAAAACAACGAAAATAATTGCAGAGACAAAAGTGAAAAAATTATGGAGTGCTCTCTTTATGACGTAGGATAATAGAAATCGATGGTGAGACAGCCATTTCGATTCAAATGACTCACGCAGCAAAATGAGAAAAGAAATTGTTGTCATTTTGTAAAACACAAAATAAGAATATTCATGAGTATTTGGCTCATTTTATACATGTTCAGGAGTGCTTTAACAGTAATAAACATGCCAGAAAGTCTATTCCAGCACAGACGGCATTACAATAACACACGGCCAAAATAAATCCAAAAATCAATATGCATGATTTAAAACAGACTGAGGGATTTTCTCCGCACATCGACAGGTTGTTAGGCTTTAACTTAATGATCCGGACGTGCGTGCTGAATGATGGCTTCACAAGACTTAATTAGCTCTATTTGGCAGCAGCCTATAGCCCGATATTTTCACGTAAACTAGAGCAAGCTTGGATGTCTGCTCGTGCGTACAAAAGGGATGAAGTTATAAAATGGTCTCGCCATAAATTCTGTGCTCATAAATCTAATCCCGCAGCATTGACAAATTGATGAAGATGTCACTGAAACTGAAGATAAAGTGCGCGTCGGCCCAGCGGTGAGCATCAGCCATTGTGGACAATTTTAACGAGAAACGGAGATGGCGACGCGGGGGAGAAACTTTTAAAAGCGCATCTCTGGGGCGTAGCGCCAGTATGCTGAGAAAGGGAAATAAATAAATACATGGCGAGGAAAATGGAGTTCCTGGAAGGGAAATGACTTTCATTCAAATAGCTTGTTTGCCGACATGTGAAAAAAAGTGTGACAGCGCTGAGTGGCTTTCCATGTCAACTGAGTGTTTGCCGTGTATAACGTCATCACATGAGTGCTTCTGCTTGCAGGAAATATGCGCAGAGCAAGCATGCACGCCGGAACGTGCGCGGCGGCTCACCGATTGGCGGCTAACGCCTCGGAGGGATTTCAATCCCTCACGGAGAGCGGTGAGGATTATCTGGAAAAGTCTACGCCTAAGAGCCACTTCTGCTAATAAAACATCCCCCTCCCCCCCTGTGTGTAATCAGTCGGCAGGATAAAGTGCCTCGGCGCTGCTTGTGTAGAACAAGGTTACTTCAAGTCGACAAGGTGCTGGGAGACATTTTTAATGAATGATGTTAGAGTTTATTTGAATGGGAGGATTATTAAATGTCATGTAAAACTGGATTGGACTTGAACATGACAAATTGCATATTTAATTATGAATAATAATAATTAAAAAAAAAAAAAAAAAAACAGATTGTGACTGGTCGGGCTCTATTTTCACAAACGGGCGCATGGCAATTTTCGTGCCGGGCGACCATGTTTGGGGCTGCATTGCATCTCCCTGGCCGTTCTGGCATGACATGACTGCACCCGGACTAAAAACAGGTGCACCTTATTTTTCGTGCCAGGGCAAGTGTAGTTATACTCTAAAAGAGAATTGTTGAACCAATTTAAGATTAAACAGAATTGTTGGCCAACTTAATAAAATTTCTTCAAGTGGTAACGTGAATATATTAACTCATTCACTCCCAAAGACGTATTTATACGTTTTTTAGGTTTTTGTTTGCTAGAGTTTTTGTATGAAGGCTTTGATGCAGTTTCTGACCTGAAGTGGAAGCTTAAAGCGATGGTAGTTATTACAAAAAAAAAGTTTCATTCATGAAACAGATGAAGCACACTTTTTTTTTTTTTTTGTAATAACTACTATCGCTTTAAGCGACCACTTCAGGCCAGAAACTGCATCAAAGCCTTCATACAAAAACTCTAGCAAACAAAAACCTAAAAAACGTATACGTTTTTGGGAGTGAATGAGTTAAGTTTATTGAACTCATAATTCATTAAAATTAATATATAGCACTTTGGATTAACTTAATTCAAACAAGTGTTGCCACTTGAATCAATTTCAAAAACGATTCTGTTTAATCTGAAATTGGTCCAACAAATCTCTTTTTAGAGTGTAGTTCAGTGTGACTCGGTAAAACCAGATCTAACTAGCGGCGCAGGTGGTGAAATGCAATTCGAGACGCAGGCAGACAGATTTGGTGCTCTGTGGACGTGTGTGGTGAACATCATTTGTAGCTCATTCATAAATATGACAACAGCATGGGACAATCCCTCTGAATCACTGTAGAAATGAATTAATTGAACAAATTTTTAATCATATTAATCGCCTGACTTGAATAGTAAACTCACAATTAATCCCAAATTTTATATCTGTTCTAAATGTACAATAAAATGCAATTTCTTTTCTAAGTATCATACTCTTGTTAACATAAAAGTGGGAAAAATGTTAAACTAATAGAAATATGGTAATACAGTAATTTCATAATCATTCATAAAAATAAGTTAACTGACCAAAAACGTTTAATAACGATTAGTAAAATCATGATGTATGCTGCCATAAACATGAAATGACGTCATCTACGTTTTTTTTTTTTTTTTTTTTTTCTCGTCAATGGACGGAGCAACGTTTAAATGCAGCGCTGCCCGGTCAATGGGTTGTGGAATCAAAAACACCACCTAACTATGGCCAGCAGATGGCAGCATTGTGTCTCTTTTCAATGGGCTGCAATGAAATGTGACGAAATTTGATGGAATCTGATGAATGCTTGTAATCAGCGAAATGGCACTATGTGGGTTGGGGTTTTTTTTCTTCATAACGTGTGGCAGTAAAAAGAGTTAAGATGAAAAAGATATGCTGTACTGTAAAAAAACAAATGTGATATTGATTTGTGTTGGTCATTTTTTCTGCCACTAGTTGGCATAATTGCATTTGTAAGACATTGATGACAGCCAGCTCAGTGCTTTTTTCGCGCTTTAAAAGAATTAGTGGCGTTAATGCAACTTTAAATTAACTCAAAATTAACACACTAATTTTGACACTGAGCTTTTTTTTTTTTTTTGTGCAAGGCCGTCTACGTCATCCACAAGGGTAGATGATGCAGTTTCGATGCCTGTATCATGCACGAACCTCAGCGAGTCTATTTTCTGTTTTCTCAATGTCCGCCATGCGCTCGGACCGCCCTGATTTTCATACAAATAATGGAATGCCGCTACGGTTGGCCGGTAAAAGGACACATTCCGACCTACAACTGTACCCACTCACGCACACGGTTTGACTGTAGACTCGCGCTGCGAACAAAAATAGAGCCCATAAAGTTTCATGTTTTCTTTGACATTTACCTGAAAGTCAGGGTTAGGGTTGGGGTAGGGCAGCCAGGCCGAGCGGGAGTTCTCCTGGTACTTGAACGGTCCGTTGAAGACCTGCGATATGGCACTAAGATTGAAGGCACACACAGCGGATGCAGCGATGCTGTTTCTGGAAAGTCACAAAAACGGGAACAAAGGAGGGATGAGAGGACACAGAAGACGACGGACGAGAGATACAAATAAGCCACAATAGCCACAAAGTGCATTTAGCGTTGCCGCGAGCCGGTAATACACATGAAACGGGCCCGTAAGGTCAACTCCGTTGTAAATGATGGCTCGTAAATCCAAGAAGAGGACACAATTAAACTGTTTGGCTTGTCTGATTAACTGCACGCATCTCACACTGTGAAATACAGCTTCGACTTTTTCAGCCGTCACTTTCAGCATGTCCAAATGTCGTTCCGCTAACAGCGGAGGGAAAAAGATTGAGAGTACAGTTTTCATTCTCCGCTCAAGACTCGGCCCACGTGAATTCGAATCTGACGTGGCTGTTTGTTAAAGTTAGTACCTGGAGGCGGAATGTTTCCGAGAGCGCGGAAAAGAATTTCTGACCAGCAATTGGGAGCCGTTGAACATAGATTAGTCAGCTTTTAGTCAAGTGTTTGTGTCTGTGTCTGTGTGTGTTGGAAAAATGAAAATATTGCAGTATAAATGAATCCCTTGATTATTATGTATCTCCCAATTACACCAAACAGTAACCGTGTTGTATGTTATGTTTTTGATGTATGGTTATTCAGCTGAACATTTATTTGTGTAAAACATGTCTTGTGTAAAAAAAATAATAATAATAATAAAAATAAAATGTCTTCAATTAAACAGTATAAAAGCCATGAAAGCCGTCACTTATATGATGACTATATGGGCCTGTAGGGTCCCGTTCTGAAAGGCTTAATGTCGGTGCGCTGGGTCGGCTAACAGCTAACGGCTAACGGGAATATTTTTGCTGCCTAATGCCTCGCTTGTTGGCCTCTCACGTCATCCTAGCAACAAATAAAAGGGAGTTTGCCAACGCGGATGCTAGCCGGACCGAAGAGATGAATTAGCTTAGCATTAGTCAGAACAAGATTACAGGATAGTACAAAATAATTACTTAAAAGTTACCATTTACTGTAATGTTTTAATCAAATTGTATTTATTTATTTTTTATTTATTTATTTATTTATTTTTTTTTATTTTTTTTTTAAGTTGATTGGGAGAATAGCGAGTGCTGATTTTGGTGGCGAGTCCATACACTATAGGAAATAGCAAGCAAAAAAATTCTATTTCAATTTTATTTTCAATCTCAATTCACATTTTCTTTCATTCCTTAAAAAAAAAAAAAAAAAAAAAAAGAGAGAAATGAAAAGGAACAGAAAGAAGTAAAACTTATGTTATCTGCCCGTGATCAACAACGACAACAACAAAATAACACTTTTTTTTTTTTTATATATATTTTGTTGTGGAAAAAATATCTGTTCCTCTTAATTTATACTCACTTTCCCTTTTTTTTTTTTTTTTTTTTTTAAATTTAATTTGTATATGAACTGGTAAAATTTTATGATTTAAACATTTGAGGACGTTTAACTCCATAAATTCATAGAATTTTATTTAGTTGTATAAATAATGGATTAATGTGGTCTCTGTATCCGCAAACGACACAAATTGCACGTTTCGGTAAAAGAAAGATGGAATTGGTGTCGGTTTTGGCTGCATACCCTACCCCTATACCATTTATTCAAAACCTTTTTTATTTGGTGCAAAATATGTATTTTAACAATATCCAATTCAGTCAAGCAAAAATCTGTTGCCGATCCAAAGACATGTTGGGGAAAACTCACACATTGGTAGTAAAGATGCCATAGAGCAGCTCCAGCTCAGGCAGGTAGAAGGTGCCCTGCAGCTCGTTGTAGTTAAAGGGGATTTCTCCCGGCCGGGAGCAGTTGAGCCGAGCCTTCATGAAGGTCGTCCACGTATCCTCCAAGAGGAAGCGGCCGCCGATGTCGTTCTTACAGACCCGGCCGGCGCGCGAGAAGACGGTGCGACCGCAGTCGTGCTCCACCGCGTACTCCCGAAAGAAGAAGTACGTGAAGTTGCCGATGTCGTAGGATGACACAAAGTTTGGCTCTGTGGCAGGAGAGAAAAACGCTTAGAAAACTGTTCAACAGATTCACGCACCAAAACAGCAGGTGATCGGGATTAATAACTACAGGCCGTGTTATTAACGACGTTGCATTCCAATAGGAAAACCCATTTTTCATTTTTAAAGGTTGAGATGAGAAATGGGCAGAAAAAGGGGAAACGTAATAGTTCTCACCCTGTCAGAAACGCGTAACCCCAGCGACACCGCCCCAGCAGCCGCGTTCATCTTTTATGCATGACATTATTAGATCCTAACCGCACACTTTATTCTCCTTGCCAGTGATTTAATTCATCTTTAAATGGAAGTGTAGCAGCCCCCTCCCTCCTCACTTCAACCTTCTTATCCTCTGCACCTTTAGAGGGCGGAGCTGGAGAGGAAAAAAAAATAAAAATAAATAAAAATCTACCCACCGTAAAATTAGTTATTAAGCACCCATTTTCCCCAGAGGTTGTCACGTAGTAGCACATGGTGACTTTTAATTTATTTTTCCAATTTAGCTTAGATGTTGAATGCAACAAAAACGTCAGTAGAAGGGACTGTCTGACCAAATAAACTTCTCTTCCTCTAAGCCAGACACCCTAAGCTGTGTAATATGCACCGAGGTGTCATTTTTTTTTTTTTTTTTTTTTTAAAGTGAGTTTTCACCTTCATGGAAAAACTGAGGAATTACAGTACCAAGCTTGGTGCGCCTGAATGCGATGGATATGAACACATATAATAAATAAGTTATTTTTATTTTATTATTAAAAAAAAAAAGGAGATCTTTCCAACTTAATGAATGAAGGGATGAAAGTAATTCTTCAACCATGAGGCATTCATTACTCCTGTCAGCTTTAAAAAAAATGACGTCACATTATTATTAGGTTGGAAAAAACACTTCTTATACCACTGCAATGTAAAACTTCAATTATAAATCCAAAAATCCAGGTTAGTAGATGGCTGAAATTTTTACTTTTTTTTTTTTTTTTTTTACCTCAGAGATTTCTGTAATAACTGTTCACGTTCTTCTTCAAAATCGACATCAACTTTTTTATATTATTATTATTAATATTATTCATGAGGGCCAACCTCGACACCGCGCACTCATTGTGAAACTTCTCTCTTATTATCTTCACTCAAAAAAAACACAAATGTGCACGTATTGTGATGGAAATCAGAAATCATGGTCAAGAACGACATCACAAAACTCACTCGGTATTGACCACTGCAAAGTTGGGAAAATAAAATTATTCCGTCAAATAGTATATTTATATAACATCAAATAGATGCGTGTTTGTCATTACAAAATAATCATGCAAAAGTAATTGATACCACACCTGATGGTTTGCCATTTTTTTGGGGAGGATTTTTGCACATGAAAACTTATCGTTTGTCAATGAACTAAAATGACCTCGCAAAATTGTGTCCAACTCTCATGTTTTTGCAAATATTTTAAATATAGCTTTTCATGAACAACTGAAGAAATTGTCATAGAGTTTATATAATGTTGCAAACTTATTGTCCTCTCAAAATATTTCAACAGCCATCAATGTCAAACTGTGAGCAACAAAATGACCCCTTAAGTGAAAAAATGTCCAAATTACGTCTATATATTGTGACACTGACACATTGTTGTTGTTTTTTTCAGCGTTCCTATGAGGTCTATATAGGACTGCAATGACAAGTGTCTCTCTCCATTTACTGTGACCTTGTAACACTAACGAGCCACATGACACTGGGAATGAAAACGTCTAATTGGGCCTAATTTGGACATTTTTACTTAGGCTGTGTACTCACATTTACTGCCAGCAGATTAGACGCTAATAGCTGTGTGTTGAGTTATTTTGTCGTTTGGTTAAACTATTAGACAAGCTGCACACTGAGGAAAATGTCATTTCTTCAGTGTTGTCCCAGGAAAAAGATAGAAGCATATTTATGAAAATGTAAGTGGTTTTCGTGAGATACTGAATCCAAACGGCACTTTACTCGGATATAATCTCTCAAATGATTTCATTCCATTCGCTACACGTGCCTATTTCACTTTGATGGACTGGATGTACTGGTTTCTATGGATCTCACTCTGCCTCATCGATCCTTCCCTCCTTCCTCTCTTTAGTTTTTCCTCTGGTCTATTGAGATCTCGTTAATTTGTTGGAATTTAGGGGCTTCTGCTGGGGTTGGCGTAAGACCTCGTTTTTGTAACCATGGGGAAGGCAGGAAGTGTTTGGCCGGTGCTGGATTTCACTTTGATTTATCTTTCTTTTCTTTTCTGACCTTTTCTCTGGTCTCCTGACCATTTGAACCTCACGACTCTGGCGAGACTCTGAAATACCTGGTTAAGGTGAAGGGTAATGGGATTTTTACAAGGTTTTAGGTGAATTTCTTATTTATTTATTTTTTTTTAAGAGCTCAGAATTGTTCATTCGGTAGTCTTACCGATTCAACGTCTTAGCATCATTGCTTTTTTTTTTTTTTTTTTTTTTTTGTGTGTGTGTATGTGTGCGTGCGTGCGCGTGCGTGTAAATACGTATAAATTTATACTCATTAATTCACCTAAAACCTTATAAATATCCCATTAGGCTTTAGGTGAATTAATGAGTATAAATGTATACATATTTGCACGCAAACGCACGCGCGCGCACGCACACATACACGCACAAAAAAAAAAAAGGGCAATGATGATGAGACGTTGAATCGGTAAGACTACCGAATGAACAATTCTGAGCTCTTAAAAAAAAAAAAAAGAAAAACAAAAAAAACAAAAAAAAGCTCCACCTGCCTACCATTAAGCCACTTGGAGTTGTACTGGGCAGTACGTAGCGGTGGCAGGCCGCCCAGGCTGCGGTAGATGGCGGGATCGCGCCCGGAGAAGTCCATCGCCGTGGCTGCGTAAAGCTCGCCGCTGGACGTGATGAGTGCGGTGGAGTTGTGGAGGGGATTGTAAGGACACCGAGCCATTCCGCTTATCTGATCGTGGATCTCGGTCAAATTGGTAAGCTGAAAAAACAAAAAAAAGGAGTCGAATATAGTCATTGACAGAAAAAAAGACATTCCCAAGACACCGTCGAAACATTAATATTTGTCTTTTTAGCACAAGCAATCCCGAGGGAACTCAAACAAAATAAGAGGCAATGTACTTGCAAATGAGATTCATTTCTTACTTATTTCTCAAGAATGGATCAGTGCAGAAGGGCTGGCAGGAAAATATAGGACAGCATATCAAAGGGCAACATTAAAATACAAACCAGCGAGCTCTGTTAATGTTTTTGTTTTCTGCTGCCAGTATGCAAATGGAACAAACAGAAAAGAATCATTACATTACGTTTGGCTTACACAGCGCGCGCAGAAGATGCGTGCACAAAGCTTGAAAAGGAACAAACATAATCGCAGGGCAGCTTTGGACTAATTAGCAGCATAAACCACACAAATGTAGCAGCTGCCAAGCCCAATGATATAATAAAATATGTGATAAGACGCCAGCTAATTCCAAGGCGCCTTAAAAGGTCTTAGCTTAAGTTCAGCGTTTCCTGTTTTGGTTTGTGATGCAGTGCAGCTGCTTGTCTGTTGAAAACGTCACTATCTCAATATTAAAATAATTCCAGCTTGACCATGACCCATCTTTGACAACGTACGCTCACCATGGCGTAGCTTCGAGATGTATTGTTTAATAGTTTTCATGTCAACACAATACAAAAGGATTAGCTTGGGGGGACGTTTATTTAAGTTAGCCTTGAAGCAGAGGAGCGATTCTGGATGCAATTACTTTCCTATCACTCAAAAGTTCCGCACGTGCGACTCAGTACCGGAGGCGCAAGTCCTCCAGTGTTGGCCCAACTCTGCGCCTTGACCCCGTTCACAGCTCAATTTCCTCTCTGGCCTCACGCATTTTTAGCAAAGATGGAACGAGTTTGCCCGCATGGCCCGCATTCGACAGGCGGAAAAAACGGCGACTTCTTGAGCCAATTTCCCCATTTGGATTGGAGCGGGTTTGCCTTTGCTCCGTCCGCGTCTGTTCCACCCAAACCACAACAAAACAGAGCAGTTTCTGTCTGCTCGGCTGCACTGAGATGAAAGCCTGCTATTGACCGGACTCCTCCTGTGGGCCGGACAAGTCAGTTTTGGGCCATTTAAAGGAAGAGCAATGATAGATCAGCTGTGCAACCAAGAGGAAGTGAATATAAAGGTAGTCTATAGTGCAGCCAGCAGCTGTGCAACAAGGACATTGAAGTGTCTCTAAAAGCCCAGAAGAACGGCTTATTAACTCATTCACTCCCATCCATTTTCACAGAAACAATCCCGTTCGCTCCCGAGGCCCACAGAATATTGTGTTCTATTGCTATAAAAACACAGAACCTATCAAAAGAAAGATTAAAGTCTCTTCTTTCATCAGGAAAAAAAAAAAAAAAAGTATGTTTCTGTTTCCGCTTTGCAGCAATTGACATTAGAAGAGAGCAAAGTTTCATCAGTTTTCACAAATCTATTTAAAATTGTAAGTAATTTAGCTTTTTTTCTCGATGGCCCTGGTTGATCTCCTTTGCTCTGCTGCCACCTGTTGGCCGTTTGTGTAATAACTACCATTTCTGCAACCGTTCTTTGCAGTTGAGAGACTGCATCAAAGCCTTCTGTATGCTTTAGCATTAAAAAACAAAACAAAACAAAAAACGTATAAATACGTCTTTGGGACACTTAAAATATAAAAAAACATATTTATACATTATTGGGAGCAAATGAGTTAAACATATAGAGAATGGGCTTGATGTTTGGTGCTACAGAGAATTTAAAGTGACACAACGTAACAGGAAACCTCGCCTCAAATAGAACCGCTTGAGATGCACCGACTCTGAAAAATGTTCAAGTCATGCTGGAAGAACTCTTGAATTTGTGAAGAATAATAGCTGTCATCAGTTCATAATTGAACACAGCATTTGGAGGAAATAGAGGAAAGGTTATTAATAAAAAAAAAAATAGAAAAAAGAAGTGGACTGAAGATTGATCCTTGAGGAACACCACTAGGTTGTACTAACAAATTTGACTTGCAGCCTTTCATATAAATTCAGTTTTCTACTATGTAAATCACAATTAAACCACAAAAGTGCATGTTTAGAATAGAGACGTCGCATATAGCAAGACTTTTCTACGATCAACAAAAATTGACCCACTAAGCAAAGCAAATAAATAGTAAATCCAAGCTTATGTAAAAAAAAAAAAAATAGTATTAGTATTCAAATGATAATTTAGTTGGCTAAAAATATTTTAAAATAGTATACTTTTGTAATAAAGCATAAAATTGAAATGTGTAATTATTAGGATCTCACCGCCCACATGTGCTTATTTCCAAATGGCAGCCATTTCATATATGCATAGTTAAAAGATTAAACAAATCTGATCATGGAAAGCACATGATATGCAAAGTGGCTGCAATAGTCTGAACATAATAAGCACTATGAACAGGTGGACCACAAAATGAACTTAAGTATGAGGTGATAGTAATTAGATTTGAGCAGACACGGGAGAAAACGTTGATGAAATGCAGAAGCAACGGGTCGCGGATCATTCAGGATCTCATCAGCGACTCTTAAGCTGATTAATTGAGGATTTCTCTCGTGTTCATTAGATCTTTAACTCATTGACTGCCATTGACGGAAAAAGACGTCAAATAATGCATTTTTGCTGGGCTGGCAGTGAATGTGTTAAACAAAATGTGCCAATATATTTTGTGATTATATTGCAGCATCCTTTTTTCCTTTTTTCTTTTTTAAGGCAAATTTTGCTTAAAAATCCATCAATTTTGGTTACATCTCATCTTAACTCTTTGACTGCCATTGACGGAAAAAGACGTCAAATCATGCATTTTTGCTGGGCTGGCAGTGAATGTGTTAATTGTACGCCATTATTTTTTTTTAAAGGATGTTTGAAACTATTTAGCAATCCCCTATAGTAGTCAGAATTTGCATTCCTAGCTCGAGTTTTTCGAGCCTTCCTCAATTTTTGATTCACTTCCCAACAGCAGGGCTCCCTTGTCTGATGAAATTTAGCTCAAGCTTTCTCTCTTTTAAAATGAGCTCCGTTTTCTGCAGTGACCCACGATAAGCGAGTACACCTTTGACTTTTTTGGAGCATGCTCATCAACTAGCATCATAAACCCTGCAGAAATCGCATGCATGTCGAGCATTTGGAATCAAATCAAATTTGGAAGAATATCCTAAAATAAGAGTATAAATGGTCCATTTTTTTGTATTGCCTGCTTCTAATCATTTTGGGTGGACATCGTTGTGGCCAGATAGGAACACAAATGGGCTTCCAATAAATATTTTATTTGTATTTGCTATGATGGGTGAAAAAAAAAAAAAAGATCAATAGTGACTCACCAGGTACTCAGTACTGAAGTCGTCTTTTTTTTTTTTTTTTTTTTTTTTTTCCATTGAATACTTGCTTTCACTTATTCAAGTAATTACTTGGAGGACTCCTTTTTACTTTTACTCGAGTCCGATTATATTGTTTACTAGGGGTGTGAATTGCCTCGTGCCTGACGATTCGAT
The DNA here is from genome assembly GCF_051991245.1 of Festucalex cinctus. Taxonomy (NCBI): domain Eukaryota; kingdom Metazoa; phylum Chordata; class Actinopteri; order Syngnathiformes; family Syngnathidae; genus Festucalex; species Festucalex cinctus. The sequence continues at coordinate 19,408,090 of NC_135430.1, read as the reverse complement.
CCGTATCACGATTCATAGGTCACGATTCGATTCAATACCGATTAGTCCCGATATGAATTTACAAGTCGATTGTTGCGATTTTATTTTATTTTTTTTTACTCAATTTAGAAAATCCCTTACAGTAAACTTGTACATGTACCCTGTAAGATTTGTATGAAATTGTATTATTTATTGATCTGAAACTTCAGTTTTATAACTGAGCCACTGTATTTAAAAAACAGGAAGTGAAATAAAATATTCAGGCTCAATGTTCCATTAATATAACATTCTTCCATGCTTAAAGTGTGAAAGTTTGACGTTTTGTTGAATATTTTTCCATCAAAAACGGATATTAAAAAAACGATTCGGCTGCCTATTGAATCGATTCGAGAATTGCGTGCTGTAGTATCGCGATATATTGCCGAATCGATTTTTTTTAACACCCCTCCTGTTTACCATAAATAGAAAAGGGTAGAAATAGACAGTTTTAGATATCCGATCTAAAATGATGAAAAAAAAAAAAAAAAAAAATGCAAACATTTCTTTTTTAAATTCAACCAACTTTACCACTTGCACTTGCTTTCTTTGGACCCATGATGAGGGGCTAATACATGATGCAAAAAAAAAAAAAAAAAAAAAAAAAAAAAAAAAAAGATTCGCGCAAATAACAAGTCTGCTCCGAACGAACTTTGAACACGAACGTGCTACGGAGGAAGCATCCTGGGCGTTCGAGTTAAGCTCGGCTCCCGAGTGAGTCGCGTTCAGGTACGCTCAGCTTTTCCCCCCCCCCCCCAGTTTGGTCGAGAGCCGAATTTTTTTGGACGAGTTCTGAGACATAAAATTCTCAAATTTTCTGGTTGAAAACCGATTTGGTTGAGAACAGAACAGAAGCGTTGGAAAAACCGAGCTTTGACTGTATTTGATGAATTACTCTTATACAGACTTTTGGGGTCATGTTAGAGGAGGAAAATGAATAAATCATACATAATGAAGGTTAAAGGTTAATAAAATACCGTTCGGTTGGTGCAGATGGGAGTGAAGGCGTTGGTCCCGCAGGTAAACAGTCTGTTTCCATTGACAAGCAGCACCCTGATGTAGTTCTGGCACTCCTCCTGTGGGGGGGGGACAAAAAAACAACAACAACAAAAAAACACCACAGAACGATAGAAGTTAGCAGCTGGAGGCTGATCCGGTCAGTATCTGCCTATTGACGAGAAGCAGCATTAAGGCACGGGGACCAAATGACACTTTGTGCTGGCAAATGAAGACAAAAACAGCCGCAACCGGGGGAGGCTGACTCTGAAACGTGGTCGGGCTCGACATCATACCATCAAGCCTAATGCCGCTCAAGTCAACGTGAAGCACATCTGAGTCGGATAACCGACAAAACACAGGACAACTCAGGATTGGCTTCCAAAATTATCTTGATTGGTCAAAAAAAAAAAAAGTGAAATGAGCGCCGGCTTATATACTTCACTCGACCGCGTTTCTCCTCCATGAATCAATTGACTTTGCTCTCGACTACGGCTAAGTACACGCCGCCACTCTCTATTCTTGACTTTCTCTCGCGTTCACTTTGGCGTGGGCCTGCAGCAAACCACTTAGCGAGAGCCTCACGAGAAATAAAGCAGGGTGACAGTGCGATTGATTTATCCAATGATTGATTGCCGGGGTGAACTTTGCCGTCAGCTCTCAGCGAAGTTTTGCTTGAGATCTCCATGAACAAGCCCGGGACAAATGGAACAATAGCGGCCGGTACCTCATGTCAAGAATGCAGTGATTGGTTTTTTTTGTTTTTTGTTTTGTTTTGTTTGAATAGGGTTGACAAATGGGCCCTTGTAGAAATCTAAAAGCATGAAAAGCTGCTTGTGTTGGAGACAATTGTGATTTAGATAGAAAATATTTTATATTTTCAAAATAAATGTAAAATTATTATTAGTGGTTGGTTTTGGTTTTATTACACTAAACGTTGTAGACTTCTCATTTAACTCATTCGCTCGCCGCCATTTTTCACATTTCGCAATCCCGTTCGCTACCGGCTGGTTTACTGAATTTTGACTGATTTTGCAAGGCCCACAGAATATTGTGTTCTATTGCCATAAAAACATGGACCCTATCAAAAGAAAGATTAAAGTTTCTTCTTTCATCAGGAAAAAAAAAAGAAAGTACATTTCTATCAGTTTCCGTCTTGCAGCAATTAGCATTAGAATAAAGCTAAGTTTAATCATTTTTCCACAAATCCATTTAGAATTGTGAGTAATTGAGCTCTTTTTCAACATGGCCTTGCTCTCCTGCCACCTGCTGGCCATTTGTGTAATAACTACCATTTCTGCAATCGTTCTTTGCAGTTTGCTCTAGCATAAAAAAACAAACAAACAAAAAACATATAAATACGTCTTTTGGACACTAAAACATATAAAGTAAGACATATTCATACGTTTTTGTGAGCAAATGAGTTGATAATAATGGCTAAAGAATAATACATAATACACAATAATAATAAACAATACTTTTTTTTTTTTTCAAAAATGCCCACCTGATAAAAATTTGTCATATATGAGGACATAAGTATTTCTCTTGAATGCCAGTTACCCATCAAAACTAAACGTATAAAAAATGTATTTAAATGAATATAAATAATGCTGTAAAATGTACATTAAATTCACATTTTAAACAACATAAGTAGTATTATTGGGATTTTTCTTTAGTAGACAGCATATAGTTTACGAATGGTTGCATTTATTCTTTCTGTCAGTGCAGATTTTCCGTATGTAGTTATTGTGTAAAAAAAAAAAAAAAAAAAAAAAAAAAAAATCCTGACACTAAGTACAGCAAATATATTTTTATGAGTGTTCATGTATGCATGCTCGTATCGGTAGTTACTACCTCTAACTTCTATTGCTGCATTACTACAGTTTGACGGCTATAGCATTCAGCTATGTACATTATCCATGTGTAATTGCAAGTCTTTCTAACAGCTTGGCCCAATAATAAATAATGGCATAGTTAATATTTTCCCAGGCTTACGGTCTTGTTCACGTCTCAACTAATGTTCCGTGTCTCTATTGTAATACGCAAGCTGCTAATAGTTTTGTTATAGAAGACACGGCAATCAGGTCCTGTCAACTCAATTCTAGTCTAGTCTTTTAGTTTGAAATTCATAAAATGTACAACAGCAAAGCAGATATGTGCATTGGAAAGTAAACAAAACAGTAACTCGAAAGCACAGGCGCTGTGTCTTTACAATAGCTTACCGGTGGTATATTCTGCCAGATGAACCACAAACGGCTTGTCAGCAGCAGAAGGAAGACCTTTATTGCTATTCTTAGTGTAAACCGCATGAGTCTTTTCTCAAAGGGGAAGTGAGGAAAACAATTTTACTCTCAAGGACTGGAGGTAGGCTTGGACTGTAATTCAGGAAAAACGATCCCTCTGCCCTCCACGTCAAGTTAACTACAGGTTGACACACGCAATCAAGGATCAAAAGCGGTTTGCTTTTCTTTTCAGTTTTATTTAGTTGTAAACCAGCCGTTTGGTCCATCAATATGACAACACGAGCGGAATGTTCACAAAAGCTGGCGCCGGTAGCGCTTTTTATAAATGGGGGTGGGGGGCAAGGTTACTTCGGGGTATCCAAGGATCATGCCAAATAATTTGTTTCATTAAAAAAAAAAAAAAAAAAAAAAAAATACGGCCCAGGGGCCATTTGCAGCCCACCATCTATTTTTTAGCGGCCCTCAGCAAATACAAAAAAATTACTTTTGACACAGCCTGTTTTTCTAGATATGCAAAGAAACTATTTAAATCTAAAACAGAAATACCTTCTTTTTGTAATTTAATTAAGTCAGTGATTTCAATTCCAGAAGCAAAACTGTGAACTGTCTAATTTGTGAACACATCACATTAATGATTAACGAAGATCCTCAAGTGATTTCAAATGGATCATTTTATTACCAACTACTCTTCCTTTGATTCTGAATTTGGAGATTGGTTCAGAGATGGGGCCACCCCAAAAATCAAGAAAAATTCCAAACTGTCCTGTTTAAAAATAACTAGCTAAACTATAGTACAATATTAATGGACTTGTTAGTTTTAGTGTGTTTAATAAACTCAGGCAATTTCAAAATGGCCCTTGCATCCTTCGATTATACTTATAAACGTAAAATAAATAAATAAATAAATAATACATAAATAATTAAATACATAAATATATATATATATATAATGTGTTAATTATTCTTCAAACTGTTTTGTGCGAGATGTTTAAATATCTTATTTTGAAATCTATGCTTTTAATCCGAAGGCCTCCGCAGTACTTTTGTTTCCCGTTTCACGTCTCCGTCCATACACAATCTATTTGAACATAAAAGTGATTTTAAACAGTTACCCACAAGGGAAACCAACGTAACATTGCCCAAAACGTGTCATTTGATTGCACTCGGGAGATTCTTCTTCGCGAGACACCTTGTGATGTGTATTACAACGTTCTGTGGTAAATAGCGCCAGCTACTGCGCAGGAGGGGCATAACAATTAGAAAAAAAATGCTTGCAGACTGCATCGCAAGACTTGTGGCCATAATATATCAATCATTTGGCACCTGGGTGGGGGGGTGGGGGGGGGGGGGGTTAAAGCTCCTCTTTAGCTCTGCCAGTGGCTGGTAGAGGCACTATAAGACACCCTGAAATTGAGACATTTCATTCCTTGGTGGCTTCACTCTTCAAAGTTACTATAAATGAGTAGAACATGATTTTCTCTCTTAAACTTTATTGCACTCTCCCTTTTCTTTATGCAGTTATTGATCAGAGCCACTACATGTCACAATGACAACTCTATGATGTCACCGACACTTCAAAGAAAGGTCAAGCGTTTACTTTCATGCTCTCCGCGTGCGAGTTCTCAACTTGCGTCCCCCCCCATCACATTCCAAGATGGTCGACCGCATTCGTTCTTTTTTGCGCTGTCCCTCCGCGACCAATGTCACGATCAGGTTTCTACGCGTGGGTTCCAGCTCCTCGATGTCAAGGAGAAAAAGCTGGCACTGGATGGAGGTCTATTTGGGATGAGCGACAAGAAGGAACCTTCCAAAACAGATAAGAAAGCAACTCTCCCTTCCCATCCAAACGAGCCGCGGAAACAAACGTTGATCTGTAACCGCGGAGTCCTTTACAGCGTCCGAGTTCCACGTGAGGGGGCGCGCGAAGATCAACTAAGTCTGTCGACTTCCGAGTACGAGCGAATCCTCGCAAGAGCAAGGGACCCGATTATCTTGGCCAAGGAGAAGGAGCTCGGGGAAACGGCTTCTCAAAAGAAAAGAGATGACCTCAAGGCTGCAGAGGAAAAGAAGCACAAGATGATGGCGCAGGACCGTCGCGCCGTTCGGCAGGAGGAACAAGCCGACGCGCGGTCCAAACAGCGCAGCTCTGAACGTTACCGGCACATGCGGTGCAAAGCTCAAACGGAGAGCGACAATCAGATTCTCAAGCTGGACACGTACATCCGACGGTGCAAGATCCAGGCCGACGCCGACACGCAACGCGAGTGGAAGAAGCGCTGCGAGGCTGTTGCCATCTCCAGGGAGAAGGCCGACTTCGAGCGGGCGCTCGAGTGTCATCGGGAGGCGCTCGACAAGCACGAGGAGAAGGGGAGGCGGCGGAAGGAGGAGGGCCGCCTCCACTTGCAGGCGCTACAGGAGCAGATAAGGGAAAAGGAGCGCGCCGCCGCCGTCGGGCGCCGAGAGAGGCTGAGCGTCGCCAAACACGTGTCTGACGAGGTTCAGCTGAAAAATAAGTGCATCGAGGAGATCAAGGAGGAGAGGCTGAGTGATTTCAGAGCTTGTGGGATTCCGGACAAATATTATGGTTACGTCAAGAAGAGGACTGCGGAAGATGGTGCCAAATCAAAGAATTACCAGTATCACATGCAATGATGTTTGACAAATATGGCGTCAAATGGATACAATTGACGTTTGAAGGAGTCGGAGTGAGGTGCTCCGCAAAGGACGTTGGTGAACTCGGCAGCTGCAAGTATTGACGGACGTTACAAGTTTGTCGTCATGGCAGTTTGATCAGACTTGGACAAGAGTCCATTTGCAGACCAAATAACCCTATAAAAAAGCAGGGGTGTCCAAACTACGGCCCGGGGGGCCATTTGCGGCCCGCCGTCCATTTTTCAGTGGCCCGCGACATATGCTAAAAATGGCATTTGAGTCAGATCAAATAAAATAAAGACCAAAAATGTTTGGAGATGGTCAAAGTAAGAAGGGAAGGTGATGAAAAAAACAGGTACCATTAAAAGGTTATTTTAGTTAACTAAAACTAACGAAAAAACTCAAATTCAAAAAACAATTTCGTTAACGAAATAAAATAAAAACAAAGATGCTTTTTAAAAAAGAAAACTAACTATGCGTTTTATGTTTACAAAACTTACTAAAACTATAATGATAGCAAACATGTCCTTCATTTTAGTCTTTTGTAATTAATTGACTGCATGAGCCTTTGGGGATGATTTTAAACATGATTTTTAGTAGATTTATTTTGACATCAACCGGAATAATGATGGTGTTTTTTAAATATTGCGCACAAGTAATACACATAAAAAACTAAAACTAGTACTGAAACTAACTAAAGTAAAACTAAGCATTTATTAAAGAACTAAAACTAACAGAACCACCCTGAAAGCTAATTAAAACTAACGAAATTATATTACAAATAAATTGGTTTATATACTGTAGCATTTTTCTAAATATGCAAAAGCGCTAATCAATTATTTGTACAAAACACAATTTCTCTTCATAACATTATGTGGCCCTTGCGGCCTTCTGATTTTCTGTATGTGGCCCTCAAATGGAAAAAGTTTGGACACCCCTGCTATAAAGTATTATTGTTGAATTATTAATTGATTAACATTGACGTTATTTCGAAGATGCCCGCCCCCTACTTGTTTTTCATGCTGGTGCTACTGATAGTTGTACATGTGAACTTGTTCATCTGATGGATTTAGTTAACAGGACATTTGGACAAGCACATGACATTTGTGTTTATTTTAGTTGTTAAAGTTACTAAAACAATCTTTTCATTGTCTCTTCTCCATCCTCTCAGCACTTCTTTCTCTCAATTACTTAATTCTAAAAATACAACACATAACTAATAAAATAGGGTGACCAGATGTTCGATTTACCGGGAACGTCCCATTTTACACTGGAATGTCCCGTTTTTGAGACTTGTGTATCAAATCCAGTCTCGGAGTCAGCAAACCAATTGTTTGGTCCAGGGGTCTGCAACCTGCGGTTCTAGAGCATGTGGCTCTTTTTTTAATTTATCTGTTTTATTTATTTATTTTGTTTGATTTATATATTTTTTTTTAAATCTGCTCTCTGTAACTTAGGAAAATGAATAACAAGCATTTCATTTTTAACTCATTCACTCCCAACCATTTTTACAGACGCAATCCCGTTCGCTCCTGTTTTGCTGGATTTGGACTGATTTTGCTCTGCTGCCACCTGCTGGCCGTTTGTGTAATAACTACCATTTCTGCAACCGTTCTTTGCAGTTGAGAGGCTGCATCAAAGCCTTCTGTATGCTTTAGCATAAAAAACAAAACACAAAAAACGTATAAATACGTCATTGAGATACTTAAAACATTAAAAAAAAAAACGTATTTACACGTTATTGGGAGCAAATGAGTTAAAGGTGAAAGTCAACCCCCCACAAAAACTCTTGAGAATATGTTCTATGCAGCCCCCACTAGTCTAAATATGGCATTTTGGTTAATATTGCGTTAGTGGAAAAACGAGTTAAGCAGCAAAATCCATCACTTGCTGTCAAGTGGAAATTACATCACAGTTACTCAGGTCGCAGGCAACAACCAATCACACACAGCTCAGCTTCGGAAAACAGGTGAGCTGTGATTGGTCGTTGCCTGAACCCCGAGCAACTGTTAATTTCCTTACTATTCACTTTCACATTCGCGTCACATTGGAACTAGAACTACTTCCTGCTTCTGTGTCTAAGAATCATGGGAAATGTAGTCAGACTGAACAAGAACTGAGCGTTTCTGGCGTCACGTTTGTTTTCATTTAAAGTGTGTTTTTTGATTTTCAGTTTTAGAAATGTATGCACACACAAAATACGGTTAGCAAAAGTTAAAGTAACAACTAAACCACCGTTCACCAGATTGATTAGCGATTAAATACCTGGTATTGGTGTTCGCCCATCCCTAATAATAATATATAATATACAACAACATAATGAAGATGGGTCAGTGTTCTAGTCTCACCAAAAGCGGTCCATCTTCTGGGATATTTGATTCCGCTGAGTTGGCATCATCATGTAGTTTGATGAACCAAACCCATAGAAAGCCGTTTTCCACTCAGTTATTATCGCCCAGTTTGATAAAAATGACGGAAAAAGTCGTTTTGTGCTCCCCACCTGTGCATGTGGAGCCCTCGATGCATTATTGCTTCTGCTGAAGTTAGTGGGCGACAAAATCACAAAAATAGAGCATAGAAAACGATATGTAGTCTTTCGACATCGCCTGCAAGACCAACAGATCTTGTGGAAGTGATGTCATAGTTCGGCCTCTCAGTTACAAAGCCAACTGTGACGTCATGGTGATGTTGAGGGTGGCCACAAGCGGTGATATCACCAATCACCTCTATTTTAAAGTAGGACATTTTTAACATGTTGGTCTTTGTGTTGACATCATATTTGGGAGAACAGATGGGACAAGAATGCAGTTTGTTGTTCTATTCCGTCCTTCATCGACCGCCAGGTGGCGGGAAAGTGCCTCGTGCTGGAGTTCTTAAAAAAAAAAAAAAAAATTGGATTTTTTTTTTTTTTTTTTTTTGCTTGCCTAGGACAATCCTAACAGAATCATGAGCGTCGCCGCGTCGACTTTAGCGAGGCAGGGTCGCTACGGCATGAAGGACCCGACCGCTCAGATTGATGGAAGTCTGTTTGGCGTGGAGTCCAAACACCGGGTTCCTCTGAAACGAATGCACCCGAAAAAGACGATCGTGATCTGCAACCAAGGCTTCCTGTACAACGTCAGGGTCCCACGCGATGAGCTCCACGTACAAACCATCAGCCTGACGCGCGCCGACCACGACCGCATCCTTGCAAAAGCCAGAGGCCCGACCGTCATTGACCAGGAGTTGTCGGTCTTGAGAAAAACGGCGACGAAAAAGAAAGAGGACATGAAGGCCGGGGAAGAACGGAAGCGTCTGATCATCGAGAAGGACCTTTTCGCCATCAAGCACGAGGCGGAGAACGAGATCCGCTCCAGGAGGATGGCGTATGACCGCTATCAGCAGGCGAGGGAAAAAGCCGCGATCGAACAGGACAACCAAATCAAAAACCTCGACAAGTGGATCTTGAACAGCAAACTCCAGACCGAGCGCGACAAGCAGCTGGTGTGGAGGAAGCGCTGCGAGTCCATCGAGGTCGCCAAAGAGAAGGCCGAGTTCGACCGGGTGCTCAAGTGCACGCAGGAGGCCGCGCGCAAAGACGCGGAGAAGGAGAAGAAGCGGATGAGGGACGCCTTCGCGCACTTGGAGGGCATCAAGGAGCAGGTGAGGGAACGCGAGCTGGCCGCTCTCGCCAAGCGCAACGAGCGGCTCTACGAGCTCACCAACATGAAGGACAAGATCGAGGAGAAGAGTCGCTGGCTGGAAGAATGCAAGGAGGAGAGACTCAAAGAACTCAAGGCGTGCGGGATCCCGGAAAAATACTGCAGGTACGTCAAAAGAAAGACCAAAGCAAACGAAAATCTCCCCAATTTATATGAATACCGCGTCCACGATACATTTGATGAATTACCCCAATGGACGATGCCGTCAAAACAAAAGTATCCAGGACAGGAAGAGCAACTCAATCCTTTGGCGCCATTACCGCCAATCTCCATAAAGGATGCACCTGAAGGCGGAGACGTGGAATGAAAGCCACTTAACCCCAAAATCTTCCACGCACTCATCACTTTGCGTTTGCGTCGTCATCCGCCCACCATTTTTCTCCGTAACCAAAGAGAAGTGACACACACCAGTGAAGGAAGCAGAAAAAAAAGTGTGAATTATATGAATATGTTGGAATGAGGTATGCTTGTTGACGGCGGCGTGAAACTTTATCGAGCCAGCCGGCCTGACTTATTTGGGTGACCATTACTACCTCGACACGCGCATAATGTCGTGTTTTTGTTTGTGTTGGTGTGCATCTATGTTTCAAACCAGCATCATTGAAATTTTTAGAATTAAAACAAAAATGCATTGATATTTTTGGTGTGTTGTTTTGAAAACGCAAATCAAAAACAGACCTGAAAATGCAGCTCATACATAGCTCAGCTACAAATGAGCACAAAATAAAACTATGCATTACCCCAACCAAGAATATTTTGTTTTTCACGATGTGGTATAGGCTGGTGATTTATTTCTAATATGGGAAAAACATTTTTTTATTTTCTTTTTAATGACAGAAAATACAGTAAATGTTGCCAAATCTGTCAAATGCATTTAATAAATGCATATATTTGTGGAGACTGGGGCCAAGTTCTATTTTACAATTTGAAAAATTGTGTACAATTTCACAAGTACATCTTAAAAATGAGATACCGCAAGACTGTAGGAGTGGCATGGCTCAGGTGGTAGAGTGGCAGAAGGTCGTGAATTCGTTCCTCAACCGTTGGCTAACTTTTTTATTTTATTTTATTTTATTTTTTTAAATAAACTAATAAAATTAAGTCAAAATCTCTCCTTGCAATTCCCTAAACCGATGTGACACTTCAAATATTTGGACTTACTCCATCCATGCACAACTAGGGGTGGAAGAAAAGAAAAAAATCGATATTGCAATATATTGTTGATATAGATGTAATGTGTCCAGCTGTGAAGTGTTATGTTATGTTTATGCACTTTCATTTGTCTCACTTTACAATGTTTACAGTTAAAATGCTCAGAGGCAGTGAGGCACTTTGCAGAACTTTGTACATTGTACAACGTTTTGGCATTGGATAAATGCATAATTATACATTTTCCTTTTTATGGGCATTTGTTGGCTTTTTCAGTCACATATCGTGATATGTTGCTATTTTTATTTTATTTTTTTTTTATTTTTTTTTTTTACAATATATCAAAAATCGTAGATGTCGTGTATCGTGATATTATCGATATCGTGAGCCAAATATCGTTACAGTATCCAATCGTGCTTTACCCGTATCGTCCCGGCTTATGCACAACATACCTCAGACTTTCCTCGGCTGAAGCAGGCTCCCTTGGTGAACTCATCACAGTGCCACTCAGCCTCCTGCAGAGAGAGAAAAAAAAAAGTCTCAGTACAGTTACCAAGCATCAAAGGGGAAAATCTTGTCAGCGTGAAGCAATAGGGGGAAAAAAAAAAAAAAAAAAAACACTTGGGGAACACCAACAAAACAATGGCTGACCCACATAACCGACACACCAGCTACATTTGTCCATCGACTGGTCAGAAAAGAAGGCCACAACACATCATCACCGTTGGGGGTGAAAAAAATTACCGTATTTTCCGTTACTATAAGGCGCACCTAAAAGCCTTCAATTTTTTTCAAAAGCTGACCATGCGTCTTATAATCCAGTGCGCCTTATATATGGATCAATATTGAGCCGCAACAGCTCTCGCTGTCAAGACGCTATCGGTGACCCTGCACGATCGGTGACGCGCATGCCCGGAAGATCCCGCCATCTTGGATCGCTAGCTAATACTAATACTTGACCTCAGAGAAAATTAAAAAAAAACAGCTGTTTATTCATTTTGGAGTTGTCAGGAAGCTGGTTTGTAATCTATTAATAAAGTTTGACTGACCTATCTGACTGTTTTGTTGACATTCCCTTTAGCGCAGCACCATCTAATGAATGCATAACGTAACCCCAGCCTCTACTGTCGCGCCTTATATATGAAAAAGTTTTAAAATATGTCATACATTGAAGTTGCGCCTTATAATGAGGTGCGCCTTATAGTGCGGAAACTACGGTACAAACGCAGATGAGTTTGACACGCTGCGCGCATCACTGATCTCTGCATGCAGATTGGTAGACGTGATGAATTAAAGCAGAGGAGAGCAGCGAATGAAATCGTCATTACGCCCCACACGTGCGAGTAAACACAAACTGAGGCAGTTCACAAGTTTCTAAGCCACGTTAAATCCAATTAAAGCGCACGCCAAGCGCAGTCCTCAAGAAGCCAGAGTGCACACAGAAGAATGCCAATTTGGTGGGCGCTTTGAATTTCAAGCATAACAACACAAGGGAGTGGGACGTCAACGTGATTTCCACGTGAGGCCGGCAACGGCAGAAAGAGCTGGCGAGGCCGCGCGAAGATAAAACTTAAATCTGCTGCAATTTTCGTCACTTGATTACCAAGTGAACTCTTTCGCAGCCGTCGTCGATAAAAGCTCTTTTTATAAATGAAATATGCATTAGCCCCAAGATGACATCGCTGCCAAGATGGCCTGCTTGTGATAGATGGAAGTAATCCATAAAAAAAAAAAAAAACTTCGCTGACAATAAGAGTGCCACAGGAGTTGAAAAACGTTTTTTTTAAGGTCTTTGCTTACCGTCGTGTCGATGCACACACTCAGAACTTGAAGCATCAAATCTCATTAGGTAGTAGCGAACGTGATAGCCGGCGAGTGCACCTATGCACATAATACTACATACATATTGTCAGCATTAAGAAAGGAGCTTTAAATGGGAGGAGAAAGGTCCCATCTACAGACGTTATTGCATATTAATGCGCGCCGGCTTTTCTCTTCGCACTGTGACCTCGTCAATTCAAATTCCAGTCGGCAACTGGATATTCTCACCGTGGCCGCGCAGCGCCCGCAGACGTGAACCGCACGCAGCCGAGTCTCAGTGGAATTGGATTTTTTTGGGCTTCCAAAGCAAGGAGGTCACTTTTATCATTATGCTGTGATTTATCATCAAAAGTCCTTTTTTTTTTTTGACTATCTCTTGCTGTCATTATGTATTTAAGGTGGGAACCCTTTCAGGTGGATTTGCCAGCCAGCTTTCTCGTACCATCGAGATGCCATTAGGATATGACAAGCCCATTAACCTAATGTTGTATTGTATGTAATTGTGGGAATGCTTCAGCATTCCCACATATGTTATTGTGATTTTTATTCTCCACACTTTTTTTTTTTGCCGCCTAACAACCAGCGTTGCCAGGTGGGAAATATCGGATTATCGTACCATAGACTCAAAATTATCGTACACCGGTGATAACCAAAGTACACTGATTCGCGACAGTCAAATATAATCGTTCTTGTGTTTAAAAGCGCTCACCGCTCACAGGCGCTCAAGGCTTCGTTGCGGGTTAATGTCACTGATCTGTATATATTACTGGATAGGTGGTTTGAGTCCTGCGCAATTTCCTGTTTGGGAGCGTCTCCTGCGGGCGGGCACTTTACCATTCAGCCAATCAATGCATGGACGTCTCTCGTTACTTACTCATGCTCAGCAAAAGCGCGATTGGCTGGAATTATGTCACATGATAACAGATGCCTTCAGGGTTGGCAAAAAAAAAAAAACTCTGGCAGTTTCAGTTTTACCGGCAGTAATCCGAAATGGTCATATTATCGTAGATATGCCATTTTTTTAGGATTATTGATCGTACAGAGGGTCAAATTATCGTACAAATACGATAATTATCGTACACCTGGCAACACTGCTAACAACTCCCACATAATACTTCCAATTTACATAGTTCAAATTTCAACTAGCTTCAAAAATTCACGCCTCCCAGGGTATATAATATCGTCTGATTCCACATTACTTACAGTATTTGCACAATTTAACATTTAATATTAACTTTTCCCCATTCATTTTCAATGGGACAGTCATTGAACTTTTTCTAAGTATTACTTTCCACGCCCCCATGTATAAATTATCATCATTACTAGGTGTCTGATACTGCTCAGTGACTCAATCGGTAAAGCGCATAGTCCAGTAACCAGGAGGTTATAATTTCACAATTTATCACTAAATTTGCTTTCAGCATTCCCACACAATTTCTCCAGAAATTGCACTTTTTCTAGTTCTAAAAGACCACTTCCACAACTGACAAAGAAAAAGACCAAAAGAGATGACAAATCTAATTGAGTGTATAGTAACAATGAAATGGATCAGATTCTAGCCACTTGTTCTTATTCAAATTTTCAAGAATTGCACAATAAAGCTGAATGGAAATGCTAAAAATTCAAAAACAGGTCCAAAATTTGCCCTCCAAAATGTTACGCTTCGAGGGTAAAATGCAAATTTTGTTCCATGGAAACAGGTTTTGCAAATAAACGATAACAGGACCAGATACCACGTTTTGACTGGCTATTACGTCGCCCGTACAAATTGTAGACACAAAAAAACAACCAGTCACTGAAAATCAAACACGCAGCAAGGGAAAATTAAACAGTTTACAATTGAGTCGTAACAGTCATTTTGTTAGTGCGACATCGAAATGGAACATTCAGAAAAGAAGTCGCAACCTGAGGCAAATATCTTCCTGTACATAGTTGGAAGTGTGACCTCAAGGCAGACCGTTCAAATCAAAACATCCCGTTTGTCACTCAAGCTCTACGACACAGCTTGAGCGCTTCTCCGACACGATTCATCATCGCGCGAGAGCGTCTTGTCAAGTCCTTCTACCGAGTTGTGATTGCCAACAAGCCGTGAGTGATGTATGGATTCCGGCGGAGACGGCCGGCACGGGGAGATGAATCGAAACCCAAGGACGGGACATAAACAACAACAAATAGGCAGAGCCTACTTTCCAAGTCTGTCAGAATGAGGGCAAGAATGTGGGCTGAGCAAAACAGTTAGTGAACGAGTGAGGAGTTGAATTGCAAAACGGGGTTATTATGAGCGAAGGAAGCTCACGGACGACTCTCTGCTGCCAGCACGTCTTATCATCGGAAGACGCACAACTGTGAGTGAAAGCTGGACAGCTTCGACTGGATTCAGTGAATAACTAATATTACAGGAGCTTCTTGAAGCTCCGCCATCATATTTACACTCCAAACTGATCCGTTTATGCATAAAATTGGTCGACTGACATCGGTGCTGCCAATCAAAGCTACGCTTCAGGATTTTGGAGTGTGGGACTTGTTGGCAATTGCTAGTCCAGATTAGCTTTTGGAAGATCAGACTTCACTGAGGTCAGACCTGTGATACTGTTTGGCTCACAATTGCAATTCTACTCCCCCCCCCCCAGTACTTGTTAACTCTTTTACTTCCACACGTTATCAAAGAAAAACTTTGATATGGCAGAGGCTGTGATCATTGACGAAAATAGATACAATGCTTCCATCTGCTGGCCATAGTTTAGAGAGTTTTAGATTCCACAACCCATTGACCAGGCAGCGCTGCACTTAGATGTTGCACTGAGAATAAAAAATTGTAAATTTTTTGACGTTATTTAACGTTTATGGCAATATACGTCGCGATTTTACTGATCGTTATTAAACGTTTTTGGCGGTCAAAGAGTTTTAAATGGGTTTGTAGAGTTTTTCACACCAAAATCATAAAACGCATTCATGCAACTGCATTGGAGCAACATTCGCAAAAACTGTTATGACGTTAGAAGCATAAAATGGTTCAAAAGAATCGAGCATGAGGACTACACATTAATAATAGTTTTATTTTTTATTGAAATAAGCTCAGTCTGTGGCTCATTAATTGATTTTTATTTTTGCAGCTGCCCATTACACTCTTTCAGTTACGGCTCTCAGAACCATCATTACAGAAGGCGTGAACCGTGTTATTAGGCCGAGGGTGCAATTGTGACTAAAATGGTTTTTGCCTTCATTCAAAACATTTCACTGAATTTGCAATAAGGGCAGAGGGATGCGAGTGGGTGTCACGTAATTGGAAGATTGCAGGATGCAATTTTCAGCATTGACTTGCTTCTGTTGCTGTAGTGTTTCAAAAAGTGATAGTTAGCAAAATGACGATATTCATGTGATATAGACACCTTTTAGTAGGATGCAGTGTGTCGGGTTTGTAACCAGTGTCTAGCACTCAAGACTCACTGCTTACCCCCCCCCCCTTTGTGTTGAAAGCCATTATCTCTTATCCAGATGTCGGCGCGTATGTCACCACTTAACACATTCACTGCCATAGACGATTTTAGACGTCAAAGATGATTTTTTTTTTCCTGGACTGGCAGTGAATGAGTTAATATCTGAATATGTGAGACTGCCTAGAGCACAGGGGTGTCCAAACTACGGCCCGGGGGCCATTTGCGGCCCGCCATACATTTTTTTTGGCGTTCCGCGGCAAATACTAAAAATAATTTTTCAATGCTGTTTATAAAAAAAAATGTCAGAAAAATTGATAGCGAAAAGGCTGAAAAAATGTACGAAAAAATGTCCATAAAAGGAAAAAAAAAAAAAAAAAAAGGCAAAAAATTACCATAATATGCCCATAAAATTGTCAAAAATGGCAGAAATTTGACAGAAAGGCAGAAAATATAGAAATGTATGAACAATTCCAAAAAAAAATAAAAATGATTATCTACGTATTGAATGTTGCGCTCATATTTGTGTGTTGTGGTGCAGCTCTTATTAGGGCTTATTAGTACATTAGAATAACACTAACACACTGTGCACTTCATCAGTATCTTCAAGTATTTTGTGGCTCCAGACACATTTTTGGCTCTTTTGACAGGAACGTTTGCTGACCCCTTTTACGGTTAGTTAAGTAACTGTAGTTTATATGGAACAAGGGGCAATATGGAACTTTTGTGGGAGGTGGGATTTGCGTACGAGGTGTCCACTTGTGTTTAAACAGCAAATTAGTTCCAATCTAACGACATCCTCAAATTTACAGTTGCACGTACGCTTCTTCTAGTGTGGCCTGAAAGTGTTTAAAGTAGGGCAAGGGGAAAAGTACAAGCAGTTTGCTCTTGACAGTGCTTCACTGATAAGCGAGGACGAGGGTGGAGGTTGACAGGACGAGAAAAGCCACTACAGGCTGTGGGAATAAAAACATATAAAAGTAGCAGATGTCAACGCCAACCATCAAGGAAAAAGGGAGGACTAACTCACAGACCAAGGTCTAACTTGTTTTAGATGTTATCTGCACTCCATTTGAATAGACACGAAATGTCATGGGTGGTGACGATATAATATAACGTTTAGAATTCTGTGTGTCTGTTTTTCCCTTTCTATTTTCTGACCACCAAGTGGAGCTGGCACTTATTGGCAAGCTCATGGTTGCTGGTTTCAGTCGATCTCCGAGTCTGATGCTGACATGTGCAACAAGGCAGGAAAGTGTATCCCTTAATAGGGAAGTCAAGTTGTAAATTTTCTTAACAATAATATATTGTATGTGCACCCATGAGTCTAAAACACAGCATTTTGATGATTATTGTATTTGCGGAATATGAGTTAAGCAGCAAAATCAACCTGTCTTTATCCATCTTAGGAGGCGGCCATTTTGTCATTACAGGGCTCAAGTAAGGGCCAATCACGGCTTAGCTTGTGAACATCACATGAACAAACTAAAAAAAAAACAGATGAGCCGTGATTGGTCCTGACCTGAGCTCTGAGTAACTGTGATGTCATTTACAGCCGACAGCAAGGCGCAAAATGGCCGCCCCCCCCCCCCCCCCCCCCCCCGAGATGAATAAATACAGCACGGGTGGATTTTGGTGCTTAACTCAGATTCCACAAATGCAAATAGTAATCTCAATACTGTGTTTTGACAATTGAAGTCCCATACAACATATTGTGAAGATTTTTTGGGGGGTTGGTTCCCTCTTTAAATCCAATCTTAAAAGTTATCAACACACCAAGTTACATATCCTAAATTTTGTCATAGCATGACAAAAGTTTTCTTAGTTGTATTAAACATTTCATAGGTTTACAATTCATGCTATTTTTTTAAAGTGCTTAACTCATTTACTTCCAATAACGTATAAATCGTTTTTTTTAATGCTCTAAGTGTCCCAAAGGCGAATTTATACGTTGTTTTTTTTTTGTTTTTTTTTAATGCTAGAGCATACAGAAGGCTTTGATGCAGCCTCTCAACTGCAAAGAACGGTTGCAGAAATGGTAGTTATTACACAAACGGCCAGCAGGTGGCAGCAGAGTATAAGAGATCAACCAGAGCCATGTTGAAAAAAAGCTCAATTACTTCCAATTTTAAATAGATTTGTGAAAACTGATGAAACTTAGCTCTCTTCTAATGCTAATTGCTACAAAACAGAAAGAGATCGAAACATACTTTTGTTCCTGAGGAAAGAAGAGACTTTAATCTTTCTTTTGATAGGTTCCATGCTTGTATAGCAATTGAACACAATATTCTGTGGGCCTTGCAAAATCAGTCAAAATCCAGTAAAACAGCCGGGCGCGAACGGGATTGCGAAATGTGAAAATGGCGGCGAGTGAATGAGTTAACAAACAAAGTCGAAATGGATTTGAGCAGATAACGTGCTCCTTCTGCAGTAACCAGAAATGAAATATCAGAAACTCACTGGACACTTCATCTGCACATTACAAAGAGATCAAATAAAAGAACTGAATCCAAATTTCCGAGACTCATTTTTGTCTACCAAGAGTAATAAAAGTGTTTACAATCCTTTCTCACAGCACCAAACAAAAGTGACAATTATGATCTTTCGAATGGTGGAATTTGTGATACTGCATTTGGATGGTGTGTGCAAACGAGCATTTGTGCAAAACAGTTATTTGAAATGTAAGAGAAACAATGTTGCAGAACAGAAAACAGTATCTTGCGTTCACTACAAATGTGTATTACATGCGAATCTATAGCCAGTGAGGCAATCAAATTCCAATGTATTCCTGTTTTGAAGGCCAAAATAGACACCACAAAGGAAAGAAAAGACCTAAGAAGGTGTAAATGGTAAAAGAGCATCTGTGCTCTTTAAAATTCCGCACTTGCTCTCAGCCTTCTGCCCGACATGGAAAATCGTCTCCAGTCAAATGCAAAGCAGGGACACGCACGCACCTGCGTCATTTCTAAGTTTCAAGCTTCT
The DNA here is from genome assembly GCF_051991245.1 of Festucalex cinctus. Lineage (NCBI taxonomy): Eukaryota > Metazoa > Chordata > Actinopteri > Syngnathiformes > Syngnathidae > Festucalex > Festucalex cinctus. The sequence continues at coordinate 19,389,097 of NC_135430.1, read as the reverse complement.
TTTTTTTTTTTTTTTTTATTCACCTGGGAAAAAACCCCATCAACCACCGGGTGTGACCGGCATAGACAAAAAGTTTGACAAAACTCAAACTTTTGTTTGACCAGGTGAACGTCTTGTGGTCACCAAATGAGGGATTGATTGATAGGATTGGTGCTAATCTCCCCATTGAATCCCGGATTAAAAAGAACCACGGATGATTACAGAGCGCGGATCTTTCACAAAGCATGTGCGAGCATCCAAAAGAGACTGCATGAGCTTTTTCTTCTGCCTCACAGAACCCCCCCCCCCCCCCCCCCCCACCCCGCCCGCTTCTCCACCAGACTTGGCCTTGCCTTATGTCATTTCATCATTTTTCTCATTTTGCTTTCCAGGCAGCTTTGTGTTTACATGGCTGCCACTCTTCTCTCTTTGTTCTATTCAGCCATTCTCAATCCCCTGTTGCCTTTTTTTTTTTTTTTTTTTTTTTGCCTCTTCCTCAATCTCTCCACTGGTTCTCCCGGGGTGTAAATGGCAAACATCAGCGGCTGTCGACCCATCAAAGACATCTTGCTGCTACCGACAACAAACGAACCTCGGATGTATCAATGTTTGTTTGTGAATACTGCAGACCCTCAAAAGGTTTAGCTCTGCAGGCGGGATGAGGCTCAATTAAGCATGGAAAAAAAAAAAAAAAAAAAGACATTGTAACTTCCTACTCTGACCGCATTTTGGCAACGAGTGCTTTGAACGATTCCGACTCTCTGGTCACCAGCAGCACACGAAGCACTTCAAGTAATGCACCACAACGTTAATGGTGTTATCATGATTGAAAAGTAATTCCAATTAGATTATATGTCAATGAAAAAAAGTGATCATTAGTAACACTGTTTGTTTATAATTTTGTTGCTTCTGCACTGTCCAGGAGGAATATACAACAATTACATCATGAATCATTTCAAATCACCCAAGAAATCAATATTATTGCGCTGCACATTTTTCCACTTTTGTTAAAAGCGCAATCTTGGCAGAGGTCTTCATCCCGCAGAGTGTTTTTCTGGCTTATGAATGTTTGGTTCATATTTTACAAGATGCCGGAGCCAAAGTCTAAAGTGTACGTCACACGTTAACAGACTTTATTTCTAATCCCTCTCTTGTGGCTCCCTGTAGATCTCTTTATAAAAAAAATAAAAAATAATAATAATTAAAAAAAAAAAGTTTTTTTTAAAATTTTTTTTTTTACATATTCATTTAGATTTTTTTTAGGGGGGGGGTCATATATTTTTTTACATGAATTGAATAAATAACAAATGAATAGTTACATATTCAAAAAAATGTCAGTCCAAATGTTTTAAGTTGTCAGAAAGAGACGAAATGTAGATGAAAATGGAAAAAAAATAAAATAAAAAAATCCCCAAAAGTGACCATAAAATGTCCAAAAAGGAAAAGCAAACAATTTGCATAAAATGTGCATGAAATTGCCAAAAATGTCAGAGAATTGAATAAAAAGGCATAAGAGAAAATTTTAAAAAATTAACCATAAAATGTTCCAAAAAAAAAAAAAAACGGAAAACCCAAAAATTACCATAAAATGTCCACAAAATTGCCAAAAATGTCAGAAAATTGATAGCAAAAAAGGAAGAAAATCTATCAGAAAAAATATCCAGAAAGTAAGAAGAGATACAGAAAAGGACCATAATATGTTCATAAAATTGCCAAAAATGTCAGAAATTTGACAGCAAGTCAGAACAGTCGAGAAATTTATGTAAAATTAAGTATTAACAATTATGGGGGGAAAAAATGAATCTCTACGTATTGGATGCTGCTTTCATACTTTTGTGTTGTGGTGCAGCTCTTATTGGGGCCCTCAGTACGTAACCCAGACTAACCAACAATCTTCAAATGTTTTGCGGCTCCAGACACATTTTGGGTCATTTATTTGGCCTCGAATTTTGACAGAAGAGGTTGCCGACCCCTGTTTCAGGGCAAGCGCAAAAGAGTGTAATCCAAACAGCAGCACAAAAAAGTTGCACAACTCGATAATACCCACGTGAAGCCCATCTGCACAACGTAAGTCAACGTAAGGTTTAAATCGGGAGTATTACCAGTGACATGATTTTAGAGCAACTCTTTCCCTCCCTGCTGAGTGCTTACAAGCAAAACCAGCTGTCACTCTGCCACGTGTGAAACGCAAGACCATTTTTTATTTTTTATTGATTTTTTTTTTTTTTTTTTTTACTGTGACGGCTTTAAGTTGTGATCCTGCATGCAAAGTGTTCATCGGGAGGCAAAAAGCAGAAATCAGGCTCCTCCAAAGAGAACAATGACGAAAGAAAGACGGCGGAGGTGCGTTTGCACTTACTTGAATCAGCGTTAGGTCCTCAAGATTGAGCCTGAAGAGGTGATTTCTGAAAGGAAAAAAAATAATAAAAATGAGAGGATAACGTGGTGTAAGGTACACCAGATAAACACACCAATAGGGGAATATTCCACGGGGATTTCTTGTCCCAGAGGTAAACTGGAAGCTCAGAAAAAGTAAACTATTTGGAGGATGTCAACACATTTCAAAGGGCGGCTTTACTTGGAAATTCAAATCAGACTTTGCTTTGGTAGCTTTCAGTAGCTCAAACCGCTGCAGAAAAACAGACAGAATCTTTAAACTTGAGAAAATAAATAAAAAATAGCTCAGCAAGTTGGATGCTTACAACGCATACTGATAATATGATCAATTTGGCTTGCCAATAAATTTTGCAAGACATCGAAATCTGAAAATATATAAGTCTCAAACAGGGGTGTCAAACTCTTATTAGCTCAGGGGCCAGATTGAGGAAAATATATTAACAAAAGTGGTCCGGATCGGTAAAATCTAGGGATGTAACGATAATGGCAAAATCATGATATCGCGATATTAAGACATATATCATCGTCTTCATTTCACAATATTAAAAGCAGCCCACCTTTAAAAAAAAAAAAAAAAAAAAAAAACGTCTGGTTGATTTCCATTTGTGCTGTTCTAGCACCCTCTGATGGCTATTTTTTTTTTTTTTTTTTTTTTTTGTGGTGCGGCTTAATTTACATAAGGCATGTTTTGGCCCTTTAAAATCCTATTGGTCAGATGAATGGGAACGTAATATTAATACGCATTGCTGTAATGTACAAAAGCACACTATTGTGTTTTTTTTTTTTTTTTAGAATAAGCTTTTTTTTTTAAATTTTTAATTTATTTATTTTTTTTTACAACATTTGACCTTTTTTTGTCACCAACCTCCCCACAATGTCGTGATAATTATTGTATCGTGACCTTCATATCGTATCGTGATGTTTGGCTATCGTTCCATCCCTATTAAAATCATTGTATATAATTAAAAAAAAATAAAAATAGAATAATAACCACTTCACTTTATAAGTGACCTGATAGAAAGTATTGAGTGTTTGTATAACATGTCTCCCACGACAATATAAAAAAAAAAAAAAAAAAAAAAGCGAAGTCTTTCAAACTGCAATGTACTTCCAAAATAAGCTAGCAGTTAGCTAAGCTTCTATTATTTCGGCAGTGACCTGAAGTTTGCGCTGTTCCCTCACACAAATCGAGGTGGCTGTGTTGAGTGTTTGTATAACATTTCTCACACGTCTCCCACCACAATAAAAATAACAGGAAGAAGAGTTAGCAACTGCAACTTGCTTACGAGATAAGCTAACAGTTAGCCTAGCTTCTTTTATTTCTTCTCTTACTGCTCTTTTTTTTTTTTATATATATATTGTGTGTGATGTGTTTATTGGTCATCTCGATTAGACCACACACACGCACAATTAGACTTTATATTGTTATATTATAAATTTTAAAGATTTGCTACAACGTTAAAAATCGGTAAGAAGATCTGAAAATGAAAAAATACCGTCTGAGACTTTGCTCTCTTTCACCCAACCTTGCCTAAAGCCTGTCGCTTTAGCAAGCCACAAAACGATTTGTATTGACACTCGCCACTTTTCAAGCGCGATGGAATCCCTCGCAAGAAATGATCTTGTATTGACCAACAGTGTATCAGGTTGGCTGCATCACCACAAAGAGACCCTTGAGAAACCAACGTCATTTTAAATGATTTATATTTCACGCCTTCTGCCCTCCAATGACCAATCATCATCCAAGAGGAATAGGTGTAGATTCAATTTTCTTGTATCAATGAATTAATTCAATGGGAATATTCATATCTTACATTTCGGACATTAACTTCCCCCCCCCACACATGCGACACACGTGCACAGAGTATCACCGACACACATATTGTTATAAACAAATGCTCTTACAGAGACCTATCAATCTTCCTGATGAGAGGCGATCAACCATGTCCCAGTGCGGCCTCTGATTTTTACTGTATTGATATTTGCATCGATCCCTCTTCCCCTTCTTTATCCCCCTGGTGTCAAATCCAGCTTGTCGCCATCTACCCAACCCAACCCAATAAATAGGTCATTATACTTTGAAAAGTTTTACAATTTCAATTGGCAATAGTATTATGAGAAAAAGCTAAAAAAAAAAAAATTAAAATGGTTAAGATGGGGATATTATTAACTCATTTGCTCCCAAAGACGTATAAATACGTTCTATTTTAAACATTACCAGTGTCCCAACGACGTATTTATACGTTTGTTTTTTATGCTAAAGCATACAGAAGGCTTTGATGCAGCCTCTGAACTGAAGATAACGGCTGAAGCAATGGTAGTTATTACATAAACGGCCAACAGGTGGCAGCAGAGTATAAGAGATCAACCAGGGCCATGTTGCAACAAGCGGTTTTCACCACAGTTTTCAACAGATTTGTGAATAATGATGAAACTGAGCTATATTCTAATGCTAATTGTTGCAAAACGGAAACAGAGAGATAGAAATGTAGTCCCCCCCCCGATGAATCAAACTCAAAATCAGTCAAAATCGAGAAAAACAGCAGGGAGCAAAGGGGGTTTGCTTCAGTGAAAATGGCTGGGAGTGAATGAGTTAATATTTAATCACATTTCTTGATTAAATCATTTGCTCGTGTGACGCAAAACGTATAAATGCGTTTTATTTTAAATATTACCATGCTTCCAAAGATGTATTCATACGTTTATGTTTTTTATGCTAGAGCACCATCTGTGACAGAATGCTTGACGCAATGATAGTGATGACAGAAAAGGACAGCAGGTGGCAGCAGAGTATAAGAGATCAACCAGGGCCATATTGCAAAAGGTTCTTTTTTTCCACCGTTTTAAACAGATTTGTGAATAATGATGATTAGGAGTGTGCCAAGAAATCGATTCATAAATGAATCGAGATTCTCATTTATTTCATCGAATCGAATCAATATTTTGATTTTATTTAAATTAGAAATGATGAAGAAGGGGGAAAGGCAGTTGCAGTCCAAATGCTGTTTTGTGGAAAAAGGCACTTAGAATACAAAATTAATAAATGTTAAAAAAATAAAAAAAAATAAAAATAAATAAAATAAAAAAAATAATAAAAAAAAAGAGACACTTAAATGTCTTGTCTTCTTTTATTTTGAATAGCCCTAACACTTTTTTTTTTGACTATACTTTGAGGATCAACGCCATTTTTCTTGGCCTTTTGAAGACATCTGGACAAGCTGGTGTCATGCGGCGCACCAGTGAAGCGCAATAAAATACGAAACGATGACAAGGAAAAGTGAAACAGAGCAGAAAAGACATTAAAGGACAAAAAAAAACCAAAAAAAACAAAGTGTGAGTTACCTGGCACCAACAATCAGTTCGTTCTGGCTGGGATCAAAGGTCAGCTGGGAGTAATCCACCGTGCCCTCCGCCTTGAACCGGAAAATCCACGGCTCCATCCCTGCCAATGGCAACACAGGAGCAACGGGATTTAGCCAATCGGAGTTGAGATAGCATGACACATCTGGACAGATATATTAGCTGTGTTCAAAGTGTTGTTGTAACTTTTCTCCAGACGCACACAAAGGAATGAGTCCAAGGGTCTTTGTCACCCATGATACACAGTTTAATGTTCCTTTATGTTCACAGATGGTGCTTTGCAATTCTAAGCGTTTACAACAGCAGAGACACATTTATTTTGCATTACAATGGACAAGAAGTGCAGACAACTAATACAGATTATTCAAGTGCACAGCAACCACGAAGGAGGAAGGGACAGAAAAAAAAAAAAACATCTACCAATAATGATGTTTTAGAGCTGTCAAAATCGATTAATCAACAAGTAATTGATTATCAAATTAACAGCTATTTTAATAACCGAGTAATAGTTTTGAGACATTTTTAAATTTAAAATTGTCCAAAAATCCTCTGATTTCTGTATTCCTTCATGAAAGAAGACAAACTTTTTTTTTTTTGTCACTATACGTATGCAATGTACAAAATAAACACCAATCACTGGTTAATAAAGAGTAATCAGGGGGGGAAAAAATGCTTTTGTATTACACTTTAATAATCCGATTTGTCGATTAAGCGATTGAATAATCGATAGATTAATCAATTTTAAACATATTCAATAGTGACAGCCACTATTATGTTTTATTTTGGACTATTATTAAAAAATAGACAACAACATTCAACATCTAAACAGCTAAACCTGCTACACATTAGGAATGATGCATTAATTAGATTATACAGACAAGTACACCTGTACAAACGGCCAATACAACATTTGAATGACAAAAAAAACAACAACAAAAAAACAATGATAAGAGTACCCAGTTTTGATTGACAACACAAAATGTGTTATTGTCACAGGTGAGTGGGGGGTTGTGGACCCAAATGCAGGAAGACGCAGTGAGTGAGGCCAGGTGTACTCACAAAAAAATCTATCAATCAACAAAACATAACAAAACTAGGCTTACTATCAAAAAGTCCAAAACAAAACAGTCAAAGAAACAAACAGACTAAACTTACATAGACACAGACAACTACAAAAAAAAACAAACAAACAAAATGATCCAACAAGAACCGCACAGAAACCAGGAAGTAAATACAAGCCAAGCAACGAGACAAATGAGAAACACCTGGACACGACAGGTGACAAGTTTTTTAAACTACCATTATAAAATATGACCGTCTTTTGCACATGCTTCACAAATGCGTAAACACACATACACTTTCACCGCAGACGATTTTTTTTTTTTTTTTTTTTGAAAGCCTTATGTCATGGCAGCCGAGCCATTAACCTTTCACCAATTCAATCACAAGTCTGGGTTGGTTGCTCGCCACCAGGACAGTCTGTCTGTCTGTCTGCTGTCTGGTTATTTGATACGATTATCTCGAGAGCGCTCAATCATTCGTTCATCTCGCGTTCCATCTATACATCATAAGCCATCATGGCACGGTTGCATGCGCTTTTAAGATTTCGATTCAAGTCGAACAATAATGCATATTTGGTTATTATGGAAAAAAAAAAAAAAAAAAAGGAACCAAAGGCAAGCTTCATTACAGTGAAGCATCTAGAAAGCATAGACTTGCTTGTGGTTTAATGACCCACACAAATGCCTCCAAACTGCATAATTTGTAGCACAGCTCAGCAAGTTATTGTATCATCATCATCATCATCATCACTGTAGTCTCTACACTATGAAAGTCATTTGCATTTAATTTCGCTATTTTTGGGGGTAGCAAAATCTGTTGGTCCATTATTTTATTTTATTTTTTTTGTTACAAACAAAGTCAATAAAGATGCATTAAAAATGCATAAAAAAATTTTGCGACACTGGTGCAGAACATGTCATTATTTTAAAGGGATACTTGACTTATTTAGCCATTTTTGGCAGTCAAACGTTCATATTTTGCCTCTAATAAATTGGATATTTTCATTGTTTTTCATGTACAATTAGTACCTTTCAAAACACATTCCGCAACGTGCCGTCGACTGAAAATTACATCACAAGCGCTCAGGTGACCAATCACAGCTCAGCTTGTGAATGTCACATGACCAAACCTAGAAAACAGCTGAGCCGTGATTGGTTACCTGAGCCCTTTGTGATGTCATTTTAAGCCGACAGCAAGTTGCGAAATGTGTTTTGAAAAGGTACTAATTGTACGTGAAAAATAATGAATGTATCTCTGTTAACTCATTCACTCGCCGCCATTTTCACAGAAGCAGTCCCGTTCTCTCCCGGCTGTACTTTACTGGATTTTGACTGAGTTTGCAAGGCCAACAGAATATTGTGTTCTATTACTATAAAAGCACAGAACCTATCAAAAGAAAGATTAAAGTTTCTTCTTTCATCAGGAAAAAAAAAAAGTATGTTTCTATTTGTTTCCGTTTTGCAGCAATTAGCATTAGAAGAGAGCTAAGTTTCATCATTTTTCACACATCTATTTAATATTGTAAGTAATTGAGCTTTTTTCTAGATGGCCCTGGTTGATCTCCTTTGCTCTGCTGCCACCTGCTGGCTGTTTGTGTAATAACTACCATTTCTGCAACCGTTCTTTGCCGTTGAGAGGCTGCATCAAAGCCTTCTGTATGCTCTAGTATAAAAAACAAACAAACAAAAACGTATAAATACGTCTTTGGGACACTTAGAACATTAAAAAAACGTATTTATACGTTATCGGGAGCAAATGAGTTAAGGATAAAAAGTGTTTTTTTGCGACAGTGGTTACGTGACAAGATGAATAAATAACTGGAGATGTAACACTGAAAAGTAAAATGCTAATGTAGTTTCTTCCTTGGAAAAAAAAAAAAAAGAGGCAATATATTGTTTTAGAACAAAAGTCCATTGTATACGTTTTGCTACAATCTCTAAGAAAGATCTTTTTCTACAGTACAAACTGTAAACATTCAATGTCATGGGCACCGTTTGGAGGATGCCATCTAAGTCACAAGCCCATCAAACCCTAAAAAAAAAAAAAAAAAGTCATAATAATATGTTTTTTCTGTGAGTGCAGTCTTCAACAACAATTATCCTCTTAGGTGGGAGCGAGTACATCCGAAGTCGCTTTTTGGTGTACGAGCCAGAAAATCCGGCAAGCTCGGATTCCCAGCAAAGCTAAATTCATACAGAGTCAAATTTTGCAACGGAACTTTCCGTCAAGGTCGGAACAGAGCGAGATGACAGACTAAATATACGGGAAAAGGCGTCGTTCGTCTGCGACTTCGGGCGCACCTGTCAACATTTCCAATGAAAGCGCGCGTTTCCCTTGACAGCGCCCAAAGCGAGCACAAAAAGCAAGCGCGTTCCGGTGACAAATAGCGGCGTGCTGCGCGATTCCAAACAAAGACGACGAGAGCGACGGCGGCTTTCAAAAGTAACGCCGTGCGCGTGTACAAGGGAACCAAACTCCGGCTCTGGAAAGCCAAATAAGTCCCCCCCCCCAAAAATGGCCTGTTTAACACATTCACTGCCAGCCCAGCAAAAATGCATTGCGTCATTTGACGTCTTTTTCCGTCAAAGGCAGTGAATGAGTTAAAGTCAACAAAACTGGATCGTCACCAGCATCTCGACAAGCAGTCAATTTCACCCTAAACATTTAATTTATCTGAACGTCTGCCATTTGCTTTTTTTTTTTTGTCTGGAGGGAAACACGTTTTTAGAAGCGCCAATCCGAAAGCTCGCTCCGCTATCAAGAAAATCCTTGGCATACAAATGTTTTCTGTGACACCACCTGAGGGACGACAGGCTTGGCGAAGCCAACCTTGCCTCATAAATCTCCTCCGCGTCCCGCGGGGGGTGTTTGTGTGTGTGTGTGGAAGCACGAGAGAAGACGTGGTATTTGCTGAAGTATGCAAAAGGGGGCAAAGGGTCCCAATTGAACAGCACTCAGGATTTATGGCCTTTTTGTGGCGAGGCCAACTGGACCGTAAACATGAATAAACGGTGTCGATGGGCCGGTTCCGTTGACGGGAGTTCGCCCGATCACAGTTTGCTTTTACAACAGGCATGCAAATTTGTAGCATTGTGATATTTATGTGCCTCGTGCCGGGTGGAAATAGCTTTTTTGGAAGGCCACCCTGGGGAGATTTTTTATGATCTTGCACGGAGCCAAACAAATCAACCTTATCGTTAACTCGGTAGCAAAGGAAACGAGAGGACGACCCTCCAGCTAATAAATATTAGCTGTCAAAATTTAATCGACGAGTAATCGATTATCAAATTAATCGACAGCTATATTAACTCAATCGCTCCAAACCATTTTCACAGAAGCAATCCCGGCTGTTTTACTGGATTTGGACTGATTTTGCAAGGCCCACAGAATATTGTGTTCTATTGCTATAAAAAAAAATGGAATGTGTCAAAAGAAAGATTAAAGTCTCTTCTTTTATCAGGAAAAAAAAGGAAATTTCTATCTAGAAGTTAAATCAATTTTCAGAAATTAGAATTGTGAGTAAATTAGCTTTTTTTCAACATGGCCCTGGTTGATCTCCAGGTGCTCTGCTGCCACCTACGGGATGTTTGTGTAATAACTACTATTTCTGCAACCGTTTTTGCAGTTGAGAGGCTGCATCAAAGCATTAAAAAAAAAACAACAAAAAAACGTATAAATACGTCTTTGGGACACAAACCATTTTTAAAAAACGTATTTTTCCGTTTTTGGGAGCAAATGAGTTAATAATGGAGCAATTGTTTGGAACCATTTTTTTTTTTTTTTTTTTTTTTAATGATTTCAGCATAACGGTAATTGTTCACTGATTTTTTTCATGAAAAAAGACCGATTATCCTTTGTGTTTAATCAAAATAAGACATTTAAAACATCTGTTTTTACTTTGGAGAACAACCAAACTGGTAACATAGTACAACATCAATAACCCCCCCCCCCCTCCTTTTTTTTTTATTTTATTTTTTTAATTCACTATATGAATACGAAGTAGTGTCACGTCCTTGCTGTTTTACCAGATTTTTTTTTTTTAGTACAATTTTGCATGCATTTTTTTATTTTTATTTTTTTTACAGTAACGCATCTCTTCTAAAATTGATGGTTTGAACATTGAGAATGTTCAAACAGCAGAGAAAGGTGAGAAAATGTAAATCCCTCGCTGAGAAAAAGTGTATCAACTGTGTGGTGAGGCGTTTTAGAGCCGTAAAACATTTATAATAAATGAAAACATAAAGCTAACTACTTCGCGGATTTCATTTATTGGAACCTAACACCAGCAGAAAACGTGGAAACACTGTACAAAATAAACAGCAAATAAAAAAAAATAATAATAATAATCAAAAGTATGATTATATGCAGATGAGATGAAAGCGCAAATCGCTCACACACAGGCAGGATCAGACACAACCATCAGCGGGGTGAGAATTCCAAAATGGGGCACGGGGCTCACTGCCAACACGAAACCAAAGTACATGCACATCCACGCAAATCCCTTTCCTCCCCCTTTGCACGGGTTCCCATCTTATCCCCTTAACCTCTGTCTCCCTCCTCCTCAAAATAGAACACCCCATCGCTCACATCCAGTTTGTTATTCCCCGACTCTGACACGGAGCGGCTGACAAAAAAACAAAAAAACAAAAAACAAAAAAAGGCAGGAAGGGTAAATATTTGCGCTCGGCATCAGAGGCTAACGTTACAGCCCGGATGACAACAATGGCAACATGTGGAAGCAATTTTGAAGCATGGATGTGTTTTTTTTTTCTAGGAGTGGTTCAAATAGAGTGTGGCAGAAATGAAGAGTCAATTCACTCTAAATACAGCTGTGTGGTAATGGGCGTGGGGGAAGAATTATTCAGTGAAGTCCACGGGAGGAAACGGTTCAGACGTGAAGTTGAAAAAAAATAAACACCTGCTCAGCTGGACAAAAATCGAAAAAGCTGAGGGCGGTTCAGACCTTGAGCGTACCGAGTTTCCTTACTATTATTTCAAACACGAAAACACGAAGAAAAGCAAGCCAATTTCACAGCTAAAAGTCCTGACAGTGGAATTTCTGTGGCTGCGCTTTGGTCCTGGGGCACGGAGGAAATTATGCAAAACAAATGTTTGATGAAATATTACAATTTAAATGTGTATTAAGGTGATGGGGAGGGATGAGAGTACTGGACGAACACATGGTAGACGCAAGGATGAGAGTGAAAAGCACGACATGTTGGGCTTGGACTGTATTTTCAAAGCCATTGGAAAAAAAAAATAAAAAAATGTAAGATTTAAAATTATGTCAAATTTTTGACAATTTTTTTGGACATGGTATAGCTATTTTTTTCCCTATCAATTTCTGATATTTTTGGCAATTTTGTGGACATTTTATGGTAATTTTCAGGAATTCTTTGATTTTGGACATTTTATAGTTACTTTAAAATTTTTTTTTATATATATATATATATATATATTATTCTGGTACTACACCAGTCTGGTTTGGGGGAGGAGTCTCATGATAGTCGATGGAGATAGGGTTCTATTTGAGGTAAGCTGTGCTGGTTATATTGAATAAAGTATATCATACATTATAAAGTAAGTAAAAAAACAGTCATTGCTGATTTTTCCCCTTGTCATATGTGAGCTCTCTAACTAATTTAAAAACCGGGTAAGATGTGAAAAATCGGTGCGTGCTGCGCTTAAGCCAAATCGAGCAACTATGACATGTGACGACAACATTTCCTTGTTTTTGCTCACAGTTGGGGGAAGACGACGAAATCTGAACTTGAGTCAGTGGCCGTAAAACTATAAACTCTCCTCCTCAGAGACAGCATGGCCTTGTTTACGACACACTTTACAACCTTTAAAACCCTTCAAACCTACACTGAAGAACCCTTGTTAAATAAAACACTTTATTAATGTAGTGGGTCTTAAGGGCTTTGAGCTACAGTAAGACATTCAATATCATATATAGGCTACTTTTCCACTAATACACATCTTGCCTTGAACAATAAAAAAAGATTGGACACACTGTACATTTAAGCTTAACCTCAGCTGAAGCTATTTGGAGAGAAAGTACACCTTTTGGATAAACACGCCGTATGTTATGGATGGAGCACTTCTTTTCAGAACCCTATATTTGGAAAAACCACTATAAAAAAAAAAAAAAGGGGAAAATTGAGAACAGTCTTTCAGCCCATCGCATCCTTGCACCACAGTAGCAGTTGTGTCAGCCAAGTGTTGTGCCAAGTTTACAAAACCACGGTCACCAGCGGGCTACGACCCATGCGAGGCACACCCTAACACACGCAGGCCACATTCTCACAGAACGAGAAAGAAAAAAAAAAAAAAAAAAGTCCCTTGAACACATTCGGACAAATCTTCCCATGATGATTTTTATCCACTTTTTTTTTTTTTTTTTTTTTTCAGGGTTTTAGTGCTTCAGTTTCAGCGTCAACCTTGGAGTTATTTTATATATATAAACCGGAATAAAGACATGGTGTTTTTTTTAAATATTGCGCACAATACTACACATTAAAAAAAATAAAATAAAAATAAAACTAACTAAACTAAAACTAAGCATTTATTAAAGAACTAAAACTAATAAAAAACAGAACCATCCTGAGAACTAATTAAAACTAACTAAATAAAAAAAAAAACTAAACTCAAATCAAAATAAAAACTAAAATGAAAAATTCCAAAACTATAATAACCCTTCTGCCATATTACAAATAAATTGGTTTATATACTGTAGCATTTTTTCTAAATATGGAAAAGCACAAATAAATTATTTGTACAATTTTTAGGACAAAGCACAATTTCTCTTAACATGATGTGGCCGTTGCGTCCTTCTGATTTTCTGTATGTGGCCCTCAAATGAAAAAGTTTGGACACCCCTGTTTTAAACTAATGGACAACAGTTTTTTTTGTTTTTGTTTTTATACAACTATTTACCACAATTATGACTTTACTACTGTAGTGTACGTTGGTGCGTCCACCTTCGAGTATATACAGGTTACATTGCTGCCCGCGTGAACAGTACTTCATAAACCGAGGACCCTTTGTTGTAAAAAAAAAAAAAATGACTTGGGGTGTATATGCCTTATTGCTATGAATAGGACTTCGGTTACATCATCTTACTCCCAATGTAGGTTCTTCTTCCCCAAGTGTTTTTCTTATTTTATCGTCCCGTGTCTGAGACTGGCCTTCTTTCGGAGAAGTATTGCCAAAAAGAAAACAAACACAAATAAAAAAAAAAAAAGCAAATTTCCCACTAACAGATTGCGCAATCTCAAGTGATTATTTGCTGACGGATTTGTACCTACGAACAAATTGGTGCCAGCTCATTTTCGAATACTGCAAATGCAAATGAATTTAACGGGAAACTGGCTGCATGTTGCATGCTTTTAATCTCCTTATCTTGGATCCACAAAAAAGCGACTGAACCCAAACTATCAGATAGATCCTTATAATCACGACGTGCTGGCACCATCCACCATCACGGGCGCATCCAGAGGGATCAGCCTTGTTGTGGTTTATAGCGTTGCACGGTGGAATATTTAGTATCGCCTTAACGTGCAGCCTTGTCGCCCTGGTAGCGCAGTCTTTAAAAAAAAAAATGGAGGATTACATTTCGGTGTACAAGTCACTTCAAGAGACACATAATAGGTTTAACGAGCGGTTTCTCATCACCCGTGCCCATATGCGTGTCTGCATATTTCGTTATGACTCACGGCCTTTTTCTTTCAAAGGCTACAATTTGGTCCGAAAACGCTTTGTATGCTTGACAACTTGGAATGGCGACTTGTGTTTGAACCGCGCCAAACGCTATCATCAGGCCGTGACGCAGCTCAGCGACGGTAAAAGATTAATTGGCGTCTTCAACATGAGGTGCTTCTCTTTTAATGTTGACAGTGGTGGGATTAAGCAAAGTATTCATCGATGTAAGAACAAACAGGTCAGCGATGTATTTCAATCCAAACCAGCTAGTAGAACTAAAAAGGTTCAAAATACTAATTTCTGGAGAGTTTTAATGTCCCTTGATGGCCACCATCCACTCAAATTGCAAATTGTACATTATACTGTATATAAGCCACTAAAATTCCCAAAATACAAGATTGATGTACTTCCAGACTTGTATACATTGGCACTTCCCCTTGTAACCACTTTAACTACATTCTAAAGGGCCTCAGACAAAATAGTTTCCATCTCTGTTAACTCATTCACTCGCCGGCATTTTCACATTTCGCAATCCCGTTCGCTCCCGGCTGTTTTACTGGATTTTGACTGATTTTTGCAAGGCCCACAGAATATTGTGTTCTATTGCTAGAAAAACATGGAACCGATCAAAAGAAAGATTAAAGTCTCTTCTTTCATCAGGGAAAAAAAAAGTATGTTTCTATCTGTTTCCGTTTTGCAGCAATTAGCATTAGAAGAGAGCTAAGTTTCATCAGTAATAATTTAGCTTTTTTTCTACATGGCACTGGTTGATCTCCTTTGCTCTGCTGCCACCTGCTGGCCGTTTGTGTAATAACTACCATTTCTGCAACCGTTCTTTGCAGTTGAGAGGCTGCATCAAAGCCTTCTGTATGCTCTAGCATTAAAAAAACAAAACAAAACAAACAAAAACGTATAAATACGTCTTTGGGACACTTGGAGCATTTAAAAAAAACGTATTTATACGTTATTGGGAGTAAATGAGTTAACCACATGCCATACGATTCAACATCTTACACATGACCTGCTCAGACCTAAAATAAAACTTATAAGAAGGATGGGCGGGACCTATCAAAGGCTCCACCCTTCATCAGGACATGCCATTCATAGTGAATTTGGTCTCCAACATCACCCAGTGGGACCTTAAGAAGGTTCTTTCGTCGCAGACAAATGCACAGTTGCAACCTTCAGATATATTTGCAAAAAAAAAAAAGAAAAAGCTGAGGAAAGAGCGGTTATCTCATTGATTGACTTGACAGTTTACTCACTGTGTAAACACCTCTGTCAGTCTGAGAGAAAACAGTTCACGGCAAAGCTTGTTTACAAGACGGAAAGAATACCCTGAACAATGTTTCTCGGCGCATTTATCTGAAAGTGAAAGATTGATTTCAAGAAATACGCAGTGCGGAGAAAAGATGAAATGGCAGCTGGTGGATTGCTGATTTAATGTCGCTCGTATCCATAAGTGTTTGAAGAAGATGGGTTGAAATTTGCACTCTGCGACCTGATTTCAACCAAAGCTGGCTCACTTTTCTTCTGTCACATATTTATTAACTGTATACGGAATTCATATTGACATAATATGGAAATTTTACCTTTTAATTGCTTGTAGAAATAGTTACGGAGTAGCTAATATAAATTCAATCTTTTTTTTAATCTGCCGAAAAGTGAATTTTGATGAATTGTGACATCACACGTCAGGTAAATGATGTATAAATAATATTTGCCACCTTATATTGAGTTGTGACACAACAAGTAAGGTTGGGAGAAGAGCCAGAGCCCTTTTCAAGTGACTGCACTTTTGGACCCTAATTCATTACCAGAGCAAATTCTTCTCACTGTGCAGGAAATCACATTGGCGCTAACAAGAGTTGGCAATAGAGTCTTTTTTTTTTTTTTTTCAGTCTGCCGGATTGACTCAGGAAAATGCACTTTTTAAATACAGGATGTACACACATCTGGTGGGGTGGGGGTATAGGACGAAATCACCACCAAAGATTAACATAAACACAGATGTGTAGACTGAGAGAAAGTTAAAGTGTGTACATCCTGTATTTAAAAAGTGCATTTTCCTGAGTCAATGCGGCAGACAGCCCCTTTCATAATTGCTAGAATGGTCAGTTCAGTTCATCCACAAGATCGCTAAGTCGGGAAAACCGATTTTATGAAACCATGACGATGGTGAATATCAAAAACAATGCTTTGTTAGCCATGTTGTTCATTTGCTATTTTGTGACAATTCTGGATACAATTGACATGAACTGCAAAAATCAAACATTAATTTCTACCGATAGATTCTTTTAAAATTTGTATTCAGACATGATTCCTGGCTACCACGTCGTTTTGCTACTGATGCTGACTGGTTTAATTTTTGGACTGCTCGTCTTGAGGTTGTGGGCCGGTCTCCCGGGGATAAAATGGAGGAAAATTATTTATTTATTTATTTTTTAAATAAATGTAAAAAAAAATAATAATAATAAAAAAATAAAAAAAGAGAAAAATGATTTTTAAAAACCACCACATTGGCCTCAAAAACTACCAGCCCACCAGGCATCTGCCCTGTATGCCAGCTGGCCAGTCCGGCCCTGCTGTATATAGTATAATCATCATAATAATAATAATAATATTAATAATAAATTCTGGCTGATGCCTGATATGATGTCTGCAAAGTCAATCACTTCAATCAAAAATTCTACCCAAGTGATGCAAATATTCATGCCACCATAATTGACCATGAGCTGATTAACTCCTCCTTGATGCAGAAAGCGCATTTTGCTTGCTGGGCAGCCACTCAACAAAAGGCGCATCCTAGCATGCATGCAGATGTCTGCGCACATTAACTTAGCCTTCCAGTCAATTTCTCCCAGGACTAAATGCAATGTGATTATCTGACTTGGGAAGCTTACGGGACCGAAAACAGCTCAATGCCGTTGCGTGCTCTGGCAGACAGAGCTGCATTGATTGTAATGGATATGCTCAAGTTTAGTTGTTCGTAGTAATGAAAGATGAAGGGTAAAGGACAGTGAAATTGGATGCGGAATATACGCGTTACAAAAGTTGCACGGCCAAGTAATAAACAGAAGCAAAAAAAAAAAAAAAAAAAATGCATCTCCTGTGTAATAGGAGGTATGGAAGGAGGATTCAAAAGGGAATAAATTAACCAAAGAAGCCAGACAGTCGCAATTAGCTGCATGGAGACAAACATTCACAACAATATTGCGGTGTATTAAAAACATTGTATAATTGCAGTGTATGGTTGTGTGTTCAAAACACAAGATGTTCCAAAACATTTAAAACATAACTTGATTCTAGCTCAAATAATCTTGAATTCATCAAGATGTGTGTATATATATATATATATATATATATATATATATATATATATATATATATATATATATATATATATATATATATATATATATATATATATATATATATATATATATATATATATATTTAAAAAAAATAAAAATAAATAAAAAGAATACACAATAACATTTCAATCTTAGGTTAATATTTTGCGGTTTCTTTTTTTCAGGAACTGAAGAACAAGCAATGAAAATTCATTTTGTATGAATAACAAGAGTTTGCAGCCTGCATTGTTGAGTTATTTCTCTTCCCCACACACATGACAATAATAATAATAATAATAATAATAATAATAATAATAAATTAATATTAGTTAATATTATAATATTAAAATTGTAGAAGAATATATGTGACAGTTTGCCAGTGCCAATATCAGGGTAAGTAGTACAGAAAAAGAGAATACATTATTTTCTCTTTGGTGCGCCAGTATTCTTTCAAATCAAGTTAAAAAAAAAAAAATCATTACAATATGTCCATTAGTCTTAATCCAGCATTATTATTATTAAAATAGCATTGTTAGAATATGAATTAAGCAGCAAAATCCAGTCGTCGTTATTCATCTCGGGGGCGGCCATTTTGCCTCTTGCTGTTGACTGAAAATGACATCATAGTTGCTTAGGGCTCAGGTAACGACCAATCACGGCTCACTGAGTTTGTTCGTGTGATTTTCACAACTTTGAGCCATGTGCAAAACGTAATCACTTCCACTTGACAGGACGTGACAAAATTGACGCTCCCTTGACATGGATAAAAACAGCTAGATTTTGCCTCTTAATTCATATTCCACAAAAACATATACTCAATGTCAAATTGAATATATTATTGTAAAGAAAACAACTTTGTCAAGTGTTTTCTTACCCGAGTGGGGGATGACGGGGTGCTCCGTCTTGTGACACGGCGACTCGGGGAGCAGCACCGGCCCTCTCCTCCCGGCCACGCCCCCAAGCCGCGGCAGCAGCGGCAGCAGCAGCATGCACTGCAGCAGCAGCAGTGCATGCTGGCTAACGGGGCGTCCCATGGGGGCCTGGGCTAGGCTCACTTCTCCTCAGGCCTCGCGGGCCAAGAGCATCCGAGAGACGCACCTGGAGACCAAAAACCAAAACGACATATTTGGGTTAGAAAGAGGCTCGACTTTCACATTGAATCAGATCAGACTGCTGAAAAGCTTCCTCCAGTCTTGCAACGAATAATCTCGGCTATCACCTTGGATTCCGTTTGGGATATAAAACGGCTGCAAAAAAAAGATATCCTTAAAGACGAGAGAAAGAGCGGCGAGATTCTGCTGCGAAACAGACTTCGCTGATCCTTGACACTTATAAATGACGCACCGTTTGCATGACGTCAACCACCACGTGTGCGAGTCTTCCAACAAGTTATAGTGCACGTCTTATCTCGGACACGCTTATCTGATGAGGGGTAATCATTGATGCGAACACATTTGGTTTTTTTTTTTTTCTATTTAGTCCATTTCCTTATAGGTCAAAACAATTTGTAAACAGCATTAATATTTGGTTTGGTTTGAGAGGAGTTAATTGAATCATTCATAATTGGGGTTGTAGTTTGTGGGGGATTGGCGGGTTTATTCTTTTTTTTTTAAATAAGGTACAAACACTACTTGGAATCATAATGTGCAATGGCTATGATTGCTATGAGTACGACATTATATCTAATATTTCGTCACCCTCTTAACTCATTCACTCCCATCCATTTTCACAGAAGCAATCCCGTTCGCTCCCGGCTGATTTTGCAAGGCCCACAGAATTTTGTGTTCAATTGCTATAAAACTATAAAAGCATGAAACCTACCAAAAGAAAGATTAAAGTCTCTTCTTTCATCAGGGAAAAAAAAAAAAAAAAAAAAAGTATGTTTTCACAAATCTATTTAAAATTTAAGTAATTGAGCTTTTTTTTTCTACATGGCCCTAGTTGATCTCCTTTGCTCTGCTGCCACCTGCTGGCCGTTTGTGTAATAACTACCATTTCTGCAACCGTTCTTTGCAGTTGAGAGGCTGCATCAAAGCCTTCTGTATGCTCTCGCAGGGAAAAAAAAAAACAAAAAAAAAACGTATAAATACGTCTTTGGGACACTTACATCATTAAAAAAAAATGTATTTACACGTTATTGGGGGCAGATGAGTTAAAATAAAATAACTTTTTTTTTTTTCTTTTTTGCTTAAATCATCCCCTTATAATACAAATGGACTTTCCAGATTTTCTGGGACAGTCTTATTTATCCGTAATTCCGTCACAATTTAATTCTTGTGTCCCGAGTTGTGGCAGATTTCACCAGTCCCGTTGTTGTTGTTGTTGTTGTTTAAGTCCAGAAAGCAAGTCAATTGTTTGGGCCAAGTGTATGTCGTAGCAATTAATTCATTTGTTGTTGTAGCAATTAATTAATTTTGAATCATAGGAAATGGAGTCAGAGCAAATGCGAGCTGAGTATTTCTGGTGGCACAAGCAAAAAAAAAATTGGATAATGGTGAGTTTGTTTACTTTTTTCACGCTGTTGAACTGTCAACCAAGACAGTATGAAGTCAACCCCCAATTTTTTTTTTTTTCGACAATAATATGTTCTATGCAGCCCCACTGGTCTAAATAGTATTCTGGTTAATAGCAAAATCCTGCTGTTTTTAACCACGTCAATGGGCGGCCATTTTGCCACTTGCTGTCGACTGAAGATGACATCAATGTTGCTCAGGTCTCTGGCAACAATCAATCACAACTCAGCTTCAGAAAACAGGTGAGCTGTGTGATTGGTCATTGCTTGAGCGAACGACTATGATGTCATCTTCGGTTGACAGCAAGTGGCAAAATGGCCGCCCCCCCGAGATGGATAAAAATTGCTTTCTAACAATTATACCACAAATTTGAATGTCATGTTTAGACTAGTGAGGTCACATATAACATGTTATTGTCAAGAAATGTTTAAGGTTGACTTCCACTCTAAGTAATAACAAAAACTCCGGTCGCCAGATTGACTAGTGATCAAATTTGTTACAAAAGAGTTCCTGGTGGGAAATGTAATATCTGATTTTCAAAGAAGTTCGTTACTTTTGAAAATCTGCTCATCCTACTTGCAGTGGATCTCTTTTTGTCATATAGCTAAAAAAAATAAATAAATCCGATAAGTCGGTTTCCATTTGCAACTAATCCCTCAATTGCTGTATGTCATTATGATATTCAAGCAATTCTTGCATCATTAAGCCTTAGAACAACAAAGCGGTCTTGAACAATTGTTGCTCAATTGTTCATGATCTCTTTCTTTGCCGGAGCAAACTGACGAGCAGTCTAGACCGTCCACATCATTGCTTTTTAATCATTTATGTGACGCCATTACGAAGATTGATCGGCGCGGCGTGCAAAACTCGAACGAGCCTCCTGGAGAGGATTCGTTATTTCATGCGGCCTTGTGGCAGGGCGAGAAATGGAACTTGAAGATGATGCGCGCAGTTAATCAGGAGGCGGCTTTAAGCTAATGCTTTGTGTCGCTGAACTTGTGGGAGCTTTCTCATTATTTCGGTGCAGGGGAAACTGGCTTTTCATCTGAAGTCCAGTCAGTGGGGGAGGAAAAAAAAACAAAACAAAAAAACAACAGTGCTTTGTAAAGCAATAACACAAAATTCTTTCGTCTCTGAAAAAAACTGTAGGTGTGTGACTGCAACTTTTCTAATTAGCAAAAACTTTGTGTGTTTGTTGCAGAAAGGCAGTAAACTATGGTGGAACTGAAAAGATAAAAAAAATAAAAATAAAATAAAAAATAAAAAAGAAGTTTCCTTTTCTCTGAGTTGAAATCAATTCAGTTCAAGGCTAAAGCGTCTTTGCTTCTGCTTCCCAAACGTCATGCCGCGCGTTTTTGCGCTGTTGATTTGATTTTCTCCTTGAATGCAAACTTTTACGCTGCCTTTGGTGTGAATCAACAAGCGTCTTGACCTTGGGGGCGACGGTAATCAAGTCCAGAGTAAAAAAAAAAAAAAAAAAAAAAAAAAGTCACAGCATGTGCAGCAATGTGGTTTTTCATTACCCGCAGAGAAATGTTTAAGCACCTGTCACCCGCTCAAGGGAAAGTAAGTGACAGCGTGTCGCCCGTGCTCCTTTTCCCTTTCATCTCCAGCGTCACGATTGGCTGGCTTTCTTTGACAGTCTTTAACTTCTTTTTCCAGAGCAAAAAAAAAAAAAAAAAAAAAAAAGAAAAAGACAGCTGCCGCACGGGGAAGGGGAAGTGAGAGAGGCCGCTGAGGCGACTCCCGTCGAGGTTTTCGAGTTGTCGGCGATTCGAAAGTTATGGCATGAGGTGTCGGGATCTGTTTTGTGTGGCGTTAACGTGGATGTGGCCGAATGCCAGTAAGGCACTCACACTCACGCTCGCACTCCGAATGCAGAGGCAAGGCTGAGATTTCAGATGATACGGAGGTGGCAAATAGGCCAAATAAATGACCCAAAAATGTGTCTGGAGCTGCAAAACATTTGAAGATTGTGATGACGGAAACTGTGTTAGCGTTATCCTAATGGACTGAGGGCCCAACAATAAATAAGAGCTGCACCACAACACAAAAATATGTTAGCAGCATCTTTGGGTGTTAAAAAATAATAATAAAAATCGATTCGGCAATATATCGATTCAATAGGCAGCCGAATCGATTTTTTAACATCCATTTTTGATGGAAAAATATTCCACAAAACGTCTAACTAACTTTCACACCTTAAGCATGGAAGAATGTTAGATTAATGGAACATTAAGCCTTAGTACTTTATTTCAATGCTGTTCAAACATGAAAAATGTTACAACCTGTTAAATACAGTCGCTTACAGTTCTAAGACTGAAGTTTCAGATCAATAAATAATACATTTTCATACAAATCTTACAGTGTACATGTATAAGTTTACTGAATGGTATTTTCTAAATGCGAGTAAAAAAAAAAAAAAAATCGCAACAATCGACTTGTAAATTCATATCGAGATTAATCGGTATCGAATCGAATCGTGACCTATGAATCGTGATACGGATCGAATCGAGGCAATTCACACCCCGAGCAGCATCCAATATGGAGAGAATCCTTTTCTCCTACACTTTTTTTTTTCTTTTGTGATTGTTCATACTTCATTTTTTTTAATATGTATACACTAGGGATGTAACGATATCCAAACATCACGATACGATATCACGATATGAAGCCCACGATACGATAATTATCACGATATTGTGGGGAGGTTGGCGATACAAAAAAAAAGGTCGCAATATTGTAAAAAAAAAAAAAAAGAGCTCATACTAAAAAAAAAAAAAAAAAAAGCACAATATTGTGATTTTGTACATAACAGCAATGCATATAAACCACCTACAATCTCTAATAACAATATTGAGGCACTTACTTGCTAATGCAAGCACACATTGATCGCTTCACAAGCAAATTCGGTTCCCCTTCATCTGACAATTAGCATGGATTTTAAACATAGAAGGCCAAAACATCCCTCATGAAAATGAAATTGCACTAATAAACGAGCCACTAGAGGGTGCTGGAACTGTACAAATGGAAATGAACCTGACTTTTTTTTACCAGATGTGTTCCTTATTATATTATAATTATAATACTGTGAACATGACGACGACAATATTGTGGCAGTTTTTAATATCACGATATTGCCCTTATCGTGACATCCCTACTATACAACACACACACACACATTTGTATACTTTTCCAACTTTTTGTAAAATTTCTATAAATATTTTCGACCACTCTTCTTCATTTTGCTGACATTTTTTCTGCCTTTTTTGCTATCAATTTTCTGACATTTTTGTGAACGTTTTATGGTAATTTCCGGGCTTTCTTCTTTTGTTTAGTCTAAGTCTAAGATGGAAATCATATGTTGGGTTTTTCTTTAAAGGTATCTGCTATTGTTTTGTTTGTGGGGGGGGAGTGGGGGGTTAAGTATCAAAAGTACTAGTGGTATCGGTAGTTGCTATCCGTGACTTTATAGGAGTATGTGAACAGAGTTCGTACAAACTAGCGCAGCTTTCATCGTCCATCCGCCTCAACTAATCTCTGGCGGATCCCATTTTGTCTTCAGCCACGACCGGCCCTGAAGGAGAACACGGGGAGCTTTTTTTTTTTTTTACACTTTTAGCCAGCCTAAAGCCTCAAATCATCTCCAGGGCATATTAGTACAAGCCTGCAGCCTCACTCCCTGCTCGCCTCCCACCACAGCTCCACTCTGACTTTTGTTTTCTGTGATGGATCACTCGACAGCAGCAAAGGGCGTCCGAATGCGGAGGACGCCGGACGTGATGTTCTCCTTTGAAACGTATCAGGGGGCATCATAGCTCACAATATGTATTCCTGCAAGCGCAGAAGTCGTTTTGGCTACGCCAGGGGTGTCCAAACTTTTGCATTTGAGGGCCACATACAGAAAATCTGAAGGACGCAAGGGCCGCATCATGTCATCAAGAGAAATTGTGTTTAGTCCTAAATATTGTACAAATAATTGATTTGTGCATTTGCATATTTAGAAAAATGCTACAGTATATAAACCCATTTATTTGTAATATGGCAGTAGGGTTATTATAGTTTGGGAATTTTTCATTCTAGTTAGTTTTTATTAGTTTTCAGGGTGGTTCTGTTTTTATTAGTTTAGTTCATTAAAAAATGCTTAGTTTTAGTTTCAGACAGTATTTTTATTTTTAATGTGTATTACTTGTGCGCAATATTTAACTCATTCACTGCCATTTATGTGTATATCCGTCAATGGCAGTGAATGAGTTCAGTCAATTCCGTTCCCATTGACGTGTATATCCGTCAATGGTAGTGAATGAGTTAAAAAACACCATGGGAGTGACATCTTCTTTTGGTGCTTTTCTATTGGCTGCTGCTAGATGACGTCACTTCGGTGTGACATACTTTCAAACGTCATTATTCCGGTTGTTATCAAAATAAATTTACTAAAAATCACATTTAAAAATCATCCCCAAAGGCTCATGCATTCAATTAATTACCAAAGACTAAAACAAAGGACATTTTCGCTATAATTAGAATTAGCTTTGTAAACGTAAAATGTAGTTTCAGTTAGTTTGTGTTTTTTAAAAAGCATTTTCGTTTTTTATTTTATTTCGGTATCAATATTGTTTTTTTGACTAAAATAACCTTTAATGGCACCTGTTTTTCGTCACCTTCCCTTCTTACTTTGACCATCTCCAAACATTTTTGTTTTGTTTATTTCATTTGAACTGAGTCAAATGCCATTTTTAGCATATGTCGCGGGCCACTGAAAAATGGTCGGTGGGCCGCAAATGGCCCCCCGGGCCGTAGTTTGGACACCGCTGGCCTTACGCTCCCAGACGTGAAATGATATAAAGCGGCATCAACATCCAAACACACAAACGTTCAGCGCCAGCGCCATGCAAACATTATCAGTTAATGTATCCCAGACTAATAACCCAGCAACGTTTAGCTAGCTCAAACTTAATTGCAGTTCGTCTCCCCTTGAGTGCAGTTACTTTTCGAGGAAAGCCAACGCGTCACGCGGTCGACGATGTTTTGGCACCAAGCGAACCTCCGAG
This sequence comes from Festucalex cinctus, assembly GCF_051991245.1. Lineage (NCBI taxonomy): Eukaryota > Metazoa > Chordata > Actinopteri > Syngnathiformes > Syngnathidae > Festucalex > Festucalex cinctus. The sequence continues at coordinate 19,363,678 of NC_135430.1, read as the reverse complement.
CGCGACGCAAAATGCGATATGACGGAAACACGATTGATAGTGCGCGAGGAAGGCAACAAAAATCATTGAACGTGAAACCCGGTATGCAAGAGTTACTTCAGCAAGTGCACACGCTCCGTCTTCACAAAGCCGAGGAGGCGTCGGCTAACCAATCAATTGAATTCTTCCTGCAGTAATGAGCCCGGAGGATCATATTAACACTGCTATTGATTTAGTCCGAGGTGGATATGAAGGTTGCTTGAATTACGCTATATATATAATGAAGAGCCTCCTGCATAAATGTTGGCTTTGTATTCATTACAGTGGCCGGCGCGCATACAAACACGTCTCGAGTCTCCAAACGCACGCACGCACGCACGCACGCACGCACGCGGGAGTGCGAGGCCGAGGTCGCACCTCGTCGGCGATTGATGCCCGGCGCCCAGACGCGACACACACTAGTAAAAATCCACCCAGACTTTAAGGCCGCGCCGCACAAAGAGGCTACTGACGAGCTTTGAGTTTGCACGTGCTTGTGGCTGCGCTTCTTCTTTGGCACCGTGTTTGTTGATGCCGCTTGTAGTTTGTTGTTGTCTGTCTGCTCCGATCGATTTATGATTTATTTATATGATTTATTTAACGACACCCCGGTTGGAGTTTACTGTAAAACTAAACACATGACAAAAAGAATTACGCACTTTGTCTATTTAGCCGCTAATGGTAACACTAATGTAATATCCCATTGAAATGCTAACGTCTGCTCGGATCAATTTATGATTTATTTATACGATTTATTTAACGACACCCCGGTTGGAGTTTACTGTAAAACTAAAACACATGACAAAAAGAATTACACACTTTGTCTATTTAGCCGCTAATGCTAAAGCCAATGTAATATCCCATTGAAATGCTAACGTCTGCTCGGATCAATTTATGATTTATTTATATGATTTATTTAACGACACCCCGGTTGGAGTTTACTGTAAAACTAAAACACATGACAAAAAGAATTACACACTTTGTGTATTTAGCCGCTAATGCTAAAGCCAATGTAATATCCCATTGAAATGCTAACCGGATTCGCTTCAAATACCGTAAATGAAAGACGAGTTATATACAGTATAATAGAGTTCAATCACAACTTTTTTCTGTTCTCGTTTTAAGCGTGTAGTCCATTTATGCTCGGCACCACACTGCCCCAAAGAGGCCAAAATGTGCAGGTACAGCACATTTGGTATTTTTTTATTTTAGGGTTTTTTTGGTTCTCTCTTTTTTCCCCAATTGCTATTATTTTAGTATATTCTTTTTACTTTCTTACTAATTTATGTTATCGTCCTTTATACAATTTTATTAAAGTTGAGTTTTCAAGGATTCAAATTAGTTTCCTTTCCTCCAAATGTAAAAATAAAAAGAATTCAAGTTGGGGTTTTTTTTTTTTTGCTTTACCAACACACATTTTCACATGACATGGTCTGCCTGGTAAGTCCCAAGACTTGTGAAAATAACATAAGATAAAATACATATGATAAAGAGATAAGGGTAAATGTATAAGAGAGAAAAAAAAATCAAGAATACAAATGCAAGAGGCGCTCAAGTTCACATATTTACAAGGTCGTTTTGTACTTTACAAAACAAAAATAGTGTTCAAGAATAAAGTGATGAATGATCAGGGCTGAATAGACATGAGACTATGATATTAATTTTAGTAGCTGAATAAATACTAGGTTGTGAAATCAATTCATAATAATTTTCTTCATGGTGATTGCTTTTTTTTTTTTTTTTCTCCTTGATATCGTCCTAAAATATTTTGTTAACAGCAGCATATTCTTTCTTCTTTGTCTCTATTTTGTCCAGAAAAAGAAATCATCATAATACTAAACAGCATTAGTGTAAACACTCAACTGCAGCAGTCACAACTGCAGGGGGGTCCTCGAGCGGGAAAAAAAAAAAAAAAAAAATAAAAAATAAAAAATAAAATTACAAAAAAAAAAAAAAAAGGACTCTTCCTGCTACTGCATGAATAATGCATTGGCAACAAACCCGTTTTGCCGCGTCACTTTCCTAAAGCAACTGTTGGCGGAGTCCGAACTTTCCGGCAAATTCAGCAAACAAACCAAACAAGCCACCGCTGTGGACGGCGACATTTCCTGCATTCGCACGCAATTTCCTGAGACCATTCCAACTTCTTGTCAGCCGTGCCACTGCAATTAAACGCCACAGATGTCGGGAAAGCATCCATTTCCAGTCTTAAGAATATAGTACAGTAGTCCGCCATTGTTCCCTCTGACTCATCCCTTGGCGGGACGCACAAAGAGACTCGGGACACCAGCGTCTATAAAGCGACCGCGTATTGCTACGTTACACTTCACGCAAGTTGCAGTTTCATGTGCATCATATACAGGCAGAGCCAAAACAGAAGTCAGAAAAAGGCACTTAAAATTAAAAATACTGACTGGCATGACAACTAATTCCGTTCTGTTGACATTTATTAACATTTTTGGACGGGCGTCGTGAAGACGAGTCCGCCCGCACTCAATGTGCCAGAAAACAACTGTGGACACATATTTTGATGACTAATGTGCAAGCGTGGCAGCCGGGTTGTTTATTCACGAGCATGACAAACGACGGGATTTGTTTGCTTGGTGTGGGGCCGCCGTTTAACTCATTCACTCGCCGCCATTTTCACATTTCGCAATCCCGTTCGCTCCCGGTTGTTTTACTGGATTTTGACTGATTTTGCAAGGCCCACAGAATATTGTGTTCTATTGCTATAAAAACATGGAACCTATCAAAAGAAAGATTAAAGTCTCGCCTTTCATCTGGAAAAAAAAAAGAAAAAAAAAGTATGTTTCTATCTGTTTCCGTTTTGCAGCAATTAGCATTAGAAGAGAACTAAGTTTCATCAGTTTTCACAAATCTATTCAAAATTGTAAGTAATTGAGCTTTTTTTTTCTACATGGCCCTGGTTGATCTCCTTTCAAGTCGAGTACTTGAAAAAAAGGCTGGTATCGGCCCGAGACTGATACCTGGTATCGGTATTCGCCCATCCCTAGTGTATTAAGTGTACCAAAGATTATACGATTTTTGTTTTTGTTTTTAAATGCTAAAGGATACAGAAGGTTTTGACGTCCTGGCGGACCCCTAGGTTTAAACCCAACCATGACATCTTCTGTCCATCTGTGTATATAGAGATCTTTTCGAGCGCAGCAGCTGCACTCGACTAACATGCAAATTGCTCCGCTCGGCGTCGTGTGTCCATGTTTACTTTATTCAATTCCATCCGGTCCACTTCAACCCTTGCGGTTTGCTGTATTTTTATTTTTTTAATCCTTAATAGTGCTATTATTTTGTTTTCCGACTCCGGATTCACTTGACATAAATCGTAATGTACGTCTCCTCGTACCTGCAGCTGTGTAAATAAACATCTCTATTTGCTGGAATACGGTGATCGTGATGGCTGACACCTCATCGGAACGTGCCAGCGAGGAGGATGGAGCGACGATGATTATCTTCATCTGCCGTTTGTGCGACCCCCCCCCAACATCAGAGGGAAAATTAATTCTGGGGAAAATGTCTGTGTCTCTCCAAGAGTGGGATTGAAGAGCTCTCTTGCATCAGATGGCCTGTTTGTTTCACAACCTTATCTGTTGTGCCCAGTGTGGCTTTGGAATCACTCATCAAACACAAGCAGTTGCTCTTTTTTTATGTACCCCCCCCCCCCCCCCCCCATTGCACAAACACAATTTTCGCCCTCCAGCCTTCGTAACGACACACATTGGAGTAAAACCCACAAACGTCAGTCGCTTCAGTCGGATGCACACGTTGGTTGCAATCCGCTTGCAAATGCAAAGTTTCACGCAAACGCACGGCGGCACTTTCCCACCCGGGGGCCCATCCAAACTTCTCAAGTGGCTTACAAATTCTGCCGTTATATTTACTTAGTACACTTTTTTCCCCATCGCTGGAGGTAAAGGTGGTTAGTAATAGCGCGACAGTGTTCCAGATAAGGCAAGGAATTTAACAACAAGCAATATGTGGCAAAAAAAAAAAAAAAAAAAAAAAAGTGACAAACATGCCTGCGAAAAGCTTTCACGCGTCACTAGGCAGCAATTACTAGCATGACGTGGCCCCGCCTTACTGCTTCACTGACTTCTTGAGGAAGTTCAATATGACTTCTGACTTAAAACATTACAGCAAGTGTGCTTTCTCAATATAAATTTTTTTAACTCATTCACTCGCCGCCATTTTCACATTTCGCAATCCCGTTCGCTCACGGCTGTTTTACTGGATTTTGACTGATTTTGCAAGGCCCACAGAATATTGTGTTCTATTGCTATAAAAGCATGGAACCTACCAAATGAAAGATTAAAGTCTCTTCTTTCATCAGGACAAAAAAGTATGTTTCTATCTGTTTCCGTTTTGCAGCAATTAGCATTAGAAGAGAGCTAAGTTTCATTAGTTTTCACAAATTATTCAAAATTGTAAGTCATAGAGCTTTTTTTTCTACATGGCCCTGGTTGATCTCCTTTGCTCTGCTGCCACCTGCTGGCCGTTTGTGTAATAACTACCATTTCTGCAACCGTTCTTTGCAGTTGAGGCTGCATCAAAGCCTTCTGTATGCTCTAGCATTAAAAAAAAAAAAAAAAAAAAAAAAAAAAAAAAAAACGTATAAATACGTCTTTGGGACACTTAGAACATTAAAAAACGTATTTACACGTTATTGGGAGCAAATGAGTTTTAAAAATGTCAGTTTTTTTCCTACTTGTCAATTTAGACTAGGTTGATAGTGTGCTCTGGATGAACTGTAGACGCTCGACATCTAACTTTTTGAAGCAATTTTTAATAGGGATGGGTGAGCGATAACCAGCATTATTTCAATGCATCGGTACTCACTCTTGTGGTCATTTTATATTCAGGAAATAGAAATTGGAAGAATAGAAAACTGCCATTAATTTCAAGGTATTTTAAGGAAAAATTGGTAGGAACATGTAATGTATCAATATGAGTGTCATTAAAAAAAATAATTTAATTGTAATGCATGACTTCAATAATTAACTCACGATTAATCACACATTTTATATCTGTTGTAAATGTGCAATAAAATATTTTTTTTCCAAGTTTTCATACTCAACATAAGAGTGGGGGAAAAAATCTTTAATTCAAATATGGCTGCATCTTTTAGTCATTGATACAGTATTTCATAATGATTCATAAAATTGAGTAAAAATCAAAAATGTACTGAACTATAAAAAAAAAAAGAAAAAAAAAAGTGTGATATTGATTTTTGTTGAGGTCAATTATCTGCCACTAGATGGCATAATTGCATTTATATGACATTGGTGACAGCTCAGTGCACTTTCCTTATTAATCTAAATTTTAACATGAAGTAACTTGTGGAATTCTGCACATTTTTTAAATTGCAAAATACAACTTGACCCCAGTCTCCACAAATATATACATTATTATTACATTTATGAATGCTGAATTTTGATGTGTCTGCTGCATTTCTGGAAAAAAAAATAGCTCAATAGCAACACACTAATTTTGACAACCCTAATCAAAAGTACTATTGGTACTTTTTACTACCATCAGTATTGGTGACGACGCAAGATTTGAGTATTTGTAGTGGTATCGAACAACTATTGATGCAAGGAAATTATGTATTTACACATTTTCAGGTTATTCGAATCAATTAGCACAAAACTTCATTTATGTCAAGAAAAAAGAAGCGTCTTGCTTCCTGCCAAATGTAATCACCGCGAGTGATTCATTGAGGTCAGTCGATTGCTTTGAACTCCAAGATAGACCTTAACCTTGGAAATGTGTGAATCGACAACAAGCTGCTCCCGCTTGCGCTGCTGAGACATGTTTGACGACACCGTGTCAAGCTGTGAAAAATCCTGCGGCTGATGGAGTGCTGAGAAGGTGGCTCCCGACCCAGACCCTCAGGCTGGAGTCGGCGCCAACGGACGGGAGGGAGTGAGGGAGTGAGGGAGGGGCGTTCCCCGGGAGCCCGTTGTCACAACAAGCCCAGAGGACACACCCCTTTGCTAACGCCGCGCCGAAGCTAACGAGGCAAATGTGTCATTGACATTTTTTTTTTTTATTTTAATTTTGTTTATTTAAAACTTTCTAGCATGTTGCTAATACACTAGATTAGGGGTGTTAAAAAAATCGATTCGGCGATATATCGCGATACTACATCGCGCGATTCTCGAATCGATTCAATAATCGGCAAAATCGATTTTTTTTTTTTTTTTTTTTTTTTTTTTTAAAGGATTCCCACCTTAAGCATGGAAGAATGTTATATGAACGGAACATTAAGCCTTAATATTTTATTTCAATGCTGTTCAAACATGAAACAAATTACAACCTCTATAAGACTGAAATTTCAGATAAATAATTAATACATTTTCATATAAATCTTACACTCTACAAGCTTACTGATTAGTATTTTCTAAATTTGAATGAAAAAAAATCGCAACAATCGACTTATAAATTCGTATCGGGATTAATCGGTATCGAATCGAATCGTGACCTGTGAATCGTGATACGAATCGAATCGTCAGGTACTAGGCAATTCACACCCCTACACTAGATACAAATTTGACATCAATACACAATGTTGTAAGTGATGGATTTTGAATTTGAGTCTATGCAAATGAGAAAATGCCATTAATAGCCTACAACAGTACCACGACTATCCCATTTCCTCCACAAGTGCTTCCTGCTAGCCAAAACAGTAAATAAATACAATTCAGTGGACTCTAAGAATGGTCGACATATCTCAGATACCATATACTAATAAATGTTTTATATATTCACTGTAGAGCTTTTCTACATATGCGAAGATGCTCATAAACCACAATTAAACAATTAACGGTAGCGATTTCTCTTTATAACACTTTGAAGAGTAAAGAATTAATTTTTACAAGCTAAAATGGTTTCCTTCTGTTCTCTGTCAAGGTCCAAATTGTAAAACTATCACATGAAATACTCTCAAATAACTGCTTTAAAGGGGCTCTCTGCCGGTTTCACTCAGGAAAATGCACTTTTTAAATACAGGATTTAAACAAATAACTTCTCAATTTATAGATATGGGATTTTCATAACGTGTGGGGGTGATTTTGTCCTAAAGCCTGTATTTCACCATTTTGTGTTTGTTTTGTAAACAGCGGGACGTTTCTGTGGAAAGACAGTGTTTACACCCCTCCAGCCAATCGCAGAGCATGGGCGGGGTCTCGCAAACATGCCGGCTGCGCGACGTCACTACCGCTGCAATTTGAAAGCACGCAGTGATCATTTAATTTTTTTTTTCCACTCACTCATTCACACATGTAAGCTCTGTGAGTGAGTGAGTGAGTGAAAAAAAATAATTTGTGCATGCTTTCAAATAAGTACGGTAAAAGTCATTGAGCAACAACAGTTTGCTTGTTACTAAAAAATGATAATGGATCCATCCCATAAAACAAGTGCAAGTAAAAATTGTGCTTTGACTCTCAACAAAACGACTCGTCATAACTGTGCTGCGCCGACTTTAACGACTTGGATGATGCAACAAATTATTTCGCAAGAACTGGACTCGGAACTTTCCGAAACTGGAAAAGTCAACAAACAAACATTAAATCAGTGCACCCCCCACATGGGGCTGCAGTGATAAGCAACATAAAGCCCACCTCTGTGCATGGTGACATTTTTAAAGCTTAATTACATGCTTGGCTAACGGGTAAGTGAACGTCTCACCGGCTGCAGAATTACACTATCACTGTCTCCAGCTGTGAGCAAGCGCACGTCTCAGACGGATTTGCCAGTCACACATGCGCACCTTCACCTGCCGGAACGCAAATAACCCCAAAAAAGTACTGAAATGCTACCTTGATAGCCAAGTAGACTTGTGGAACAGAAACTTTTAAGCCTTTTTTCGGCACGGAATGCTCAGAATTCCGAAGATCCTAATCGATCATGTGAGCTTCAAGAAGTTATGGAATATAAGAGAGCGAATGATGTATGACATTTCTTCGAGATAAATGGTTGGGCGTCTTTCATTACACGCTCTCCATGGCACCGCACGAGGACGGGTAGTTATGATGATTCAAGGGGCCCCTGCGAAGACGAGGGCCCCACTGGGCATATTAGGACGTGATATACGAGTTGGCCCCTGTATCATACATTGTCACAGCAACCAAAATTTTCCGGCCGCTCTCTCTTGAGCGTCGCTGTAAATGTGCAGAGAGATTTTCACCGCATAGCGGCGGACGCTACAATTAACACAGGTGCAATTTTATGCCTGTACTTGGCCATGCTTCAGAGAAATATAACAAGAACTAACTATCTATATAGGAGACTTTATTAAAGCAATTAAAGTAAATGGTGTGATGTAAAAAATAAAATAAAAAAAGTTGGTCCTGAGAAGCCCCTGAAGATTTACCTGCAGCAATAATGACACACTTTTTGATTTATCCTTATTAATTTTACCGCATCTAGCTACCCGGAATCACTTAATTGGCCCTTTTATAGACTGAAGTGGAAAAGGTGCCAGCTGCACAAAGATCCGGGAAGCCATGAAGAATCGAACTTTTATGTCGCTTCATGTGTGTGACTCGATAATGGCTGCTGTTTTGAGTAACTAGTAATCTAACTCATTACTATAGTTAATAGAGTAGGGATGTCACGATAAGGGCAATATCGTGATAATTAAAACTGCCACAAAACATCGTCATCGTCATGTTCACAATATTTAAAAGGAACACATCTGCAAGAAAAAAAAAAAAAAAAAAAGTCAAGTTGATTTCCATTTGTGCAGTTCTAGCACCCTCTACTGGCTAGTTTATTAGTACAATTTAATTTTCATTAGGGATGTTTTGGCCTTCTATTTTTAAAATCTATCAGATAAATACCCGTCCAACAAAGATTTATTTATGTTTTGACAGAATCAGGGTTTGTTGTCACCTCCTGGAAGAAACAAACTAACTTACCGGTATTTACTTTTAAAATCAATCTAAACGGCTGTTTTTAGGGTTTTGTTTTGTTTTTAAATAAAAATGTTATCCTTGAACATTACTGTTTAAAAATACACTTCAAATAGACTTTTTTTTTTTCTCCCAGAAGTAACTAATAAACTAACTTAAATAAACTAACTTAAACTAAATTAAATAAATTATACAGCATATAGATAATATAGTCTATAAAGTTTGGATATCATAACAAGTGTCAGTGAAGATAATTTAGTTTGTGACTCATAATAACATTAACTACTGGAACGCCAAGAGACTTTTCCCACAAAAAAAAACTATTTTCCATAACACTATGCACAAAACTCATTCACCATTTAACATAAGACTCCAAACTTTAATTGATCTGAGACTGTTTACAATTGTCAGTGCTGCTGTTTTGGTAAGCAACTGCGTTGAAATGGGCTTCACAGTTAAAACTTGATTTGGGATGGCATTTACATGATTTTTCTCAAGTATAGCTAATGCTTGTGAATAATTGGGGCATGGAATGTATTAGAGGGATGGCTACGATTTGAGAAAACCTGTCTTCTCATCATAATAAATGTTATATATGTACATATATGCTCGGTTTTTTTCTTTTCAGTCTCCATTAAAACTAGAGGTCAGAAAAGAAAAACATTGGTCACCATACTTTTTTTTTTTTTTTATTCTCTTCAACTTGCTTTTTCCCCCCGCATCCACTTCATTGGTCAAAGCTTAAGGGAGACACGAAGCAAGCACAAGTGCTCTATAATCAATCTTGCCACATGCTGTGCGCAATCAACACATCTAAGATAAACAAGCCCAACCGACTGACAGCATCTATTTGGTTAGAAAAAAAACAAGAAGCACTACCTTTTTGGAATAGATATAAATAAATGGGGGAAAAAAACAAAAAAAAAAACACACAAAAAAAGTGTTCAGGAGCCATAAGGAAGCCGTCTTGGTGAGTACACTATCTGAAGAAATGTGGCAGAGGGGCGAGTAAATTAGGTCTGAGCTCCAGTGGAACCAATTAATTAGCTGACCGTGTTCACGTGTATTGTGTCCGTGCGTCTGTTGACTTGTAAATTGTCCCATTAACAACACAGACTGGCACAATCTCCCGAAGTTGGAGCGTTAATGAGCGCGTCCGTGCTTGCGTGCGTGCGTGCGTGCGTTTGCACGCGACGCTGCTCGAGTTGTCCGTCGCCTGGCAAGCTCGTCTCCCGAAGGGGGAACATGGCACAAGAGGGGAAGCAGAGTCGGAGACAGAAGAGCCTCGACCACGTAAACAGATGGAAGGGGCATCCAGTCTGGCCTCTCTTCCTCCTCCTCGTCACCGCGGTGACTTAAGAACCGAAACCCAAATTCTTTATTGGCATGCGTTTTTGTCTCCCTCCCCACATGAGGGCAATAACATCAGCCAAACTATGGATGAACTCTTTTTATGTGTCTGGCTCCACTCAAGCAGAGAGAAAGAGAAGCATAAAAGCTTTAATTGCACTGTACTTGATTTCAGCCTTGTGATACAAATTGGAAGCACAACCAACTTTAATAAAAATACATAATAGGCTGGATTTACGCTGCAAATGCCCGTTTCTGATGTAGTAGATATATCTACAGTATCTCTATTTATCGCTATATATATTTTCAAATGTTTAGTTTCCCCGTGTTTACGTTTACACAACACCTCATACATCCCACATGTGGTGACTCGAGTCATGCAGGGGTAATGTTTGGGGTCTTGTCTCATGTCTGGGGTCACGCCTGGGTTAAGTTTGAGTAGAGTTCACGATCCGTTACGTGTCTGCTTTGGTATTGATGTAGCTGCATCCAGTTTCTACTAGTTTTAGGCTATATGATGTATGTCAAGGATCTTTTATGCTATAGGATGTTTGTTGTTGTCGGGAACTAATCTGTAATTACGGAGTCAACAGCCAATCAGAGAATTCCATGTCAGTATTAGTACTCACATGTCTAGCCACAACCAATGAGATTGATTGACTGTCTATTTAAGGGTCTGAGAATTGTGTGTCTTTTGCCAGATTATTGTCCACCTGTCCTGTGTACAGCGTCTCTGATTTTCTGCCTCTCGATGTGAATAAATAGATCAAATCTTATTTGTGTCTCCGCCTTTGGGATCCAAACATCTCAGTACACAACACCACATGGGAACACTGAACACGACATCGACAAGTCAACGTCATGGAAGTAAACAATTCATCTTTCGCAAATTCTACCCACGAGTACAAAAATGCCTTACAAGATTGTAGTCTTTTGCGTAACCGTCAGTTTTAAAATTTGACTTCACAGGTAATGAGGCTCAATTACGGCGCAATAAATGTTGTACACCAGGTGGTGTCCAAACTACGGCTCGGGGGGGCCAAACTAAAAATAGAATAGTTGAACCAACTTAAGTGCCGCCCTATACAATACATTATTTGTACAATTATTTTGGACTAAAATAATAGCACAATTGGATGCTTTGTGTCAAGGTCTGATCCTCAAATTACTGTTTTAAAAATGATCATCCTTAATATTGTTTTTTTTTTCTTTTTGTTTCTGAATGTGGGGTCATTGTGTTGTTGTTTTGGTCTCTATTTATAACTTGTGATGATGTCAGTTGGTTCTGTATTTGTTACTCTAAATCTTATTTTGACAAACATTTTTCTTTGCCATATAGAATTATGTCTTTCCCTAGCTGGATTTAATGAGTGACACTTTATTTTTTATTTTTTTTAACCCCACTCTTCCTGGTTACTTCTGTGCACCCGCAGCCTTGTTCTCCCAATCAAGGTTTCTCCAAGTTTTCTTTGAGGCCATCCGAATGCAGCCCTGCTCTCTGTTGTTACTTTGTATTTTTGGATATAAAGACTCTCTTCTTTCCTAACTTGCCCGCGTTTGGGTCCTAATTCCGCACCTCACGTGACAATAGCACAGCATCACAAAAACATCTTCAAGACATAATTGTTAAATGACAGAGTTTGTTTCCTGCTAGAAATCCCACACGACGATAAGCAGCAGCATCACAAAGCGGAAGCTTTAAGAATCTCACTTCTTGGCCCGAGCGTGCTACGGCCTAACAGCTGCATGCAAGCCTTACATCACCAAGCACGACGCCAAATATCAGATGGAGTGAGGCAAAGCATGCAAACCGCTGCCTCTAGAGCAGAGGGAACAACTTCTGAGGAGTGACTAAGTCCCGCTTCTCCATCTGCTAGTTTAATGAGCGACTGCATTGTGCCAGTTGAAACGTTTTGGTTGATGAGGGATAATGCTGGAGGCTTGTTTTCCTGAAGATGGCCTCCAGCACTTAACTCTAATTGATGCTTCATCCTACCATGACATTCTGGACAATTCTGCTTCCAACTTTGTGGGAGCACTTTTGGGAAAGTCTCTTTTCTGTTCCAGCCCGACTTCAACTTCAGAGCCTTGACCTAAACTCCCTCAAAATCCCCTTTGTGATGAACTAGAACCAAAATGGGTGAAGCGGCCTCTCGTCCACATGCATATCAGTTCGGAGTTGGACTTTGCAAGCATATGCAAGTTAGTAATTTACAGTATGTCGCTGCCTTATTATTACGTTGTACAAATAGTGCTAAATTGTCACTCTGTCAGGCGTGAGATAGTTACAAACACCCTACTGCTAACTTTGCTACAACAAGAGCTTTTATCAAGTTTCTCTATTAAATAGGTGTCCTAAAAAAAAAAACATATTTCTCATAACTCAGTTCATTTAAAAACAGTGCCTTTGGGGGCCCTGCAAGAATAAAGTCAGCAGCTTATCTTGAGGTCTACATTCGCAATGGCCAGATAATAAGCTTATTTGCATGCCACGAAAATGGAAGCCCAGTGAATTGTTGCTGTGTCTTTGAAATTCAAAACCCATTAAAAAGAACTTTTAACATCAGGGCAGAGTGATTAGGAATCTTCTGGGAGGCCGTAATTGCATTTGCTTCTGTGCAATGCCAGCATAGGCTGCTTCACATAACACTCTCTGAGGGGAAAGACGGCGAGAGTAGACGGCAACAACAACGAAATATGAACACGAAGCTGCATCAAGGTGTCTGTAAAAACTTTTCTCACATGGATTGATTGAATTATATTTCAATTTAAGTTGTGGTCACAAACAATTTGATGATTTGGACCGGAGAGACGGACCCTGCTAAGATAGCTTAGCAGTAGCTAGCTAGCTAGCTAGCTAGTAAGACAGACACTAATGGATAGGATGGGCTGGGGGGTATTGGACACACTCTGGATTCTGCCATTGACCTGTGTACAGCAAGAGGTCCGGAAGTTATTTTAATCCAAAAAAGAAAAGCTTTCCTTAGGTTGACGTGGCTATGTTAGCCTGTCAGCCGCATACAACAATTGGTACAATAGCAGTAGCTAGCTAGCTATGGTCTTCGTACAGCAGTAGCTAGCTAGCTAGCATACAGTCTTGGTAGTAGCTAGCTAGCATACGGCAGGAGCAGTAGCTAGCTAGCATACGGTCTTGGTACAATAGCAGTAGCTTGCTAGCTAGTAAGACAGACACAAATGGATTGGATGGCTCGGGTATTGGACACACTCTGGATTATGATATGTTTTTTTCAGAAGAAAGTACAATTAGTATCCCATTGAAATTGATTTGGTGGTTAAATGATAAACAAATATTCAAACGTGATTTTGAGTCCAGGCACTAGAAGTAAATCAGTACATATCCACACAATGGCACTCAAGCTTACGTCCCACTTTTAGATGACACAAATGTTTTGGCTAGAGGGTAAAATTCCTAAAACAACACTGCTTCATCATCGTAAACAGACTTTCATTTGCGTAAGACTTTTCTCCCTCCAAGGTATTCTCAGCGCTTCAACACTGTCTTCATACAATTACTGATGACACCTGGGGGCTCAGTATATAGCTTAAGGACACTTTGTCATAGTCACAAGGGCTCCGGATCGAACCCAAAACCTTCGGGTTGGGATTTGACCACTCGAATATGCCTCCCTCTAAATTGTCAGCCCCAACATCAATAGTTGCCTTTATCACATATGCTCGCGTCCGTGCAGGCTTAATGACCAGGGCGTCCTTCCACATGTGCTCATTAAACACGGCGATAAAGTTTCTTGTGCAGGTAGATGACCTCTGCCAAAAATGCAGTGGAATTGACACAAAATTGGCAGTAACGTGTGCTTAAATTGCGGTGAAACTCTTACGGCAACAGTTTGGAGGCGTTTGGTTTGGATTTGCCCCATCAAAGCAGCACGGGTGACATCTGAGAAAACTCCAAGGCTGAGGGTGTCATTGTTGCTGATCCCCGCAAACGTGTCGCGCCGCACTCTTACTAATCACGTCTCACTTTAATGTTTCCACACTGTCTCGCAGTGATCGATGACACTATGGCCTCCTTCGGAGGCATGAAGCAGAAAGCGTGAAGCGCACACTTAATCCACTCTTACTACCTCGCCCTAAATCATCAGAGTGCCACGCCGGATGAAACGGTAGTGTTCGGAATGTTAAGTAGGTTTGATTGAAAGGGGCCACACGGGTCCGGTAAACAGACGAATCGGTCAGTTTGATTATGAATTGATATGAAATAGACTAAGATTGGCATCTGACCTCACAGGGAATGAGGTGGTTGTTTGTTTATCTGACGACAATCCAGCTGTGTGCGGTTATGTATGTAGGCGACTGTATGTTAGTTGAATATATTATAAATTGAATATATATTATTTAAAAAAAAAACACGTTTCCTGTTTTGGGTCAAGTCCAATTTCTAAAATTATTTCTATTTGCTAAATGCTAGAATAAGGAGAAAATGATTTTTAAACAATTTAGGAAAAAACAGACGATTTTTGGAAGCGTCTGATAGGTTTATTGACATTAACATTTGAGTTCATTAAAGACACACCTGTGGATTTGGATGTGTGGTTGTTTTTGTAGCATCATGGGAAAGTTACAACAATCAGGAGAATTGCCGACTTTTACAGGTCTGGTTCATCCATGAAATTTCCAGATGCCTAAAAGATGTAATGATTATATGTTGTGTTTTAAGCTGTTGTGCTGAAACGGTCGCAGTATGTCCGAAAGGAAAAATTAATGAATAAAAACAAACGAGGTACGACGTTCATCTTTTCTAACAATTATACGCAAGTACACCATGGTCACGTCTAGCCATCAAATGGCTCAGGAAGTCGGAAATGGGAGCAAAATATCCTCTCAAGGTGCTCGATGAAGGTGGTACGAGTGTTGTCATTTTCCACAGTGAAACGAGTACTGTACCGACATGGGCTAAAATGTATATTACAGTTTGCAAAGTCATAAACGGCCAAAAGACCTTGAATGGAGGTATGTCCTGCGGTCTGATGAGACTGAAATGTAACTGTTTGGGTATAATCAGCATTGGGGTGGCAGCATCATGTGATGGGATCTGTCTGTCTGTCCATCTGTCTCCATTTTTTTTTTTGTTGCAATTATTTTGGGGGGGTTCTCTGATTCTTCCTTTTTCTCAGGAGCGTATTGGAGGTTAATCAATAGTTGTTGTTTTTTTATTTCTAATTTTATTTGTTGTTTCTCCCAATGCATTTGAATGGGCGTCAGCACATTTTTGCTTTCCACGGGCCGGCTCGGTCACTATCCCCCGCTGTATACGGGATATTCATCATCCCGGTTGTATTCGCTAGTTTATGATAATTACTTACTATTTCATATACAATGTCACCTTTTGCAGCACCCTCCTGGCAGATTTGAAATTAACTATGAAATTATTTATTAGCAAGTCGTGTTATGCATTCACATACACACGGGGACATGTATAACGTGAAAATGTGTCTTTCAGTTCCAATTTCGAGTCACTGTAGGAAAGTTGTGACACTTAACAGTTCTAAACAAATAAGATTAAAAGAATTGACTTAAATCATTTAGCTTCAGGACTATGAACAATATACCGAAATACATAATACTTTAATGTTATTTATTTTTGCTTTAATTTTTGTGTAATTCTACTAAAAAATATTAGTTTTCTTTTTCTACTATTCCTACTCTTAGAACATATATTAGTGTATTGTGTCCTGTCATCCAAGGACATAAGCATAAAATTGCACACAAAATCACAATGGTCCATCAGCACAAATGCAACAGTATCCAACCAACAATAGCAGCTCCAAAACATTCCCCAGAGTGACGAAGTGACACAGACGACAGTCAAGCCCCGCGTATATCGCCGGGGCAGGTCTAAATTTAAGCTCGGGGGCTAAATCTGCTGTGAACCACTGAGCTGTTTCGCGACGCCTCTGCTGGCTCCACATCAAAGCCGGATCGCATCACTTTCAGCTGCGATACATTCATTCACAGTCTATGTTTAGCTTTTACCTCCTCTTGCTGCTCCAATTAAAAATAAAGACGAGCAAAGTTTTTTTTTCCCCCCCTCTCGAACACGATGCATATTCATGCGACGTGCGCACCAGAACAATATAAACAAGACAAGGCTAATTGGATATTGGACAACTGAATTAAATTTTCTCAGAAATGAGGCAGGTATTGATTTTGCTTGCACACCCCATGCATCGTTATATTCCCCTCAAAGCATTGTGGGATATATTTACTGCGAGGTCTGCCCTCTTGTTGTTA
The DNA here is from genome assembly GCF_051991245.1 of Festucalex cinctus. Taxonomy (NCBI): domain Eukaryota; kingdom Metazoa; phylum Chordata; class Actinopteri; order Syngnathiformes; family Syngnathidae; genus Festucalex; species Festucalex cinctus. Next base: position 19,347,110 of record NC_135430.1, on the reverse strand, counting down.
CTTATGCCCTGGGGTCCACACGGGCTCGACTGGAGGCCAAAAAAAAACAAAAACAAAAAAAACAGATGTTTGTTCACGCATGTGTGTGTTTTGGTCTGCGTGGTTGCTGAACGAGCTTAACACTTGCCTGTGTGTGTGTGTGTGTGTGTGTGTGCACAGCTGTCTACCTGACCCAAATTTATCCCTTTCGAGCTGAACAGCTTCTTTGTGCACAAAGCCCCTCTTCACTTGTATTACTTTGGGTCACAAGTTGAGCAAGTTGTATCGACACCAAACTCCAAGTTAGATTTTAAAATGCATAATCTATTTTTTCTTTGGATTATTATTTCCACCCATGTAAGTGAACTAGCTGAATAAATGGCCTACAGTCACACTGGGGGAGAAGGAAAAAAAAAAAAAAAAAAAAAAAAACAAAGGTCAAAGGGTCATCTTGGGTCATTTGAGATGGACCACTGGAGTGGAGCTGCTTCGAATGAGAGAAAAAAAAAGAAAAAAGAGAAGAGTAAAAGGATGAAGGAGACTTTGGGAAGGATGGAAAGGGAAAAGGGATGAGAGGAGACGAAAGCCGGTTAAGATTGTCAGGGCGCGGGGGGTCTTTAAAGAGGTTAGGCGGGAACAAAATGAGCCGTCAGAAAGGAAGATAATGGAGGTGATTAAAAGAAGATGAGTTGAGGTGGCAAAGAAAGAGATGGATGGAGGAACGGGAAGTGAGGATTGACTTAGAATAACACAATCTTCTCCTGGAGTAACTGAACCGGGAGAAGAAAACAGCAGAGGTGGTCAGCCACAGCTGGAAAAGCAACAATAGACTTCTTATAAGTGGAGAGGAAACAGAGTGGGGGGCTCCATAGGGGCAACACAGCCCAACTGGCCTGTATAAAATCCTCCCTCATTAACTTTGAACCACCTTAATTCCTTCACCAGCCGTTTCTTCTCAACCACACCTTCATTAGACCACTGTAGCAAGACGTGTGACCTGCCCAAAAAAAAAAAAGTGGTGAAATTGATCCTTTTGCTGCTCACGTTGTGGTAAAAGACGAATACTTTGCTAATAAGACGGAACATCTCCCGTTGAATGAACACAAGCTTGGCTCACCAACCAAGAAGGCAACACAAAGAAGCTATCGCGATGCAAAATTGTTTCACAAAATTACCGTATACGTTGCTGTTGTTCACATAAAGACAAATTGAAGTCCGTTATGGATGTATCTGTTCTATGACTCGTTTTTTTTTTAAAAATGGATGGTTCGGGAGTCACATGAGCCTTCCAACATTTGGATAGCAACTCTGCTATTTTCCTCCTTACTAGCTTAGCAGCGATTGTCGGTTGTAACATAAGAGAAATAGAACAGCTAGGTATAGAAAGCTAACTTTAGAAAGAGGTTAACAACTGCCAAACAAGCAAAGGATAGGCATCCAAGGAAGCTCGGTGATATAGCTATTAGCTGAGCACACTGTCAAGATTGGAATAGGGTGACCAGATGTCCCAATTTGCTGGAACTGTCCCGTTTTGTGCCTTTGGTCCCGCATCCGGTCGGATTTTGCCAACCTCATTGTTTTGTCCCAATATTACGCAGGTACCAGACCAGCGTCCTGTATTTTGCCATGAGTTTCGGTATATCAATCACACTGTTGTCATAGCAATACATATGATAAAGCCATTAAAAGCGATTTACTGTTCAATTCCTTCCTTGCATTCTCATTTGTATCTAAATCGGTAGCAAGTAATGAGGATTGACCAGAACTAGAACTACTTCCTGCTTTTGCATCTATGAATCATGGGAAATGTAGTCCTACCATGCACTACAGTCACCACTTGCCAGTAGCTCCTTTTTAGTCTTCCTGTTCTGGGTTTGAAGCTCCTTTAGTTTGAAGTTGTGGATATGCATTGTGAACCGTTTCTGATAATGTTCCGCATCCTTTTTGATCATCATTCCCCATACCAGACTATGATGAAGTTCATCATCCATGTCCAAAGCAGTAAATAATATTTGGATGGAGCCTGTGGGTGCGAGGTTAAAATCTGTTGGACACAAAACCTTGGGCTTTTTTTTTTTTAATCATTTAAATAATCATGAAGGTGAAATAGTCTTTAGTAGACATAAATCTCAGTTGATGAATGAGGGGAAATTGTAAAGTTTTGAATATTTTCTTTGCTTTTCAATTCCTCGTAAAAAGCAAGGTGTCTCATTACCACGGATTTCATTTGTTAAAAAAACCTTGGAGGTCCATTATGGAACAAGCACATGACCACTAACTATTTTTACAGCAGACTTTACAAGTGCCCGAGACCGTCAATGTGTTCACTTTTTCTATTAGCCCGCACCCCCTGGGTGGTTCATACAATTGTGTTATTCTTCTGAGGCCGTCCAAGTGCGCGTCCGCATGGGGCGACTATGTCTGGTGGCGATAAAAACGGCAGAAAGCACATAAATAACGACTTAACGATCCACGTCCACCCTCGCCTTTTATGATGACGATGGCGTTTTCCATGCCGGGACCGATCCACATGTGGCTCGCAGGTGTACTCGGCAGTAGCGCCGTCACACTCTCCTGCTAACTTGCCACAAGAAGGTCCACTTATACTAACGCCTAAGCCTCATTTACCGAATATATAAGATGTTTAGTCATGTGCCTAAATGCATCTTTGTCGCACGTGTTCTTTCTTGGCTCGGAGAGTCTGAGCATTAATCATCCCGTCAAGTTTCCTTTTTATCTAAAGGGTGTGAACGAATGATAAATGTGTGTTTGTGGATGTCTTACAGGTGCAATATGTCCTTTTAAGTGTCACAATGTGTAGCACCAAACAGAAGAAATAAGTTTGTCCTTTAGGTACAGTCTGCATAGGGTGACCAGATATTACGTTTTAACGGAACAGTCCCGATTTTCAACCTTGTTTCTTGCAAGTCCCGGTACTGCTGGGACCATGCAAAAAAAAAAAAAAAAAGATTGGATAATACTGAGTGCACTGACTCGTTTAATCTTTTACTGCCACACGTCATCATTCACATCATCCTTGAAAACGTTCTATTCCATCAGATTTCGTCATCTTTCATTGTAATTTGATACACGGGCAGCCCATTGAAGAGAAACAATGCTGACATCTGGTGGCCATAGTTAATGTTTTTGATTCCACAACCCATTGACCAGGCAGCGCTGCACTTAGATGTTGCAATGTCCATTAATTTAAAAATAAAAAAATAAAAAACGTAGTTGACGTCTTTTAATGTTTATGGCGGCATACATTGTGATTTTATTCATCGTGTTTAAACGTTTTTGGCAGTCAAAGAGTTAATGCTGTTGAACCATAAACCAAGATAGCATTTCGCATTAGCCAAAGCAATAACAAGTACCGGTTTGTATTTGTATTAATAGTTCCTGACGAGAATGTATTTTATATTTGATTTCCAGCAAAATTGAAGTAACTTTGAAAATCTGATCACTCTACCAATATGAGCTACAAAAATGCTTGGAAAAATAACTGATTGCGTCACAGTGAGGCAATGCCATTACACCAAGACTAGCATCACTCCTTTTCTATGGTACACGAGGCCTGAGGATGAGAATGTGAATGAAGATGGGTTACATGCAGCGTGCCTCGTGTTTTTCTTTGGCGTTGCTGAGTTTTTGGATGGTTCATAGGAAGACGGAAAATGCTTTTTGACGCTAAACCATAAAATTGCATACTTGACCCTGCACTCTAACCCATCGCTATCAAAGGAAGGGCAAGAAAAAGCATTTACAGTCCTCTTGAGATGACTTAAGCCATGTATAAACTTTTCAGTATTGAGTGATGGAGAGCGTGGGAGACAAATCATGGCCCTCTTTAGGTTTTCAGAACCTATCTAAGTGCAAAGCACAAGGTAGGGAATTGCTGTTTCTAACTGAAATGGCTTTTTTTTTTTGTCCTGTTTTGTAGTGCTGGACAAATGAAGCTTCACGAATGTTTACTGTCATGACTAGGGTCATGCAAGGGTTATGTTTACTGTCATGACTAGGGTCATGCAAGGGTTATGTTTACTGTCATGACTAGGATCATGCAAGGGTTATGCTTGGGCCATGCAAGGGTTATGTTTACTGTCATGACTAGGGTCATGCAAGGGTTATGCTTGGGCCATGCGAGGGTTATGTTTACTGTCATGACTAGGGTCATGCAAGGGTTATGCTTGGGCCATGCGAGGGTTATGTTTGGGTCATGACCGTGAGGTCAAGCGTCTGTTTGGAACTGATGTAACCAGCATCTAGTTTCAACTGGTACGACGCTATGTGATGTCAAGACTTTTTTTAAATCTCTTTAATTGGTCAACAGCCAATCAGATAATTCCATGTCAGTCCTGTTCGCCACACGTCTAGCCACAAACAGATCGATTCGCTGTCTATATAAGCCTGTCTGAGGAGGGTGTGTTTTTGTCAGATTATTACCCCTGTTCCTCCGTGCAACTCCACCGCCCAAGTTAGCTTAGCGTCTCGTGATTGATACATTCTCGTCGTTTCTCGTCTAGTCAATGTTGTTCTATGCCTCTCGATGTTAAGCGAATAAAGAGTTAAAAATCTTATTTGCGTCTGCGTTTTTGGGATCCAACCCCAGAACATAAAAATTTAGTTTCAAATTTTGCAATTTTACTTGCTAAGGTGGCAGCAATAAACATAGAAATAGACAAACGAATAGTGTTGCCATTCTAGTTCAGAACACAGCTCCAACACAAAGGAGACTAACAACAAACATTCCGTTGTTATAAGCCCTTCTAAAAGGCAACACAAAAGGAAATATACTCCTAAAAGGGATAACTTTTTCACCCCAAAATGCCTTTGGGGAAAGTAGCACAAAATAGATCGCACTGCTACAAGGTCTGGCTTCGTGATACCAGTGGTCTGATTTTAATAACAAGATCGTCGCAGCAAAGTGTGAAGGCGAGTCAGAAGCAAATAGATCTTCCGCGTAGGAGTTTCTCCCGCTTCTCTGCGTGTCAGCCAGAGACAGAAGCAACTTTGAAAGACCGCTGCAACTAAATACATTTCGTCTATATCAATTTAACTTGATCGGAGCTTTGCTTATAGGCAAAAACAAAAAAAACAAAAAAAGTCTTGCAAATGAAAATGAGCAAAGGAGTACTATTTGGTCCGAGCCCTGGTCGAGGGAAGGGTCAGATGCGGTCAAGCTCGGGTCAAAATAGCCTGAGAACGTGAAACTTGAGCCTTTGTTTGCAGCCTACAGAGACGTGATATTATGCATTTGAAAACAGGATGAACAATTAATCATTTGTTTGTATGGAGAGTGTTTTATTTCTTCCAGCATGATGGATTGATATCATGTAATATTGCTAAGAATTTAAAGTACTGTATAAATAACTTAAAAAATCTACAATGCTTCAATAGTTCTCTGTTTTTTTTAATGTGTGTTTCAATGAATGTTGATTTACTTCCTCCGCTCATATGCTCTTTGTGTGTATCCGACTGCCTCTCTATGGAATCATTATGTAACGCGACAGGCTTCAACGCTCCATTCTTGTTTTGGGGCATCACAAAGTCAACCTTCACTAGAGCGTTAACTATTTTTTTTCGAGTCAGGGCAACTTATGAGGGAGCCATCTGACTCCAGAAAAGCTTTAAACCTTGCGCATCCGTCCCAGCGGAGGCAGCGGAGACGGCGAGTCAGCACAACTCGGCGAGGGGATGGAAAGATTTCATGAGCAGGAGAATTAGAGAGCCGGGATAACCAAGTGTCAGTGTCAATGGGGAATACAATCCGCCATCTACTGTATTTTGCAGGGGAGCTTCAGTACCGGACTGGACTTTCAAAAATGTTTCATGTGAATGACAGCATTGAACTCTTGAGTCACTTGCACATACTGATAAAGTCAGTATGTTGAACTGCCAATCGTAAAGACATTGACATTTCTATTTCTTTCTTAGAAAAATATGGTAAAGTAGAAAAGAAAATCCAGTAATTAGCAGGAAGACTGGAAATATTATATGCAAAATGCACGTTTATAACAATCAAGCTCATCCATAAAATGAAATAAAAGCCAATTTAAAAAATATTAAAATATTTTTTTTTTTTGTAATGTATGTTTTGTGGAACATTTCAATAGTCAGTGCTGTCCACAGGTCATAATTCTATGTTTTTAGCTCATCAACCAAGATGCGAATGTTATACTACTGACGTGAGGCTCAGTTACTGTCCGCGGTTTTAGCCAGTTAAGCTAACGATGCTAGTTTCATGATTTTGGTTTTAACGTCGGTAGACCAGACATCCCTTTTATCAGTCACGTCAGCCAGTCACGTGTGAGTCTTCTGTCCCGAGTCTTGGCGGATTTCACTAACGCCGTTGTTTTGTCCCGCTATTTTCACCACAAGTATAAAAAAATAAATAAATTTAATAAAAAAAATCAACAAGTGGACGTATGTGTTGCTTTGAAGACCCCCTTTTTCTATGATCACTCAGTTCCTTAGACCCCATTATTAGATTTGGCAGAGGCATTTTTTTGTTGAATTACAGTTGTAATTCTTTAATACAAAAAAAATAAAATAAAAAAATACAACTTTCTTCCTGTAACGATCGTTAAGCATATAATTGAAAATGTATTTAAGGCAAGTTGTAAAAGGTCTGAAGCCTTCTCGTTTATGTTTACAAATGTAAAACATAAGTCATGCTCCTCAGTACTGTCTCAAAATGTTCTCTAATCACGATACTGTAAATGTAGAAGTTCGTATGCCGAGAAACGTTTCTTGGGAGGAGCAATATGGCGGCCTCGCGACTTCAAAAGGTCTTGGACCATCGGCGATCCAGTCATATATTATGATCAGTGGATTTATATGACCCCAACAGCCATGTTTTGATCAACTACAACTACTTCCTGCTTCCGTGTCTAAGAATCATGGGAAATGTAGTCCTATTAGCCGAACGATGCGGTCACTGGTCAGACCCAATGCAAACTGAGCTTTTCTGGCGGCATATTTACAATGTTACAATGAAGAACTGGTGGGAGGGAAAGTCAGCTTCCAATAGCTACCGGGACTGAGGAAAAAAAAAAAAAAAAAAAAAAAAGGGTTGGGTAATGGTAAGCGTATCGAGTTGTTTAGCACGGTTGAACTGTCAACCAAGATAGCATTTAGCATTAGCTAAAGCAATAACACAACCACTTGTCACCAGATTAAATAGCAATTAAAATTTGTTATACATAGTTCCTGGTGAGAATTTATTGTATATTTGATTGTAGTGTCCTGAATTTTAAATTTTGAAAAGCTTTTTCCCTTTTCACCAGATTTGAACACCGTCAAGCAGACAAGCTAATGACTAGCAGCTTTCGCTAATCGTCACATTTCTCGCACAAATTCATACTTTAACGAGAATGGTTTGTTCTTATGAATGAGTGAGTGAACTGTTGCCCATATGCAATAACAGCTGGTTTGTTGTTCGCAGCCAGCAACTTGTGTCAGACCGCACTCCACTTTTGTGGTTTCACAGCAAGAACTGTGGCGCTATTGTTTCTAAAATCAGGTCGCCCCGTGAGGTTGGCGGCTAAAAGTGGATTCAGAGTGTGGACCCGGTTTTTGGAGCACAATACACCGAGGGCCTAATTTACGCAAGTTTGTATGTGCAACAACTGGTGAAAAGTGGATTGTTCACGCAAACAGATGCGGAACCCGACACACCCAGATGTGCAGCTGCTAAGTGCCGCACGTTTCAATTAGTGTGTTCTTGGAGGAATTTATGTCGATAAGATTTGAATTTAACATGCACAACTTGATTCTTGAGAACAAATTGTGCCAGCTTGATATTTGTAAATAGCTCATAATAGCTAGATCAATTTCAGGGCATAATAATTAACTCATTCACTCGCCGCCATTTTCACATTTCGCAATCCCGTTCGCTCCCGCCTGTTTTACTGGATTTTGACTGATTTTGCAAGGCCCACAGAATATTGTGTTCGATGGCTATAAAGGCATAGAACCTATGAAAAGAAAGATTAAAGTCTCTTCTTTCATCAGGGGGGAAAAAAAAAAAAAAAAAAAAAAAGTATGTTTCTATCCGTTTCCGTTTTGCAGCAATTAGCATTAGAATAGAGCTAAGTTTCATCAGTTTTTGCAAATCTATTTCAAATTATAAGTAATTGAGCTTTTTTTCTACATGGCCCTGGTTGATCTCCTTTGCTCTGCTGCCACCTGCTGGCCGTTTGTGTAATAACTACCATTTTTGCAACCGTTCTTTGCAGTTGAGAGGCTGCATCAAAGCCTTCTGTATGCTCTCTAGCATAAAAAAAAACGTATAAATACGTCTTTGGGACACTTTGAACATTTAAAAAAAACGTATTTATACGTTAGTGGGAGCAAATGAGTTCAGACGCATCCAATTCCTATATACTTAGGGCAAGTTAAATCAAACAAAACTCGAACCAACAGCCAAAATTTTTTGTGTAATCCACATTTCAGTTTGGTTCTTAAAGTGCACGGACGCACAATTTAGCACCCACCATTAGCAAAAAAAAGATTGCAATCTTCGTAAATCACACATAACATGGCCACCAACAGTGTGCATAATCTATGAGAGTAAACATCGCAATTTAGCACCTGCAATTTGGGAGCTGGGTTAATCACGTCAATTAGTATGCAATGCCGAACCCCAATCACGCTATTTTACACTCTGCAACAAGGACTCAAATAAGGAGTCCGACTTGCACGATGAAGCCCATGAGAGGGGGGGAAACAAACAAAAAAAAAACGGCAAGTGCTTAAGAGCTTTTTTCACTTTGACTTGAGTAGAAAAATCACACTTTTATAGCAAAGAAGTTAACAAAACACCTCTAGAAAGGCAACTCGGACAATGACTCCCCAAATTGATCACTTGCAATCATCATTAATTGAAGGCCACAAAAGGAGAAGCAGTTTTGCACTTTGGTGACGTTATCGCGTGATCCGAGCTGGACTTTCTTCTTCTCGTCTTGTTTTCTTTTCGCTCTCCCCTCCTTCATTTATCACAGAGCGCTGGGTGCCATCCTGTCTATTTTTTCTGTCCCCGCACTACATCAGATTGGCTCGACTTGCTGCCCCTTGAGAGAAAATCCTGCTCGACTGTTAAACAATCCCCCCCCCCCCACCAGCCTGATCGGGACAACCTGTCAACTTGACAACTCCAGATATTATCCTCTCGATTGAGATGATTCCTCATCCCTTTTCTGCATCTTTTTGCAGGCGACTCTCTCCCCTTTTGTCTGTTTATCTGCTCAGTCACTTCTATCGCCGCTGTCCAATCTTCCTTTTCTCCAACTCTCCTTTTAATCTCCTTCTGTATCTGCCTTCCATTTTTCCCCCGACATCACAACCAGTGAGCCGCTTTATCTTTCAGATGTTATCACAAACTTGGGTATATGGGGGGTGGGATAAAAAACGAATTGCGGCACGCTCCGCAATTTCCTTCCCCCGATTCATCTGCCGAGCGACGCTTGCCCGTGCGTCTTTGATTTCTCTTCTGAGGATGTTGCTCCCATTAGCCTTTTCATAATCATTTCAAAGTCGAGTCATGTTTCCATTTGCAATTTTTTTGGTATTTACACAGGCTCACTGATCAAATTCACGCAGCTTTTTTGCGCGTCAAAGTTCTAAACGCATCACATCAAAAGCAGACGCTGTATCATGTAATGATATGTTTTATATAGATGAGACAACCCACCGAGTCAGGGGAGACGGAAAAATCTCAATCCCACGAAAGGCACACTTCTTCTAATGTTAGAAAAAAAATATATACTAGAAACACAAGAACGCAAAAGCAATCACTTGCTGCTAATTGAAGTGACTATACATAGCGCCGACATGTTTTAAGTCTCTCAGGAGGCAGTCCCGTTCTTACCTCGGTGAATCATGGAAACGGGGGTAAATCTGTTGCGTGCCGAGGGAAATAAAACTAGTCAAGTGCCGCTATCAAATGATGCCGCCGTTGTTGCTTGGGTTTTAAAGTCGTTCCTTTTCTATATAAATAGGACGAAAAGAACTTGGGAGTATTTGATTTTACAATTCAACCTGCACGGCATATCGTCCATTTTTGTCTTTGATTTTTTTACATTTTTAAGTTTATGCACACCTTTAGTTTCTTTAAGAATTATGATTTGTTTTTTTTGTTTTTTTATGCGACACTATGCAGTATTCCCTCGTTTTCCACCGGGGTTAGGTTAAAAAAAATACCCGCAATAAATGAAATCTGTGAAGTACCGTATTTTCCGCACTACAAGGCGCACCTTCAATGAATGACATATTTTACATTTTCTTCCATATATAAGGCGCTACAGTAGAGGCTGGGGTTACGTTATGCATCCATTAGATGGTGCTGCGCTAAAGGGAATGTCAACAAAACAGTCAGATAGGTCAGTCAAACTTGATTAATAGATTACAGAGCAGGTTTCTGACAACTCCATTCACTCCCAAAATGAATAAACAAACAGCTGTTTTATTATTTCCTCTGAGGTCAAGTATTTGTATTGGCTAGCGATCCAAGATGGCGGGATCTTCTGCCGATCGTGCAGGGTCACCGATAGCGTCCTGACAGCGAGACCTGTTGCGGCTCAATATTGATCCATATATAAGGCGCACTGGATTATAAGGTCAGCTTTTGAAAACATTGAAGGCTTTTAGGTGCGCCTTACAGTGCGGAAAATACGGTAATGCAATGTTGCTACAAGTTCTGATCAGTCTCTCTTGAACCTTTCCAACAGCTTCTTGGCTTTATCCTTTCCAAAAAAAAAAAAAAAAAAAGGAGGCTTTTGGGATTATTTAATGATGACCCAAATAGAGCCGTCCGCCTCTTTACAGGCATCTCGGTTAAAAAGACAGATTCCTTCTGCTATTTGAGGTTGAGCTGTGACGAGCGGAAACACAACTTCGGCGCTGGCAGGTCAACGCTGCTTAAGTGGCGCTAATTCCCCCCTGACATGCGGACACGTTTGCTACAAACCGCAGACGTTTATTCCTGGATAGACGCAGTGGTGACAGCTGAAGTTAATAGCGCGGCCGGCGTCACATTGAACTCCGACGACCTCCGAGAGGTGTCAATCAAAATAAGAAGTATGATCACAGCTTGTATTGTATCCGAGTTGAAATGAAGAGGAGTTTGCGCAATCATCTCCATGGCAACCGTCTGACCTGGACACTGGCCGCACGTGAACTCGCTGGCCGGTCAACTGACGGGCCGGTCTCCGTGGCAACATGAGAGCATCCCATTCGAAACGGCGGCCATTTTGCTTTCACCTTGACAACTTTAGCAAATATGTTGCGACAGACACCGCGAAGTTATAGTGGCGTACATATTTGGAGTAAATGTTTCAACTGGAATGAACCCATCAGCGGTAGCAGAAAAAAAAAAAAAAAAAAAGTATGTTTCTACCTGTTTCTGTTTTGCAGCAATTAGCATTAGAAGAGAGCTAAGTTTCATCAGTTTTCACAAATCTATTTAAAATTGTAAGTAATTGAGCTTTTTTTTTCCTACATGGCCCTGGTTGATCTCCTTTGCTCTGCTGCCACCTGCTGGCCGTTTATGTAATAACTACCATTTCTGCAACCGTTCTTTGCAGTCGAGAGGCTGCATCAAAGCCTTCTGTATGCTCTCGCATGAAAACAAAAAACGTATAAATAGGTCTTTGGGACACTTTGAACATTTAAAAAAAAAAAACGTATATACACGTTATTGGGAGCAAATGTAAGTCCCAGGGTAAAATGCATGCTGGGCCATTAGGCATTGGCGATGTCACTTTGGAACATTACACACATGTCGAAAGCAACTACTGGATGGCTTTTGTATTTCATATATTTAAAAGAAAAAAAAAAAAAAAAAGTCAGCTTTGAGGCAAGTTAAAACTCATCCAATGTCATAACAAAAAATGAAAACAAGCTTCCAGCACAGGGATAAAACGGCGCGAGTATGTTTGTAGGTTAAAGTAGCCCAAAGCCCCACGGTGCATATGTCAGATAAATAAAGGCAGCAAAAGAGCTTAAAAAGCGCACGGACGGGGCCAAGAGGCTAATGACTGTTTAGCTTACATGTGCATGATAATGCCTCTCCACTTTCACTCCCAGTGGGACTGGAACAACCCCCCCCCCCCCCCCCCCACACCCCGGAGGGAAGCCGTATCACAAAGGTCAGCGACAATAGGCGTCTCATTCATGTGGTTGTCATAGCGACCGCACCATTTGGGTCTACGAGGGTCATTGTCATCAAGGAATTCTCCCGGCGAAACTAATTGCTGCGTTTTTTTGTTGTGTCGTGATTAGGCACAATGCAAAGGAATGTGCAGCTGTAACAATCATTACAATCATATTTCATTCAGCGCCGTCACATTTTTAAAGCTCATTCCTGAAACAACTTATGACCATATATAAAAAAATAATAATAATAATATTGGAAGTTAATTCCACCATCTGGATGTCGGTCTCGTGCATCCTCTGAGGTTGCAATATTAGCGCAGGCTGACTGTCGCTAGCACGCCAAGGACAATAGAAAAAAAAATAAAAAATGGATGTCTTATTACCAAAATAGATTTGCAGATGTTTCTTTGAATGGATTGCACTCAAACAGTCATCATTAAATCAGGTGTTAAAAATCCAAATGTTGATTTAAAAAAAAAAAAAAAAAAAAACTGTTACTGCTCCAATATATCAATCACAATATTTTACACCAAAAAGTAACTGCAATTAAATCCTTGAAATGCCATCCAATTCATAATGCGTTGTGGACTTAATGAACCGACAGCTTCACCTTTGCATGCAGACGAGAGAGTAAAACAAGCACAGAGCAATGTTGAAAAAGCAAATTAAAATAAAATGAATGAAGCTGTTCAAACTAGAAGACATGTTCACATCCGTGACATTTTAATCAAATAATATGTCAGCCTCCCTCTCTCGTGTAAATTTCTTATAACCCTATTCTACTGTCATGAGATATTTAAAAAAAAAAAAAAAAAAAAAAAAAAAAAAGGAGCAGAAGTCAAACATTATTTGTTGAATGGGTCAAACATGTTGGAGGTGCCAGCGCCACCAAGCGGCCACAGGTGGCGAGGCATCTTTTAAAAACTTCTTAAAAAAAAGGCAATGAGACTTGCTTGGATAATACAAATTCACCCACATGCACTTTTAAAACAATTCAATTAAATTGACATTTTGCGGCGGCAATTTCGCATGGGTACCAAACAATGCAAATGATGTTGAAAAAAATGAGGGAAAATTGCTTTCCTTACCTGGTGAGGTGGTCAACTCGCATTTATTGAGTTGCGATCCACGCCGCGTGTCGTCTTGTCCGTGCGGTCGAGCGGTGAAGAAGAAGAACAACAACGATGAATATGCATATAGTCCTCGTTGCAGTGTGCGCGCCGCCGCCGCCGCCGCCGCCGCGTCTGCTCGGGACGGGAGCTCGAAGATCGTCTCTCGTCAGCGGAACCTCCTCCCGGACCTCTCGCTTTTCTATTTGTGACCCACGCAGGAGAGGGCGCCGCGCAAGCGTGGCTTGAAACCGGACACTGCGCCACAGACAGACAGACAGACAATGTGCCTCCCCCAGGAGGGGAGAAAGGAAAAGGGGAGGAGTGAGTACTCTTCCCCCCCCCCCCCCCCCCCCCCCCCAAAAAAAAAGCGAGAGAGGAGAGGAACACAACTTTGGTCCAGCTCGTGTGAGGAGGTTAGCAATGTTTGAGGCGTTCTGTGGGGGTGGAAGATGCGATGTTTCCTCCTCGGTAGCTGCAGCCGAGTTTGGAGACGTGGCAGCGGCGCACAAATGTCCTGCAGGTGGGACGACAACAAAAAAAAGAAAAAAAAAAAAAGACGATAGCTCAGCCAGCTATACGACCAAATGGAGCAACTAGTGGTCATATGGGTGGAATTTGGAATCTGATCATTTGTAATGTGGCTTAAATACATAAACAATATTGATATACAGTCTTCCCTCGCTATAACGCGGTTCACTTTTCGCGGTCTCGCATTTTTTTTTTTTTTACAGTAATATACCCATTTGATAAAATTTTATGAAGGTTTGAACATTGTCAAAGTTTGAACAAGAGAGAAATGTGAGAACATGTAAATGGCTCAATGAGAAAAGTGTCTAAATTGTGCGGTCGGGGATTTTAGAGCCTTAAAACATTTATAAGAGTTGTAAAACATAAAGCTAACTACTTCGCGGATTTCATTTATTGCGGGTATTTTTTGGAACCGAACCCCAGCGGAAAACGAGGGAACACTATCTAAATGTTTGGGGGGGGTCACACAAAATATTTGAACGTGCAAATTCGAACGCTAAGATGTGGAACTTCCAACAGAAAAGCTTGAGAACAGTCGTTTATTTGAATCATTTCATTCTCAGGGCATTGCATCGATCGCAAGCAGACCGTTTTGGGTTGAACCGCTTTCTAAACAGCGTGATGTAGCATGACATACATGTCCAAAATTGGAGTTTTGGGTCACTATCATCCAGAATTTATTTGATTAAATTATATCCATCCACCTTCTGTAGTGATTTAAACGCTTCTCTCTAAAATCAGTTGGGTCAAAAATAACACAAATTAGGTTGAAAGAGAGCTCAACTTTTTTGGGGGGTTATTCAATTAACCACAAAAAAGTTGGGTCAAATGAATAACCCACAAAACAACCCAACAAATTGGGTTGATTTGTAGGTTATTTAATTTGACCCATGTTTTTTGGATTAAATAATTTAAAAAGTTGGAAAAAAAAAAAAAAAAAAAAAAGGATGCTTTGTGCTTTAATATTGGAATAACTTGGAAAAAAAATTTGTTTTTCTGGATATTTTTGGGGGGCGCTTTGGGGTATTTTTATTTTTCTGAATATTTTTTTGTCTGTTTTACTGAATTTTTTTCTGTCATAAAAAATATTCAGAAAAACAGGAGGAAAAATTACTCAGAAAAATGGGGGAAAAACAAAAAAATAAATAAATTTTAAAAAACAGTTAAAAAAAAAAAAAAAAAAAAAGATTTTTTTCCAAAAAACAGAAAAAAAAATCAAAAAAAAAAAAAAAAAGGGAATTTTTTTTTTTTTCAAAAAACAGAAAACTATTTCTTTTTTCCTTCTGGACTCTAAATGACTTCTAGCAGACCACTGACCTGTATATATGACTGGATAGCCGATGGCCCATACACGCTAGTGCAGGCCGTTGAAGTCACAGGGCGGCCATCTTGTCACTCCCACCTCACGAGCAAACTATTGTGTAATATGGTCACTATTTTTTAACATGGAAAAAAAGAAAATGGCACAAAAGAAAATAGTTACACACGGGTTGAACCCACAAACTTGATTTAATATCTCATCTCTAGCTACTGAAAAGCGCAATGAGATGCTAGCAAGCTCCATATTGGAGGTATTAGATCACTGGAAGACAGCCTTGAACTCTTCCATGCCTTTACCTATAGACTTTTTTTTTTTTTTCACAGCCATTTCATAATCAAAACATTGATTATGAACACTTGAAGAAGAAAAATAAAAGAGTGACAGCAGCGTGTTTGCACCTCAATCATCACATCCTGGCTTCAATTACCCGTTTATCCGGCAGTGAATGGACCACCATCAGGCTCCGCACTCCGCCAGCGTCGTACGCACAAGCTTTCGGGCTGCAACACAAAAAGTGTGTGCGTGCGCGTCATGCTGTGCACAGCAGCCCGTTAATACGCTTCTTCGTTGAATAAGCTGTATGCTTCGTACGCGCATATAAATTCAAATCATTTTCAGCGCCGACGACGCGCAGCTCTCCGGCGTGGGTGAGACACCCCACTCGGCCCCCTGCCGTGGGGAGACAAGATGCCAAATTATATAGGAATGGCAACAAAGCAAGGTGGATTTTAATGTCGTAAAACCCGATTTGCATACGTTTGTATTGGAAACATGTTACTAAGGTCTCTTAGTATTTTCACAACATGCGTAATAACTGCAATCATTATGAGCTATAGCGAGGCAAAAGCTTAGCAGGGGTGAACAGATTAGTCGACTTTACCATTTGACAACATAGCTTCGAGTCAATTAAGTAGCAATCAGGTGTTTTAACGCAGACGCCTGACAGAAAGCAAACAGGTGAGGAGATTGTTGCACGGGTCTGTGCAGCAAACGAGCAGTGTTACCTCAAGCGTGCGGAAATATTTACCTGAAAAGCACCAGGGCATTATGGGAAAACAACGCAAGTTTTTAGCATTAGTGTACAAGTACTTCCAAAACGTATCTGCAAGTACGTTTACCGTATTTTTCAGATTATAAGTCGCAGTTTTTTTTTTTTTATAGTTTAGTGCGACTTGTACTCTGGTGCGACTGATGTATGAAATTAACACATTATGATATCATTTCACATGTTATTTTCACACTAAACCGCAAGATGGCGCTCTAGGCCTGTGTTGATAAGTTCAACATTGCCGGTAGCAGAGGAAGCCTCCCGAGTTGGGGGAGTTGTTTAAAAGTGACACCGAGGATGAAGATTTCATTGGATTTAGTGATTTGGAGTGAAACTGATAGTTTGGTAAACTTGTTTACATGCATGTTCTTTATGCTAAGAGTTCTATGAATAACTTGTAGTGATGGGAACATAATTCACCCACGGAACGTTGGGACGAAAGGAGAGTTCCGGGTGGGAAGGTTTTGTTATGTGGAAAAGGGGAGTTAGCCTGTTAGCTTCTAGCTGAGTGGGGAGTTGCTGTGAAGACCTCAGAAGCTGATGTCAATAAAACGCCAGCCTTTGGCTCCGCCCTTCAACACTCCGCCTCCCGTCACTGCTCGCTACAAACTCTTAATATGTTACGTCGTTACTGACATGTAACGTTAGTATACCATACACTTATTCAGCCTGTTGTTCTCTCTCTCTTATTTTTATTTTAAATTGCCTTTCAAGATATCATGTATGTTTTTGGTGTTGGATTTTACCAATTAAAATTCCCCCAAAATTGTGACTTATACTCCAGCGCGACATATGTTTTTTCCTTCTTAATTATGCATTTTTTGGCTGGTTCGACTTATAATCCGGAGCGACATATAATCCGAAAAAATACGGTAAACGTATTTGCAAGTACGTTCGAGCGTACTTGCCACTAAATTTAAAACATATTTAAATACGTACTAGTAGGGGTGTTAAAAAAAAATCGATTCGGCGATATATCGCGATACTTCATCGCGCGATTCTCGAATCGATTCAATAAAATTATTATTATTATTTTATTTTATTTTTTTTAAGAGCTCAGAATTGTTCATTCGGTAGTCTTACCGATTCAACGCCTTATCATCATTGCCTTTTTTTTTTCTTTTTTTTGTGTGTGTGTGTGAATTGATTTTTAAACGTCCATTTTTAATGGAAAACTATTCAACAAAACGTCTGACTTCGGGTTAGGATTCACACCTTGAGCATGGAAGAATGTTATATGAACGGAACATTAAGCCTTAATATTTTATTTTAATGCTGTTCAAACATGAAACAGATTACAACCTCTATAAGACTGAAATTTCAGATAAATAAATCATACATTTTCATATAAATCTTACACTCTACAAGCTTACTGATTAGTATTTTCTAAATTCGAATGAAAAAAAATCGCAACAATCGACTTATAAATTCGTATCGGGATTAATCGGTATCGAATCGAATCGTGACCTGTGAATCGTGATACGAATCGAATCGTCAGGTACTAGGCAAGTCACACCCCTACGTACTAGTCAAAAATGTTTACTCCACATTGGTAGTTCCATGCTCCAAGCATTATTATTTCTGCAGAGGCAGAATATTTGATGCAAATTTACTATTGCTCAAGTGGTGTTGTAGATGTCATAGTAAATAATACATAATTCTATTTTGCGTGCGTTGTTGTGCTGAATAAAAAAATAAATAATCTGATGTTAAAAAAAAATCATTTTGAAAATCCCACTATTTCCACTTACAGCTGCTTTGACCTCCACAACTTTTACTTCCCACTTGAGGAATTTCATCCTCTCTTTTTCTCTCCGCATGCTTGGCTCGCCGGCACGACAGACGTGTAACTCGCTCACGGCCAAAAATCGGAACCCGCGGAGCTCCGGCTACGTTTCAGAGCCAGTCTCGAGCTGTGAGAGAGCAAGTTTCATCCTTGAAACAAACCCCCACCAAAAAAAAAACCCAAAACAAAACAATGCAGTGTGTCTCAAGGAGCCGCAAGGCACAATGATGGATGATTGTTTCTCTCGAAAGGAAGCCTCATACAAATGGTATTAAATCGACGCTGTGTGTGTGTGTACTGTACAGCATGTGTGCGTGTGTTGTTGCTCAGCATTTTTGTTTTGATGTGCGGCAACCCAACTCAAGTTGCCAGGCAACCCGACAAAATCTTAAGGCCTCCTCCTATATTTCACCTGCTTCTATTTGCGCGTTTCATCATTGCGCTTTTTTTTTAAGGCGCCTTTTTGCTGGTCCACTCGGGCGCAGTGACCAAATATTTTCAAAAGTACTGCCATATGATGAAAGATGCCGAAAAGGCCGCTTTTATCTTTCGAAGGCACAATGTTAATTGGGATGCAAAAAATCTTGTGATGTTTGTAAGCAACTGTGACGGCATGTGGTTCGAGCACACCAGCATGATGCCCGCGGGCACAAAGATCATATTAATAGCCCACAGGCATGGTTTAAAAATAGCACACCAGTGATGGGACATTGTGATTTTTTTTTTTTAGGAATGTTGTAGAAGAGATAATCCGACATGGAAAATGTATGGAAATAAAATGATATATGTTTGATAATTATTGTGACGAATCATTAAGATGATCAGGGGTGCCCGAGTGGGGTCCTCAAGAGCCCCTATCCAGCCTGTTTTCCATGTTTCCCCTCACCAACACACCTGATTCATGGTCAGGATCATTATCGGGCTTCGGCAAAGCTCGCTGATGAGCTGATCAATGGATTCAGCTGTGTTGAAGGAGGGAGACGTGGAAAACAGGCTGGACAGCGGCTCTCAAGGACCAGACTTGGGCACCGCTGACATAAATGAATTGCATAACAACATAATACTGCCAAGTAGTGACAGGAAAAATGAAGCTTCATGAAGCACTCGCGATATTTATTTATTCCTCAAGCGGATGATCTTGGTTGAAAGTTAAGTCTAGCGAAATGGAATGTATTAAATCTCCACTGCATCTTGAAATGAGGAATTAAAAAAAAAAAAAAAAAAAAGTGCTTCATGAAGCTTCATTTGCCCATCACTTCTCTAATGCTAATTTGAGTAAATTTGTTATACTGTATCAGAAATGTGTATTAAATAAACTAACCTTTGCATTAATCAATACCCAAAAATGAAAATACATTAATTCTTCCGTTTTGTCAAAATAACATCTTTTCTTGAAAAATTGTGATTATTTCTGAACGCACAACTTTTCATGACAAAAATATCATTTAAAAATGTTCGCAACAAATTATGACTTTATTGCTGTAATGCTCCCGTTTTTGTCTAGACTAAAAATATGACTATTTTCACAACCTTGGTCTTTTTATTTGACAAAAAGGATGACTTGTGAATTGGATGAATTATTCTTCAAGCATTATGACTTTTCTTGACAAAATTCTACCTTTTGTAACGTCACAACTTCTTCTTGGTAAGATACATACTTTGACAAAATAAGATTATTCTTGTAAAATTGTGTATTATATACGGAGCCCCTAAGGTGACATGGTGGGGGGGGGGGGGGGGGGGGGGGGGGGTAACCTTTGCATTGCCTCGCAAGGTGACATGGTAGGTGAAAAAAACAACTTTGCGTTCTCTCTTCCCTTGCAATATTTGCGAGAGAACGCAAAGTTTTTTGCAAGGGAACGCAACGGTTTATTTTATTTTTATTTTTTTTCCTACCATGTCACCTTCGGGGCTCCGTAGTATTATACCGTGTTTGGGAATTTGGCAGAATGCGTTTGTGCCTCACTGTCATACCGAGAGCGTTTTCTCTAATATACCTTGGTGACAGAAAGTAGACGCCTTGAAAATTGAGCTTGAAGAAAACTGTGAAACTATCGTGAAAAAATTACATTATTTTCTTAACGCATAATTTAATCCACCAAAAAAAAAAAAAAAAAAAAAAGAGCTATTTTTTTTTTCCTCGACAAAAAACAACAAAAATTGAGATCTGTTGACTGAAACTCGAACCTTTCCAACAAGCCAATTCATCATGCAGCCTCTTCTCAGCACTTTCAAGCCTTGGGTCATCTCACAACTTGGAAACAACCACCGGAGGCACAAGACGCTCAGCTCTCTCTGACAGATAGCAGCGAGTAAAAAAATACACTCCCTCTCACACATACTGCTGGGAAGTGCTGAAGGTGATAAATGGCCGAAGAAAAAGGAGGAGGAGGACTGAGAATTGGGATGAATGAAGCGAGTGAAAACAAGGAAAACGACAAAGGCCATTCCAGCTGCGAACGCGCGCAGCCATCTCTCATCCTCAGCCCGGCGCTCAATGAGGCATCCGAGCCACGACGCCGCGTCGTCCCTCAAGTCTCGCCGTGGCCCCTCCTGCAGTGGCGGCGGCAGGCGGCGGCCTCGGCCTTGAGGAGTCCACAACAGTCTACTTCCACCGTCACGCTCCGTTGAAGAAGGATTGGACAATGAGGCCATAACTGTCACTGACCGGGAGAGGAAGCGCGTGCGCCACCAGCCAAATGTTAAACTCGCCGTAAAATAATTCAGCAGTTAATTCATCAGAGAAACACAAAGAATATCAAAAGGCCAGGCTGAAAGCAAAATTGAAGAGAAAGTTTCATAAGAAAAAAAAAAATTGCAATGTTACAAATAGAATGGGAAAGAAATATTCTGAACGCGTTTTGTCCTTGTAACAATTCCTATAGCTGCCATTCAAAAGTTTTGCTTAAATTTTCTAAGGAAAAAGCACTTCATTTCCCAATCAAACTAACGAGAGATATAATCTAGTTCAGCGTTGTATAATTGAGTATCTTAACTGAAAATAACTGGTAAAAGTTAAGTCACCTTGGAATTAAGTACTTGAAGTGTTGAAGTTTCTGATGCTCGCTGTGAATCATAATCAGAAGTAATTTGCTACTATTAAATGTGATTAAATCAAAAATTATTTAAATACGAGTGACTAGAATTGTGATCATGTATTTATTTTTGTATTTAGTTCACTTCTGTAATTTTCAGTAGTTGGCAATCTAGGATTGTATTCTTAAATAGTATATATATATATATATATATATATATATATATATATATATATATATATATATATATATATATATAGTGCAAAGACGACACATTTGTAGAAAATTCGAAAATATTCTTAGAATAATGTTAGCTTAGAATTTCACCTAAAAGGTGAATAATACATCCTAGCAAAAATAAATGCTATTCTTAAAGAATGCTAGCTTTTAAGAGAGCTCTTGACAATAACGGGTTATATGTGACCTCACTTGTTTAAACATTACATTCTGATTCATATTATATTTGTGGAATATGAGTTATTTTTAATCCATCTCACGGGGCGGCCATTTTGCCACTTAACTGTTGACTAATGATGACATCACAGTTGCTCAGGGCTTAGGCAATGACCAATCATCTCATCTGTTTTCTGAAGCTGAGCTGTGATTGGTTGTTACCTGAGCAACTGTGATGTCAGCTTTAGTCGACACTGGAGCTGCATACAACATTATTGTCAAGAATGTTTTTTTGTTTTTTTTTTGGTTGACTTCCTCTCTAAGAGCACAGAAGAGGACTTTTCGGAGTTCACTAAGTATAAAACAAAATGGCCAGGCATTATGTGTGTGCAAAATTTCACGTTTTCACAAACGCTAAGAGTAAAACCATCAAAATTAGCGTAATTTTTTTGGTTGATTTCCATTTGTGCAGTTCTAGCACCCTCTAGTGGCTAAATTATTAGTGCAATTTAATTTTCATGACGGATGTTTTGGCCTTCTATGTTTAAAATTATGCTAATTGTCATATGAAGGGGAACCTAATTTGCTTGTGAAGCGATCAATGTGCGCTTGCATTAGCAAGTAAGTGCCTCAATATTATTAGAGATTGTAGGTGGTTCATATGCATTGCGGTTATGTACCAAAGTACAATATTCTGGGTTGTTTTTCTTTGTTTGTTTGTTTTTTTACAATATTGTGATCTTTAAATATCGCCAACAGCCCCACAATATCGTGATAATTATCGGATCGTGACATCGTATCGTGATGTTTGGATATCGTTACATGCCTACTAATAAAAGGCCAAAAATAGAGCCAAATAAGTAAATTCAAAATGCTTTAGTTTATCGATTTGAGGTTCTAACCTTTGACCATTATTGACCCAGAGTGAATTTTTTTTTTTTATGTATAAATGAAAATGTAAACAACACATGAAAATGACAAACCTGATCTAGTCATTATAATTGTGATTAAAAAAAAAAAGTAGTAACTACTTTTAAAACTGAGGAAATTTATGTTATCGCCAAACTTATGAAAGGTAGTGTTGACAAATGCCTTAATAGAAAAAAAAATAAAAATATTTGAGTACATATTTTGTTCATTACCGCCGACTTCTCCTCAAGGTTCTGGCAACAATAGCGTTACAATGCATCATCGCTGCGTGACAAAGTGTTCAAAGGGGTTTAAGTCTTTCAAAAAGCAGTCAATGAATGGACTGAATGACATCATGAAATGGAGCAGGCTTAGTCCCAGGGGATCAACTTTTTTTTTTCATTTGTTTTTGTGTGCCTGCTAAAACTCAAGCTCGCGGTTATTTGTCTTTGTCCTCCCATTTTGCCCTGTGATGTAAAAAGGAAGAGTCCCTTCGTCTTTCCATCGCCATTGGTGAGTGGGCAGAGAGAGAGAGAGAGAGAGAGAGAGAGAGAGAGAGAGAGAGAGAGAGAGAGAGAGAGAGAGAGAGAGAGAGAGAGAGAGAGAGAGAGATGACCTCCGTGAAATTCAATCATGGGAATTGAACGTTTGGAGGCGTGAGGTCTCCGGCCCCAAGGGGCAGTTTGGAGATTTAATTCATGTCAAAATGAGGAAGCTGCAGCCTGCGCCGGACAATCACGTTACGCGGACGCCGTTCAACACAAAGAGTGCCGTTTTGTGGTTTTGTCCGTCTTAGGAAGATAGTACATTAGCGGTCAGTAGCTTTATTGGAACACACAAAAAAAAAAAAAAAATCAAAATCTGTTTCAAGTGATGATAGCTATGCAAAATCCATATTCAAATAAATCCACTTATGGAAGCTCCCAAGGAGTGTGTAACTCACAGTGGGGGGGGACAAGTGGCACCATCCTGAGCAAGGCACATGCAGTTTAAAAGGGCAGCAGCATTCAATTAAAGAATGCATACATTATTCATATCAACGATATTGCTTGTGTCAATGTTTGAGTTTTAAATGATGTTTTTGAAGTAGATTTTGTATAAAAGTATTTTTTCATGATGGGTCATCAAAACCACATTTTTCACCTCAACCTCTTTGGGGGCGCTGCAATTGATGTAACCAGGAAGGGAGACATAAAAGTAGGATATGTTGCGCAATAACTGTTCACCAGTGACTACACCTGCAACAGTGAATATTTGCAGAAAGATAATCAGCGCCATCTTGAGTTTAAGGGTATCACCAGCTTAACATAATATTTCTTTTAGTCGCATATTTGGCTCTCATTTCACGACCATGTCGTCACAAATTGACGACTCGTTCTAATCTGGGTTTACCAGATGGCAATGACGTGAATAAAATAGGAAGTGCATACTTCATACAAGGGTTGTCAAAATTAGTGTGTAATTTTGCAGTAATAAATTAAATAATAATCCGTATATTTGTGGAAACTGGGGTCAAGTAATATTTGACAATTTTAAAAATGTGCAGAATTTTACAAGTTACTTCATGTTAAAGTTTAGATAACTCTTAATATGAAAAGAAAAATGCACTGGACTTTCACCAGCAACTTACAAATGCAATAATGCCATCTAGTGGCAGAAAATGACTTCAACAGAAATCAATATCAAATTCATTTTTTGAAATACAGTGCATCTTTTTAACTCAATTTAATGAATTATGATGAAATTAATGTATCAATGACTAAAAGAAGCCATGTTTCTATTAGTTAAACATTTTTCCCCACTTTTCTTAAGAGTACGAAAACTTCACATTTAGAACAAATAAGATTTGTGTTTAATTGAAGTCATGTGATTACCAACATATTCAAATATCTATAGTTCTGGTTCTATGACATTTAAAAAATGCATATACACACACTTTGGTTGAACGTGTCTCTTTAGATACCAGAGAAACGACTCTTGTATATGTCAGGCGTTTACTGCCCCATAAAGAAAAACAATAAAAACATCAACAGGACAGAAATAGTGCACAGAACGTGCATTAAAGGACAATTATCACGATCATTACCGAGGTATTATCATTTGCTATTATTCTCAGTAATGCAGAGATCCCCTTTCGCCTAATGAGCCTGCAATATGGAAGAGGAACTCATTAGAAAGAATTGGAAATACAGGCATCCATCATCTGCGCACGCAGGGGCCAGCTGCAAAAAAAAAATAAAAAAAAATAAATAAAAAAAAAAATAAAAAAAAAAAAAAGACGGTGACACATTTGCCATTTTTCTCCTGAGAAAACGAGCCACGTTGACAAGAGAAGGGGATTGTTTTTGCACCGCGACAGATAAGTTAATTCATTTTAATTAGCACTGGTTCTCAAGGTGAGAAGCTGGTGCTGCGGTAAGCGGCATCGTCGAGGACGTCGAGTCAAAAGTAAATATAAATGTATGTACTTTGGAGTGAGATGTTGTTTAATAGTATAATTTATAGTATAATTGTGGGAATGCTGAAGCATTCCAACATATGTTATTGGGATTTTTATTCGCCACACTTCTTTGCCGCCTAAAAACTTCCACGTAATACTTCCAATTTACATTGTTCAAATTTCAACTAGCTCAAAAATTCACGCCTCCCCGAGTATATATATATATATATATATATATATCTCGTCTGATTCCACATTACTTACAATATTTGCAAAATTTAACATTGAATATTAACTTTACCCCATTCATTTTCAATGGGACAGTCAATTAACTTTTTCTAAGGATTACTTTCCACGCCCACTTCCATATATATTTATATATATATAAATTATCATCATTACCAGGTGTCTGATACTGCTCGGTGGCACGATAACCAGGAGGTTATAATTTCGTAATTTCTCTCTCAATTTGCTTTCAGCATTCCCACGCAATTTCTCTAGAAATTGCACTTAGTTTAGTGTAAGTATAAAATTGTAAGAGTCTGAGTTGATCAAAACAAAAGAGAGGTTTCATGTTTAAAAGCAAATGTAAAAATGGGGGCCGCGGAATTCTTCGGCTTTGAACATGACCTCCCGTGTGTCACAACGTCGTTTTCCAGGCTCTGTGGGCCTGTCATCGTTGAGTAGGATGAAAGCAAATAGCCGAACACTTCCATTAGGGATTGCTATACAGATAAATGGAAATAGCCCGTGTGAAGTAAAAGTGCCGATGAAAGCAAAAAAGTCAATTCTGACTGACTTTAAAATGGGTTGACTGCGTTGCGGGGGAAAACAAATAATAATCAGTACAATTTTTGTACACTAAATTAAAAGTAGGTGGAGCCTTGGAGCAATTACGGTTTTGCTGTTCTTATACTAATTATTACATATTACACAATGGACACCCAAGTAACTCCATGTGACAACCACTTTAGTATGAAAGACAACCAATCAGAATGGCCTACAATGTAGTATATTCCACAACAGGTCAACCCGGAAGACGATGACATCATACTTTTGAAAGACTTAACTCTTTTTACTGCCACACATAATCGAAAAAACTTTTTAAGACAAAGGCTTTGATCATTCACAAAAAGAGATACAATGCTGCCATCTGCTGGCCATAGTGAGTGTTTTCGATTCCACAACCCATTGACCAGGCAGCGCTGCACTTTGACGTTGCACTGAGAGGGGGTGGGGGACAAAAAACAAATAAAATGAAAAAAAAAATAAAAATAAAAAAAACTTAAGAGTTGACGCCCTTTAACGTTTATGGCGACATACATCGTGATTTTACTAATCGTTATTAAACGTTTTTGGCGGTCAAAGAGTTAAGGAGGGATGTAATGCTTATCGGATCATAACCCAAACAAAGGCTTTACTAAATATTTTTACTAAATATTTTTTCGTCTTTTGTTGACTCCAACAATGCCTTTATGGAATTTGTGAGTCATGAAATAAAAAGTCATTGTAACACCTTTAGAAGCATGCAGCTGTAAACATGTGCGAAGAATTCTTAAATATTAAATGCCTGGGGAGAAAAAAAAAAAAAAATCATTAATTCACATCTGAAGGAGATGTGATGAAAGACTCTCTGAAAACTAATTCACAGGCTGACCATGTTCACGTTTTACCTGCTTTCATACACAGCGAGCGCAACTTCGTCATAGCGTGAGGGCTGTTTCTTATTATTTTGGTTACACCACTGCAAAGTACAAGCAAAATAATAAAATATTGCTGCAGCTGTATGTACAGAATCACCAAAATGTTTCGGTGATGTTCTTTTCGACCGCGGAAAGACAGCAGAACTCGTTTCCACGCATTTCTCTCACTATTGTCCCGAGAAAAGGGGCAGCTAACAAGAGACAAATCAGCTCTTTAATTGATCTGCTAATTGCTCAGAATCCCTCAGCTGTGATCCAACGGCGCCGCCATTGAGAGGAGTTGGCATTTCTACCCGTGCCATCCCATTCATTCATCCATTCACTCTCTCTACTAACTCCTCCACGGAGCGTGAAGCATGAGATTGGATTTACAGCGTAATGAAATAAAGCACATTGTTCGTCAGTAGTGAGATTAGGGAAGGAGGAGGATTTTCCCGGCTGCGGAGTTGATCAGAAATTGTGGGCCCGTATTTATAAACGGCCTGAAAAAGAACAACTGTGTGACCCGTCACTTGTTTTGCACCTTAACGCAATGTTGTAAGCGTGCGCCACTACATTACACTATGCAAAACAGGCATGATAACGCAGTCAAACGTGATAAGAGATTACAGCAAAGCATGCTGGGAAACGCCTCCACGCCACATTATCTGTGATGTAGTTTACCTGCAATCATAGTAGATGCAGCTCAAATGCGATACGTGTATCTTTGGTATCTATGTGCGCATGCTGCTGCTCTCTGTGATGAAATAAAAATAACAAAACATCACATCGAGTTGCCTCCCGGATGAACACCTGCAATAAAATCTCGACAAGACAGAATTTTAACCCCAAACATCCACAAATGTGATGACAAGAAAAGATGCAAAGTATGAGAAAATGGCTTAGATGGGGGCGGTAGTTTAGTTTTTAGCAAAAAGCTTTTTTTTTTCCTAGCATATCCATATTTTGATTTTTTTGACATTTATGTCTATGTTTGGTCCTTTTTTTTTTTTTTTGAATAGTTTAATGTTGTATCCGGTTTCAAATCACACATGTTAAAAAAAAAAAAAAAAAAAAAAAAAAAAAAAAAAAAAAAAAAAACCTCAAAGTGGTGCATTCAGTGGACAAACAGCCACTGAGATTTGCGTTAATTATTTTTAGGCCAAATATTAAATACCACATTAAATGCCTTTTTTTTTTTTTTTTTTTTTTTTTTTTTTTTAAATCACTATACCACACCCATTTAGCCTCCTCCAGCTGTTTTTAAACAGCTTTAATTAAGTGTTTTTTTTTGTTTTTTTTAATAATATTAATTATATATATTAATATATTAATATTATTTTAAACTTCCTTATGTTAAATGTTTTAAAGTTTGTTGAAAAATGTTTTAAGATTGTTATTGTATGTTTTTTTTTTTAGTAAATTTTGTAACCTATTTTTATTTGTTTTTTGTTTTTTTTTCCCTCTCAATGTTAACTACTGTTTTTTGATGCTTATGTGTTGTCTTTCCTTGTGTAAAGCACATCGAGTTGCCTTGTGTATGAAATGTGCTATACAAATAAACTTGCCTTGCCTCCAAATTAAGTTGCTGAAACGAGCCAATATAACAACATATATTTTGTTCGGTATCATGAGATCCAAACAACCATTTTAGGCCATTTCCTGGGGACCTTCCTAGGGAGGTCCTAAGGTGACATGCTAAGGGAATAAAAAAAAAAAAAAAAAAAAAAAAAAACATTCTGCATCCCCTCGCAAAAAAACTTGCCGTTCCTCGCAAAATTGTGGGGTTTTTTTGCGAGTGGATGCCTTTGTATTTTATTTATTTATTTATGTATGTATGTATGTATTTATTTGAACGTGTTTATGTAGTTCCGGATCAGTTTCGATACTGTCGACTCGAATGCAAGGGTCACACCAAAGTTGACCCGGAAGTACATCAACTCTTAAAATAAATACAATAATAATTTGTGCTATCTTGCAATCTTTGCGAGGGAATGCAAATTAATTTTTTATACCCTAACAAATCACCTTACGGGGCTCCCTTCCAAAAAAAGAAATTTGACTTGAAATAAAATATGAAACAATAATTAACTTAACTGGAGTCGATCATAGTGTTAAAGTGTCCAAAATTAGGAGTAATAATCAATTAATCTGTAAAATATCAGCGTGAATTAGCTTTTTGTATTCAACTGAATCTTATTGATTACAACAGAGACAGACAAATGAGATTTTCGATCCACGTCTCAATTTTCCTTTTTATACAATGTAAGATTACAAGGCTGCTTTACACAAAAAGCACCCGATTGAGAAAGTAGCTCTAAATTCTGAAGCGTCCTTCACCTGAGCAAGTGGAAAGAACTGCAATGTGACGCACGCGTATGATCTGGATTTCCTCTAATGTTAGCATAAGTTAAATTCAAATCTAAATCCATATCAAACCCAGCACAAGCACAACACAGAGTATAATAATAAAACAAACGGCGGTTGTTGACTTATTATAAAAAGATGTGAAAGGTCGACCAAACATCTCTTGCGTCTATATTGGATACAATTCCTCCCATCTGCATGTTGACGAACGGTAACCGAGACGACGTAGGAGTTGACTCGTCCATTCCAATTACAGTGATGGAGAGCTGATGCGAAGCCGCACGCGCGCGCACACGCACGCGCACCTTAATCCCAAATCTAATTCCTGGCTGTCTGCTTGCAACCGTACTGAAAGTGAACCCGGGCAGCGGAAAGCAAGAATCGCAGCGCCCGTCAGGCTGATTAAGAGCCATCGACGCCGACGTGGAGATGTGCGGCTCGGCTGTACATCCGTCAAGTGAGCGTTCATTCCCGCTAACACGATCCACATGTTGTCCCGGTGATAGCTGCGATGGCGCAAGAGCTGGAATTCCGCACGGACAACGTAAACGGGTCGGGACTGGCTGTCGCCGCTCGCGAACGCGCACGCCGAGACTGTAAAAACGTCTTGTCTGAAGAAGCTCCAGAAGCTCCCTGGCAACCTGACACAAACAAAGTGTGTTCCTCATAGCAGAACTAGAAGTACTTCCTGTTTCCGTGTCTAAGAATTGGAAAGGTAGTCCTACTAGCCTAATGCTAAGGTCACTGGTCAGACCCAAAGCAAGTTGAACCTTTCAAACGGTATATTTCCAATGTTAACTCATTTTCTCCCAATAACGTATAAATACGTTTTTTATGTTCTAAGTATCCCAAAGACGTATTTATACGTTTTTGTTTTTTTTTTTAATTTATGCTAGAGCATACAAAAGGCTTTGATGCAGCCTCTCAACTGCAAAGAACTGTTGCAGAAATGGTAGTTATTACACAAACGGCCAGCAGGTGGCAGCAGAGCAAAGGAGATCAACCAGGGCCATGTCGAAAAAAAGCTCAATTACTTACAATTTTAAATAGAATTGTGAAAATTGATGACACTTAGCTCTCTTCTAATGCTAATTGTTGCAAAACGGAAACAAAAACACTTTTTTTTTTCCCTGATGAAAGAAGAGACTTTCATCTTTCTTTTGATAGGTTCCATGCTTTTTTTTTTTTTTTTTTATAGTAATAGAACACAATATTCTGTGGGCCTTGCAAAATCAGTCAAAATCCAGTAAAGCTGACAAAGAACATCCTGGTATTTCGTACATTCTTGTCTTACGCGTACTTCCAATATTGGAACAGTACTCGGGCCGCAGCTGATGACGTTTCGTGACATCACAAGGACGCAAGAACGGATGCAAATATTGCCTTGCTATTTGGGGAAAACGTGAAATGTGGTAAATTGTTCAGAGTGGCTCCTTCTAGTGAATTTTTTTGCTCGACGCTAAAACACATGTTGTTATCTTGTACTTTTATTGAGCATCCAATTTTTTTTTATTTTTAAATCCTGCTCTCTTCCTCCTCATCATTCTCGTCACACGTGTATTTCCAAACAGTTTTAGGAGCGAAATACTGACAGAGGAGTCTTGGCATAGATGGATGGTTTGTTCCACTGGCCAGTGTGGTGACAGCTGACAGGTGCTCCCAGACGAGACAATTTCTCATTTTCACCTTTCATCCTCAAGATGAAGCCACCAGAGGATAAAAAGCCACAAACCCGCAACTTTCTATTTGGAGCAAAAAAAACAAAAAACAAATTGACTCCGGGGACTGAGAAAGTGCACTTCTCTTTTAACTCATTCGCTCGCCGCCATTTTGACAGAAGCAATGTCTGTTTTACTGGATTTTGACTGATTTTGCAAGGCCCACATAATAGTGTTATATTGCTATCAAAACATGGAACATACCAAAAGAAAGATTAGAGTATCTTCTTTCATCAGAGAAAAAAAATATATACATTTCTATCTGTTCCCATTTTGTAGCAATTAGCATTAGAAAATAGTTAAGTTTCATCAATATTCACATTCCTGATGAAAGCAGTGGGGAAAAAAAAAAAAAAGAGCTTGTAGCAACATGGCCCTGGTAGATCTCCTTTACTCTGCTGCCACCTGCTGGCCGTTTGTGTAATAACTACCGTTCTTTGCAGTTCAGAGGCTGCATCAAAGCCTTCTAGTATGTTCTAGCATTAAAATAAAAACAAAAAAAACGTATAAATACGTCTTTGGGACACAACATTTAAAATATAACGTATTTATACGTTTTTGGGAGCAAATGAGTTAAAAGTATGTGGCAAGTGATGGAAGGAGAAAAACAAGCCCAGGACGACACAAATTAGAAGTCAAACTGCACATTATAACGCTCCAATAAAAGCTCATGCGCTTTTTTTCCCCCCTTACTTAAGCCATCACCACAAAACCCTCAGTCGTGAATAACAACAAATGAGCCCTCGTAATATTTTTTTGACAGCTGGACAGTCAAAGTACTTTCAAGGCAATCACAGCCACAAAAAAAAAAAAAAAAAAAAAATCATTTTGACACTTTGACAGACGGCAATTTTCAATGAATCACTGAATTAAAAAGGAAAGAAAGAAAAAAACAATTCTTTTTTGCGCCCGCACTTCTCTTCCTGATCTCTTGGATGATAGTTTATGGACAAACGGATGAAAGGAAGTTTTATCAGTTCAAGCAAGTCACCAATCAAGCCTGAAAAGTAAAAAGGCAAGCAGACACCAGCTGCCACAGAAATCGGAGCTAATCAGCTCGTTTGCAGTGCAATCACATTGCACCTCCCCGTTTATCATGCAAGCCCAAATCTCATTTTCTCTCAAATGAATCTCTTCTAACATTTATATATGTGAATGACGTAGCTGCTGATGACAAAAGGTGTGGCTTTTCCCAAAGCCATAACATGCATAACACACAGTGAGATCAGGTACACAAGCTTTATGCACAATGTTTATAATATTGCAGAGTGCTCGCTTCTCTTATGTAGCTGTTAGCAGAATCCAAAGTGAGCGATTCATTCAATAGATATGCATGCATGGTCAGGTAGCAGGGATGGGAGTCGAGCTCCAGGCATAAATGTAACAACGGCCAGTGGAGCGACACTACCCTCTAGTGGAGTATCTACGTAAATGGAACTTGAAAATATTTTGAAACTTACAAAAAAAAAAATAACACGAATGACAATAAATTTGTTGCAAACTAAACAATCAGAATCAGGCATCACTTTCGAATTGTCGTTCAACAGAATTATCATGGGGATGATTTAACAAAATGAAGTAAAAATAAAAAAAATAAATAAAATATGATGAGATTTGACCAGAGGAGCATGTTTAACTCAAGTGTGTCATAAACGGGGTTATTATAGGTTTGGAATTTTCATTATAGGTCGTTTTGAGTTGTTGTTATTGTTGTTGTTTTTAAGTTTTAATTAGCTAACTTTTCAGGCCGACTCTGTTAATGTTTATTAGTTTTCATTATTTTAAAAATGCTTAGTTTTGCTTCGTTTTAGTATGTGTTTCCGTTTAAAAAAAACAAAACAATGTTGTGTATTATGTGTGTAAGAGTTAAAAAAACAAACAAAATACAAAATGGAAAAAGTAACACTTACCTCGCGTTGTCTTTCTGCCGCAGGTGCCAAGTCACCTGAAGGTGCTTTTCTAATGGCTGCTGCTAGGTGACGTCACGTATGTGTGACACTTTCTTTAAAAAAAAAAAAAAAAAACGTTATTCAACAATTTGAATTCACAAATTCACCTTTCAATGCATGAACATTAAACAAAATGCTAGGGCAGTGGTGTCAAACTCGGGCCGCAGCCCGACAGGTTATCGAGGCCTCCCATTTCCAACACAGCTGATTCATATTTCAGCTCATCAGCAAGCTCTGCAGGAGCCTGAAAATTATCCTGATCCTTGAATCAGGTGCGTTGGCGTAGAGAAGCCTAGAAAACATGCAGTGCATCACTGTTTGTTTCTTTTGTTCCCGTACAATGTCTAATGGACAAAATATAAATCCTGAGTTCGTTCATGAAAACCAAAAAAAAAAAAAAAAGATGGCTTCATTCCCATCAATTTACATTTATCGATGTGGAATTTTGCCGACACACTTTCAAACGTCCTTATTCCGGTTAATATTGAAATAAACTAAAAATATATACTGCTCAAGTAGCTATCCTCAACATTTCCAGTTTCACCCAAAAAAGGAAAGAGGTAATCTCTCTAAAGGGTGACGTCATACGTCAAACAAGAATGGCCCTTTTCAAAACAGAGGCTTGCGTCGTTACTTATCTGCTTACATTATCTTCACACCTCATCCCCCTTGAGGAGTGTCCACTTACGGGTTGAAAGACCGGTTGGTCTCCAGGACGGCGTCACACCTGGCAGTAAAAGGTAGATACAAACTTAAAATTGGGCAAATTATGACTTCAAAATAATCTAGCTGCTTACAATCAACCATAGCAAAATGCATTCCCTTAATAGGCCAAATGTGACAGTTCAGTGTATATCACCGCTTGATAAATACTACTTGACGGGAACGTGGCATAATGGGACTGTCAACGCAGTGACAGAGGGCAGCCATCTTGCGTTGCCACTTTTAGCACCCGGAAACAGATTGCGCAAGGGAAAAATTACAAATATTTTTTCTTAGCAATTAAATGTACTAGTGCTTCTCCAAAATTATTGATACAACCATATGTCCTGCACGGGCGGAATTTCTACCGTAAAGTGAAAATGCAGTGGAGAAAGCAATGTATCCAAATTAGGCACCCTGACTAAACGGCAACGTAAGATGGCCGCTAGCGGTTTCATTTCTTCCAACGGCAAGTAAGCAGCATTGACAGCCCATAAATCGTGTTACATATTCTCTGAACAAAATAAAACAATCAGTATTATTAACAAGATTAATGCAAAAAAAAATATATACAAAAATAAAAATAAAAAGCCAGTGCATTAAAGTCACACCTGAATAGATTCAATTTAATTGTGCTTTGTTGGGAATGAGCATGAAGCTAACAAAGTAGACGTACAAAATATAAGACAGCAACACTGACGCTTGGCTATAAATCAGTCATCACAATTTCACCTCAAGTCTCCAACACCCTCAAACAAATTAAAACTGAATTTGTCAACAATGCTTTTCGAAGAAGAAGAGAAAAAAAAAAATCAACAGGCCTTCGAGCAAAGTTTACTTTGAAATGCAGTGAAATAAAAATCCAATTCACGTGGTAATGATAACAGAAATTGAGCTGACCAACCTGTGGTATACTTGTATGTAGATCATAAGAAGCTGCTAAAATAGTTTTGGTTAGTTTTCATTTTGCAGCACTGTATTTGAAAAGGAAAAAAAAAAAAAAAAAAAAGTAGCAG
Organism: Festucalex cinctus; assembly: GCF_051991245.1. Lineage (NCBI taxonomy): Eukaryota > Metazoa > Chordata > Actinopteri > Syngnathiformes > Syngnathidae > Festucalex > Festucalex cinctus. Next base: position 19,312,972 of record NC_135430.1, on the reverse strand, counting down.
AAGCCCTTGAACACCCAAAATCAAAGGGTCCTCATAGACACACGTTCAAAGATGGTTTTTCATTACAGTCTTGAAAAGGGAAAAAAAAAAAAAAAAAAAAAGTAACAATATGAGTCATCAGAGTATGCTGCTGCAGGGTTTTGAATGTCGAGCCGCTCCACAGTTCCTTGTTTTACCATTGGCACAGAACCTTTACAACTATATATTGTCCACTTCAGTTCATGGAGGAGGGACAAAATATTATCGACACCCATCATCACAAATTACAGCCAGCTAATATAAAACTCAAGAAGCAGATTAATTGGCAGCACCGATGTTGGTTCAAGCGAGCTGTATTGAGTAACTTGACAAAATAACATTAAACAACACGAGAATTTATATAAAAATATTTGGACAAATACATACAGTTAGGCCCAGAGTGTTTTTTTTTTTTTTTATGATGCCAGTCAACATGTGACAGAAGTGTACACTAGCAAGTTTAAATTAAGTGGTAATGGTTTTTTTGTGAAATAAAATGCATAACGTCTCCTTGACAGGAAGGAGCCTCCACTTGAATTCAAATATATTTTGGTATTGTATTAAAGCAAAAATCATGACTGAAGCGATAATTCTGACTCCTCAATGGGTTTGTTGTTGTAGACGTGCTTTGAAAGAAACCAGTGTGAGACAAAAAGACGTCTCAGCCCAAAATGGTAAATGAAGAATGAATGGGCTTGTGTTTCGCCAATTTCCCCCAAATGCGGATCAAAGAGGCGTGAAATGCTCTCAGGCGATACTTGAAAATGTGAACAGTATTTTCTAGGGGTGTGACTTGCCTAGTACCTGACGATTCGATTCGTATCACGATTCACAGGTCACGATTCGATTCGATACCGATTAATCCCGATACGAATTTATAAGTCGATTGTTGCGATTTTTTTTCATTCAAATTTAGAAAATACTAATCAGTAAGCTTGTAGAGTGTAAGATTTATATGAAAATGTATTATTTATCTGAAATTTCAGTCTTATAGAGGTTGTAATCTGTTTCATGTTTGAACAGCATTAAAATAAAATATTAAGGCTTAATGTTCCGTTCATATAACATTCTTCCATGCTCAAGGTGTGAATCCTAACCCCGAAGTCAGACGTTTTGTTGAATATTTTTCCATTAAAAATGGAAGTTTAAAAATCGATTCACACACACACACACACACACACAAAAAAAAAAAAAAAAGGCAATGATGATAAGACGTTGAATCGGTAAGACTACCGAATGAACAATTCTGAGCTCTTTAAATAAAAAAAAATAAAAAATAAAAAAACCAAAAAAAAAATCGTTTTTTTTTTTTTTTAATTGAATCGATTCGAGAATCGCGCGATGTAGTATCGCGATATATCGCCGAATCGATTTTTTTTTAACACTCCTAGTATTTTCTCTTCAAGTGTCTGGACTCTGCTGGAGTTTTCGTCATCGGAGCTGTCACGCTCCTGGTTGCTCCGGGGCAGGTTTTGAGGCACGCGGGCTTGCTGATGTCATCGGTTATGAGCAAAATCATCAGATGTCTACAAAGTAGAAAAAAAACAAGGCAAACCAAACTGGGCTCCGAAAAACATTTTACACACACGCACACATTAAGCTTGTGTCCACTGTGGTGCAACTAAGAGCAAGGCTGAGGTTTGTCTTTTGGAAGGCAGTATTTGGGAAAAAAAAAAAAAAGGCAAACTGGCATTCAACTAGACGTTCTCAGAGTGCGACTCCGCGCGGCTCGCTCGGCCTTCTTGAGGCTGGGGAGACCGCGTATAAGGGGGCGGAGCCTCGCTGGCGCCACTGGAGTCGCCTTCCTCAGAGATGAGAGGCGTGAGATTGGGCGGCCGAGGCGCCTCGGCCTCGTCGTCGTGGGCGCACTCGCTGTACGGAGGCGGTTTCAGATCGTCCTCTGAGAAGGAAAGCAGAGCACGGAGGAAGGGAGATGAAAGAGAGAGAGGAAAAAATACATAAATAAAACAAGATTTGACGTCAACAAATATTTGGTGGACGAGTCTGCCTTGAGGACAAATTAATTCTCATTCATCTCCACAGCCAAACCATGAAATTGACTTTTGTGACTCAAATCAATTTGACTAATCGTGCCTTACGGGCTGTCACCATAAGTGAGCAGTTTTCAGTCGGAGATACTTGGAAACTTCAAACAACGTGACAGCTCAAACGTGACTGAACTGGGAACGGGCTGCTCGATTATAGAAAAAAAATAATCATGATTATTTTGGCAATAATTGAAATCACGAGTATTCAAATGATAACTTTTTGGTAGAAAACAAGAAAAATGTTTACACATTTAAAAATATTAAGCCCAATAAAAAAAAAAAAAAAAAAAATAGAAACACTAATTTTATAAGTTCCTTTTGGACCAAACAATTTATAACAATATATATTTATAATAATATATATTTATTTATGTTGGCAAAAACTTGAAGTTGGAGTGCAGCATATGCACAATCATTTTATTTTGTGGTACAAAACAAGAAAATGTCTTAAAAAAAAATAAAAATACTAAGACAAATAAAATTATTTGAAATGTTAAAAATTATGCAAGTTCCTTTTAGACAAAACAAAATTTATTAAATCAGTTATTTTATAATTTAAAAAAAGGTGCAAATGTATAAATTATAAATGAATAATTAAATTAATAATAATTAAAAAAAAACACAAAAAAAGCATTAATAAATATTTTTTATGATTATGCTTTGTAATTGTGGAGTGTAATAATTGAAATTGATTAATTGCACAGCCCTAAGTCGCAGTCTAGACAGGACTGCTTCAATATGCATATTTCTACAATCTAATCTTTCTCTAAAATGCTGCGTGTCTATTGGCCAGTTCAGTTGTTCATTTAGCCCATACAACTTCCTGTTCACATTTTTTAATCTATCCACATGAATTTTCACGATGTGTAAATATGTTTCCCCATTCCACATTATAGGATTCAGCACATTTATTACCGGTACATTTTGTTGGATGACCTACTTTTTGCTATAAAGATCTTCAAATAAAGTTTACACTTATTCTTTTTGCTATTTAGCTTTAGCTTCAAGTGTAGTTGTACATTATTATCAAGCATTATTTCGAAGCGACAGTGAGTGTGCTACCTCCAGAGACGGCATCATACGGCGGTGGCATGTCCAGGTGCGAGAAGGATACAGCAGGTGGCGGCGGCGGCGGCGGCGCCGTGGAGGGTTCTTCTTGTGACAGGTCATCAGGTACGCCGTACCAGCTTGGCCAGAGTGAGGTCTGCTGCGGAGGGCAGGGGATTGAAAACTCAATTCCAAGTACACACGCGTCAACTATACATGTGCTCAACAAGCATATATTCCACTCTTGCAGTGGAAGAAGATGGTTGACGACTCTACATTGCTGCACACTTCTGAACACAATATGAATCTGTTTTCCATTTTTCGGTCAAGTATGTCAAAACTAGGAGTGTGACGATAAATCGACATCGCAATAAATCGTGACACGTTGTCTCACGATAGATTATCGATACGCCTACACAAGTATTGCGACATTCGTAGTTAACTCAGCTCCCAAAAACGTATAAATACGTCATATTTTAAATGTTTTAAGTCCCCCAAAGACGTATTTATACGTTGTTTTTTGTTTTTTTTAATTTATGCCAGAACATAGAGAAGGCTTTGATGCAGTCTCTCTACTGCAGAAAATGGTTGAGTGGCAGCAGAGTATAAGAGATCAACCAGGCCATGTTAAAACATATATATACATACATACATATAATCGTTATCGCATCGTGAGGTACCCAAGAGTTCCCACCCCTAGTCAAAACACACGAGAAATTTGTCACCACAGTCACAATGTCCAAGAAACAACATAACAAGAACGAACAGAGTAAGACAGAACAGGAAGCCTGGCGGCTCTCTAATTAGCGCCCCATGTTACTCAAATGAAAAAAAAAGGAACACGAGGAAGGAAAACAACAAACAAAAGGTCGAGCTGACTCACATTTAATTGAGACCATATTTGATTGAGAAGATTTGCATTTCCAAGTTACGGCAGACATAATGCTGAAAATCGCGCTAACTCGAACCGTTTAGTCATAACTCACGCAATGGTGGGTGAAGATTAAGACAAACAGGAAATGCCTTAAATGAGTCACACGCATTTCGGGCGTCGATGTTGCTGCTCGCGAGCGTTCAGACACGTTGACGTGAGGAGAAAAGCGATTAGTGTTCTTAAAATATAGAAAATAAAAACGACTAAACAGACGTATGCAATCCATCATGCTGCCAGTTTAGTCCCTAAAACGAACTGAAGAGAGAGACGCTTGCGCAAAAAAGTGAAACGCGCTTCACCGGCGTCGCCAGCGGCTCATGGCTAAAGTGACCTTATTCGACTTCCTCTTCCTCCTACAGATTACATTGTGAAAGCTACGGACGTCATCCATTCCTGATAATCTACTGTTGATAAAAACATAGCCCGGAGGTGCAAAAGCAGTTGTGCAGCGAGACTTACACTCTGCCTCTCGCACATTTGATGGAGGTACGCCCTCCCTCCTACGATGACTATCTGGGCATTGCGGGGGTTGCTCAGGTACGCGGCCAGCTGCCTCTGTCTCGAGCGGTACCAGCACACGTAGAAGAAGATCTTGATGATGATGAACACTATGACCACTCTGTAATGAGGAGGACGACAAAACAGGCTCGTCATTCATGCTTAATTATCTACTGTATGCTGATATGAATAATTACACGTACATATACCAGTACAGCTCCATTTCGGCGGGACTTCAATCACTGGGCAGTGACTTTCATAGCTGATAAACAATGGAGACTGTTTCTAAATGGAAATAGAACTTATTAAAGGCAAATAAAGCGGTAACATTCCAGTTTGTTAGTTATCCAAAAACTACACACAAAAAAATATTTACCAATTTAAATGGTAAGTGCATATAACAAAAATCAAATTGAATTTTTTATTTGGCATTTGTGGAATTTTCTAACACTTATTGTGGAAGATGGCCTGTGACCATTGAAGAGTTGCTGTTTGATTTTCGTTGATGAGAATTTTTTTCTTTTTTAAACAATAGGAGTGGAGTAAGAATCCAGCATCGTAATATGCATTGTTGTTTCTCATCACAGATGTTCTGGTGGTGTTTTGTGGTAACTATTTTACATTTACACAGCTTAACTGATTAAATGATCAATTATTGTTATTGAACTATCACGAGTAGGACTTAATCAATGTCTTATTCTTTTTATGCCTCAAGTATGAGAGGTGCACCGATAACCGATTTCAATTTTTGACAATCCTGATTTTTTTATTATTTTTTTTACATAATAAGCAGCCAGTTTAACATTTCACACTTGGAATTTATTTAGATGGCAAAAAACAATCTGTCAGCGACAGCGTAGCTAAGAATGCGCGACAATTTATGAACACTATATTTATTTAGAAAGAAAATTTGCTAGGTGAAGAAAAAAAAATTCAAAGGATTTTCCAGATTTTATTTATTTATTTATTTTTACAGTTCACATTGCTCTCACTACTGTATATTTACCATCTGTACAATATGAAAAGAAATTTTGTTAATGTTTTCGATGAGAAAAAAAAAAAAGGAACTTCTCGATCCTCTTGCGTTTACCACAACGTGTTTAATCTAAGTAGTACGTTTACAGGGCAACGAGTTGGGCCGTGTCAAATAGTCAATTGTGAATTTTAGCTCATGCCTAGGATAGCTTTAAAAAAAAAAAAAAAAAAAAAAAAAAATGGACGGCGGGCCTCAAATGGCCCCTGGGTCGTAGTTAGACCACCAACAAAAACACTGATTCATAGCCAATCCTTCTAGAACACACCGCACATATGTAGAAGACCCGAGAAAAACGCCACTGTGCATCCTCAAATTTCAGAAGAAAAAACCCCCATTACTTTTAAATCAACTTAAAATGTTTTCCCCTAAGCAAACAATTTAAAACAGCTGTTGGGAACGTCAAACTAGCCGCCTAAGCTAGCTGACCACCAAACTTTACCCAAAACAAATAACGTGGACTTACTTTAAGGCAGCGCCATGTCATGAAGGTAAACACACGGTTAGTTAAGCCGCCGAGGTGGACCGTTGCCAGCGTCTCATGCGGTGTTGTGATGCCAGGGAAGCTCCAGGGAGCAACTTGAGGCTACGAAAGCAGGCCACAAACACTAAACAGTCGCTCCCGTTTACCCAACCATTCCGCCGGAAAGCACCTGAGAATGACCTAATGTGCAAGCATTTTCAACTCAGAGCTTGCTACTTACTTGTTAAACTATGTAGGATACAATAACATGGAGAACTAGCTAACTCGTCTTTGGAGTTTTGCGTAGCATTGTGTTAACCCAGCAGCACATCCTAGTGCCCACTTGAACTTCCAACAACGCCCACTCAGGTGGGCGTGGCTTCAACTGTTGCCTTCAGGGATAATCGGAAAATGCTCGATTGAATCACAGCAGGGCTCTGAAATGTCGTTTGTAAAATAATGATAAATTATTTGAATGTATATGAAGCCCCTGGGATTGTTATTTTTTTGTGGTGCTGATTTGTTTTCTTTACATTAGTATATTGCAGTTTAAGCAAACTTAGCTTCCAGCAAACGTGTGTGACGTCATGCATATCAAGATCACGTCTCTGCGTATGTAGGTTGAAGGCTGCATTGTGCAGTCCCATCGACTTCAAACCGTGTCATTTCACTTTGTACAACAATGAAGTGTTATTTGCTTTCCAGTCCTCCCATTTGACTTTCACTTCCCACAATTTCTTCCTGTGGGTCTCCAGTGAACCGATGCGTCATAACACCGCTGCCTGGGTCGTCGTGAGCAACGCCACGCTGAGCAACAAGGCATGACTGGAGCATGAAAGTGGAAAAACCGATTGCAAAACACCACGAAATCCCAACAGCATGGTAACAACATGGCGTGTATGTCATGTGACCAGCAGTTGACCAATCGCAGCGTAGTAGCTCTGAAACCGAATTGGCCAAACTCTTATCGACGGCTCTGAACCACAAGAATGTGTGTAAATAACTACGATGAAAACCAACTCATGTATTTTATTTTAAACAAATTAGTCGTTTATTTTTGTTGGTATAACCGACATGCCCACCCTGACTGACTTTGACACGCTTCATTAGAGCAGTCGAGGTTTTGTCGCCATCAAGTGGCCATTATTGGGAAAAACAATTTAATACTTCAGTGACATTGAAGAACAGATAACAATCCAACTAAAATATAAAAACACAAATTAACATAAAAGAAAAACATTAATTATCTTTAAGTTTAAACAGGGTACCTTTTCGATGCAAACACTTTTATTTTCCAACGTAATAATGTTACATTTGTAAGTCAATTCCATTGCTTGTACTTGCGCATGTGCGATGGCAAGACCGATCCATTCCATTAATATCCTCACATTTACAACACATACAAAATACACATAAACACTATCAATTATGAGCCAGTGAAATATCTTCGCTGAGTAGTCCTCTCATTTTGTTGTTTGATGTCGTTTTTATCGGTTATCTTCTACAATGATGGTCCGCTTTGGGTAGGTGTCTATGTCCACGAATATGTAGCGGAATTCATATTTTCCCGTTTCAGGATTCTGTAAAAGATTTTTTTTTTTAATTGACAAAATTGATTACAAAACTTGAATACAATCTGTGCTACAAAAGTAAATAAAATAAATAGTATAGTGTGTGTTTGATGTAATAATACACAGTAAAATATTTCAGGGTTTTAAATACAATCTAATTTTGATTATAGTCAAAAGAAATAATATGGAAATTATTATTTGGCCTACTGAAAAGTATTTAACAAGTGAATTTAAGTAAAAAAATAAATAAAAATCTTTATTATCCCGAAGGAGCAATTTGTGGCGCAGCCAGCAAGACAAAGACAGAGAAACAAGCCACAAATTCAATCATAAATACGTGCAATATATGGTTCACTTTTTGAATTGAACTTTTGCATGATAGTCAAATGTATTGCTTTTATTCTTGAAGCCCAAATGAGTAATACAAACCTCTTTTGACTCAGAGTGCACTGTGCCTTTAAGCCCCGGTTCGGATCCTTCAATGTAAAACTTCAGTCTCATGTGCTTCAGTCCGTCCTTTCGATATTCCATATGGCTAAGGGAGTAAACAGATTATGTGGCATTACTGAACATTACAAAAACGAAATGACCGTTTGACATTTTATGACACTTTATCAGAAAACCATCAACTATTGTATCCCTAATCAATAACTGACAGTAAATAAATTACTTGTATATGTTTAGTGAATACAATAAATCCTGCTTTCATAATCCCAACCTGATTTGCTGTCTTCTTCCCCGGCGAGTCGTCTCACCGTAACACTTAATCGGTTCTCCAAATGCTCCAATTACCTACAATTTGAAACATGAACACGCGATTCTATCCAACCGATCAAAAAGAAACGATGCAAACTTTCAGATCTAAATACCAAACGTAGCAATCGTCTTTCTATAGGATGACAAAGTTGGTACCTCAGGGTCTAATTTGACTATGTTGAAAGCTTTCCCGTATACTTTATTTGGGCTGGAGGAAGAAAAGAGTTCCTGGAAGACTACATACAAAAGTCCACCTGAAACACGCAAAAAAATGGCTTCATAAAATGTAACAGAATCTCTTATTTGATGAGTTTGTTCTACTAACCTGTCACTCCAAGGCCGACGAGTACAATAATCAAGTAGGTGAAATCTCGGCCAGCTTCTTTCACTTAAAAATAAATAAATAAACATTTTAAGGACGTTATAATTCTAACAACTTCAGTCAAAAGTGTGTTAAAAAAAATAAATAAATAAATAAAAATAAGTGTTTCGTTTACCTTTGCGTGTAGCTGATGGCTTTGGGCTCCCACCCTGGTATTTGTAAACCGATTTCTGCCCATCGCTTTTATTTCTTGCTCTGAAGTCAAGCGTAATCCTTCTGCGTGATTGCAGGAAACAACGCGAAGCTTCGAGTCTCCCTTGGAAGGCCAATCTCGAAACGACTGACTCGGCTTTGTGTGCGTGGATCAACAATTTGCCCCCTGTCAACCTGCTGCACGTTTGCACCGATGTTGGCTTGAAATTCCGATACAGGACTTTTAATATCTGCATATACGCCATTGTCGCAATTCAGTATCTTAATATAAACGAAATACATAAACGCTATTTTTGTCAAACGAACATATTGACAAACTATTTGGGCTAAAAGTGCGCCGTGGAAAGTGTGTCAAACCAACCTTGTCTCGGAAATTGTACGTCACACCGCACGCTAGGAATCATGGGAGGTTGAGTCCTAACGGGGAAACTTCTCGAAAAACATAAAAAAAATATATAGGATATGTATTTAAATGAATGAAAACACATTCTCCCTCTCTTTGAATTGATGACTCATCACCATAATTCAGTAAACATTTGTTTATTGAAACATTCTGTCCAGCATTTTCTTTATATTATCAAATCAATATGCAAATGACTCTTAAATAAAAAAAACACAATGTAATGATAAAGAATGTCAAACTAATGCCCGGACATATGCCAAGTAAAGAAAAGGATGTCATTAATGAAATTCATCACTTCATTAGCATACATCATTCTCAATTACATGACATGAAACAGCACCCTGCCTATAAATAAAAACATGAAACGTCGAATTGAAGCATGAAAAATGAATTTTAAAAAACCTGATTTTTTTTTTCTTTATCTTGATGAACGACTTTACATTAAAGGTATTCTCTGGCTGCAGTCATTTGTCTGTTCCATGGCTAGTTCATCCTTGCCAGATGTGGCCCACAGGTAAGGACGAATACACCTGCGTGGTCTGAGGCAAAGAAAAGACTTGATGCGTTACATGACAGACTCACGCCTGCCTCGTCATCGCATTGCTCTACATTACTCAGGCATATTAGTTCACTGAAGAGTCACAAGGGAGAGAGAGACCTCCAAATGCTTGTCAAACTTGGCCAGATGCAGAAGAATGATGCATCGGTCGGATGTATCTGTGGAGAAATGAAAACATCATTACTTCCACTCCCTTCTTTTCTTATGTTGTTTTTTTCCCCCTTTTCTTTATTTTTAATCTGTCCAGACTTACTTATTTGAACCGAGATGTCTGCTTCCATCTATTTACTGGCAGACGAGCCAGTGTTTGATTTTGTGTTTGAGGGCCAAAGAGAGAAAGAAATTGAAACAGAGTGGGGGAAAAAAAAAAGAAAAAAAAAAAAGAGTAAGAGCAGTCGCCAGCCAATCGCAGCAGTTTTTAATGAGTTTCATTTTGTATGTAATTATGGACTTTAATTTACAAAGTGTAAAATTAATGTTGGACAAATGAAGCTTCATGAAGCTCTGGTGATATTTTTTTTTGACTTCTCGAGATGTCAAGCCTTTATCTTTAAACCAACAGTACCCTCTAGAGGAGGAAATAAATATTGCAAGTGCTTCATTTTCCCGTCACTGGTAAAAAAAAAAAAAAAAAAAAAATACATATGCGTAAAAAAATGCATACACGTACATGGGAGAAAATTTTAAGTGCATGTAAATCTGCTTTGCATGTGCACAAGTCATTATGTACAATGCAGGTTTTAACACCAAAACCAAATTTTACGATAGCTCTCCATGGCTGCTGTTTTCTCACAATTCAATTTCAATTAGAACACTCCACAATTACAAAATCAGCATAATCATAAAAAAAAAGATTAATACAAATTTTTGAGCTGTTTAAAGTTTTACATTTATGCTTAAAAAAAATAATTTAATAAATTTCGTTTCATCCAAAAGGAACTTGCATAATTAATGTGTCAAAGAATTTTATTTGTCTTAATATTTTTTGTATTTTTCACATTCAAACATTTTATTGTTTTGTATAAAAAAAAAAATGTCTGACAGCACAGTGCACATGCTGCACTCCAACTTCAAGCTTTTGCCAACATAAATAAATAAATGAATGAATAAATAAATGTACAAACAAGTAAATAAATAAATTAAAATAAAATAAATATTATTATAAATTCTGTTTGGCCCAAAAGGAACTTACATAATTATAGTGTTTCTAATTGGTCTTAATATTTTTCAATGCTTAAACATTTTCTTGTTTTGTACCAAAAATAAATAAATAAGCGTTTGAATAATCCTGATTTCAATTATTGCTAAAATAATCGTGATTATTATTTTTTCCATAATCGAGCAGCCCAAACTCAGGTTCAACTTTTGATTAAAGGCAATGTGAATTTATGGTGGATAAAATAAATAAATGCATAAATAAATAGGTTTGGTGCATATTCCACAAAGCAAACAAGAAACGCACATTTAAAAGCAACATGTGGTATGGAAAGCATGAGTGACAGATTTACTAAGGAGACAAATTGAACAAAACGACAAAAAAAGAAGGTGCTTTATTTATTAATATTAATACTGTTACAAAGCATCAATAAAACAAAAGCCCTGAAGGATCGTTTGAATAACTTTAAAAAAAAAAAATTCTTATTTTGCTCGGGTAGAAAAAGTGTAGCTTGATACAAAGAGCTTCCTGTGGCCATTGTTAGACAAACAAACTTGTGTCAAAGGGAAAATAAATAAATAAATAAATAAATAAATAAATTAGTTTTGGGTTTTGATCCAATTGTTTTCATCTACTGGCATGCAATGCATTTCATTTTGGACAGTCTACTGTATTCGCATAGGTGGGGCTTGATAGTTTCATGTTCTAGTTCTATTTCAATGGATATTAAAGAAGCATGCAAAAAATTGCACTAATGAATTATCGTCCAAATAACTGCACTACATTGATGCGCGTTAGTAAAATTCCAATTTTTATTCAGAAAACTGTAAATCTACAAATCTAACTGATGTGGACAACGCATGCCTCATTTTGGGATCATCAAGTTTGTTTCAAGAAATATGCTAAATTTAGTTCGAAGAGTCACAATTGTTTTCTATGGGAACAGTAAGAAATCGAGGCTGAAAATCAAACTTGCTTGAAAGAATTTACAACATTGACGTATCTTCATCTAGTCCCTTTGTGCTCATTTTCGCACACCATCATCATCATCATCATCATCATCATCATCGTTTGGATATCTTTGCGTCAAAGCGTCCTTTGGGCCTCAGCACGGCGCTGGTGTAAATGTCCGTTCCCGCTTTGTCGCGGATGCCGCTCGCGCTCATCCCGGATTGCACTATGCTCTCAACAAGTCTACACGATGGGAGACAATGTGACACAATGTAGAAACATACACAACACACAAACACACACTTGCTTACACTTGATGTTTAAAACGTAACATTGTTTTCATGCTTAAAAAAAAAAGAAAGAAAAGAAAGCGGGCTCACATGAAGGATCGCTGCATTAAAAGCAGACATCGATAGGCACACGTGCACATTCCGACAGAAAACAATATATCGGAATAATTTTGGGGTCCATGTTTACTTGTATTTCCGCCAGTGATAAACATACGTATCTGTATGACAGGGTCAAACAAAACAAAACTATTTTTGGAAAAGTAAAATATGATATTTCATCGCGCTGGTGTACTTTTTCAAGCGAGTATAAAACATTAAATATTACACATGTAAAGTATGTTACACATGCAAAGCTACATCATAATTGTGCGCATGTATAAAAACCAAAAATATTCTGGCTGGAAATGACAAAAAAAAAAAAAAAAAAAGTTGTAAAAGATTGTTCAAAATTGTGTTAGATAGTAATAAAAATAAAAAGGTATTTGCATGGTGTTTTTACATTTTGAAAATTATTCAAATTCTGAACAATATTTTGTTTTGAGAGTAGTGATTGAGAGTAGTGAAGGGCTCCCTCTGGTGGTATGCATATACCATAACGTTACGGTGGCTTAAAATGAACTATTATTTGAGCAGGGTTTTTTTTTTTTTTTCCCTATACTTAGGTGTAATGTCAATGTTCAACTTCAAACTATGGATAATGTTACATTGGCTTACAATAATTTTTAATATACATATTGTGTGTATTTTTTAAGTCTGAGAACCACTCAACTGGACCATTCAAATGAACTATAATTTTGAGTATATTGGATGTTCTATACATGTAGTGACAAAAATCATAGAAATCTATTTGGTAAAAGAAAAAAATAAAATAAAATAAATTCTCGGAGATGGTCACATTAAGCTCAACTCGTTATACCGTAACGACGAGGAATGAGAGAATTTCATTGGAACATGTTTTATATTAAATCTCCACATCTTGTCACTTTTTACAATATGCTGCTTATTTTTTGCTGTTGGGGGAAATGAAAAGATGAACACATATTAAGCAGTAACAAATGGAACGCGAGCTTGAAAATTAAAAAGTCCATGCAGATCAAACATTCACGAGTCTACAGTTTGTCCACAAAAAAAAAAAAAAAACATGCAGTAAACTTGAGCATCTCACATTCAAACAAACACACTAAAACGGCAATATGGCTGCAAGCAAGAACACCATCTTCGTACGAATAAATTGTTAAAAAAAAAAAACAGGAAAAAAAAAACATTTATCAAAGCAAAATGTGCAAATGACGACAACGCAACAATGCAACAATATACATCATAATAAAAATGGTCAGATTAAGGGGGTCTTACCTTGAGATTGTCTCTTAGACCCTAGTTGTGTTGTACTCTGATTCATGTTTGCTCAAAGAGCCAATGAGGCAGAACCTGAAATGTCATCACGCCTCCGTACTTTAATATCACTTTTAATTGACGTGTCACAATGCAACATGTACTGATGTGGTTAAAAAAAAATAAAATAAAAAATAAAAATAAAAAATAAAATAAAATCCACATGCAATGTTGTCATCATATGAAGTGTCAGGATCAGTGAGGAAAAGTGCATGCAGGAACAAAAATATATTTTTCCTTCCGAAATGTCCAAAAAATATAGGAATCTTTATTGCTAGAAAAATAACTACCATTTGATTTAATGATTAAGGAATTTACTCCACAGAATTGACTGTACAGTGGTGAGGTGAATATGTTTGAACATATGTGCAAATACGGTTAAACGTATATAAATACATTATGTATATTTGTACTTGTGCTTATTTTTTTAAATGTCCATGTAAAGTTAACACTTTTGACTGGAAAATACATATGTGCAAATACATTTAAACATTTGCAAATATCTTTAAACATATTCATCGGTACATTTCAATGTACTTGTAGGATAAATGCTAAAAAGGTAGCATTTTTCCCCATAATGCAATGGGCATTTACTTGTACATACGCAAGATATATTTTTGTAATATTTTTTTTTAGCATTTGGCCTACACGATAGCAATAAATTAAACAATTAACTAATTTGCTCCCAAAAACATAACACGTTCTATTTTGAATATTTCCATGGTCCCTCCCAAAAATATATTTGTTTTTTATGTCTTTTTTTTTTTTTTTTTAATGCTAGACCATACAGACGGCTTTGACCTGAAGAAGTGGCTTGAAGCAATGGTAGTTATTACAAAAAAAATCGGCCAGCAGGTGGCAGCAGAGCATAAGAGATCAACCAGGGCCATGTTGCAAAAATGATGACACTTAGCTATATTCTAATGCTAAATGCTGCAAAATGGAAACAGATACATATATATACTTTTCCGACGAAAGAAGAGACTTTAATCTTTCTTTTGGTGGGTTCCATGTTTTTTTTTTTTTTTTTTTTAGATATAGCAATAGAAGACAATATTCTGTGGGCCTTGCAAACTCAGTCAAAATTCAGTTAAACAGCCAGGAGCCAAGGGGGTTGCATCAGTGAAAATGTCTGGGAGGGAATGAGTTAAGTACGGTAAGTAAACAATGCTTATTTGTAATTTTTATGATTTCTTATTAACTCATTCAAACCCCAAAACGTGTAAAAACGTTTTTAATACTTTGTTACTCACTCCCAAAAACGTGTTTACACGTTGTTGTTGTTTTTTAAATGCTAGCTAGAGAATACAGAAGGCTTTGATGCAGCAGTGTCTGACATGAAGAGGTGGCTTAAAGAAATGGTAGTGATTAAAAACACGGCCAGCAGGTGGCAGCAGAATATAACAGCTCAGCCAGGGCCATATTGCAACAAGCTCTGTTTGTCAGTGTTTTCACCAGGAATGTGAATATTGATGAAACTTAGCTATATTCTCATACTAATGGCTGAAAAATGGAAACAGATACAAATATACTTTCTTTTCCTGGTGAAAGAAGAGAATAATCTTTTTTTTGTAGGTTCCATGTTTTTCTAGCAATAGAACACAATATTCTGTGGGCCTTGCAAAATCTGTCAAAAGGGAGTTTCTTCAATGAAAATGTGCATACTCAGTGGCATTATGGGAAACGTATTTACAAATACGCTTAAACGTAGTTACAAGTATGTTTAAACATATTTTGGTTTGCATATTCAAACATACCTGCAAATATATTCGAACGCATGTATTTGAAAGTATTTGCGATATTTGAACGTATTTTCCAGTCAAAAATATTTACTCCAAATTGGCAGTTCCAAGCTTCCACCGGTTATAATGTATTTTAGGTGCATCCTGAAATCTGTGTAGGACAAACATGCAAGAGCAAGAAAACACCTCATAAAGGGGGGGTTAAAAAAAAATACTATTTTGAGGCGTAGAGGAAGAACAAAGATGAACAAAAGAGGATAATGCAAAATAAAATGAAAATATGCCATAGTTAAATTAGGTCTGGTGTGCTTCCGTCATTAAAAATCGATGGATACTGACCGCTGCACTGCCTTTTCGTGGCGCGAAAGCCGGTGGCTGGTGGTTGGAACTTCATCCAGGTCGTCATCCAGGTCGCATCCGTTGTCCGCTCCCTCTTGCGAGTAGCTGTGCTTCATGACCAAGATGCTCCTGCGGTTGGCCGCGCTGGGCAGCAGGGGCCGCACAGACACGGGAGCCTGCGGGAGGTCGGCGAGGAGGCCGGCCGCCGCCGCCGCCGCCGCGTCCCGCGCGCTCAGGTTGCCGCGGCTCCCTCGCCCGCTCAGGGACAGCTGGGATAAGTGGGCCGAGCCCGGGTTGGAGGACGAGCCACAGTGGTGGTCGTGGATGCAGCGCGAGGAGGCACGACGGAGGGCGTGGTAGTTCTCAAAGTCTTCCGCCAGGTCCACGAGGTCCGCCGAGGCGGCGGCGGTGGCGGCGCTGCGTAAAGTGCACAGCTCGTAGTGAGGCGGCTCGAAGACCTCTTGGAACATGGTGGGGTCAAAGTCCTCACGCCGAAGGATGTACTTTTTGCGAGGCTGCTTGATTTGGACGATGACGGAGATGATGAGGAGGAGGAGGACGATGCAGCAGGTGACGCCGATGATGGTCCCGTTTGTGTTGTTCAGGTTGTCCAGGATGTTGGCTTTCGTCTTCTCTGTGCACGAGCAGAGATATTTGTTTGTTTGTGTGATTCCCACCTTCAGTTTTAGGTCCGTTTTAATAATCATAACTCATTCAGCGCCATTGACGGATATAGACGTCAAAAAATCCTTTTTAACTGAGCTGGTAGTGAATGAACGTGGGCTTCCTTCTGATAATTTACATGTTTGAAGAAGACGGCATATAAATATATTTTTAAGAGAAGGGATAATATTCAGAGTAAAAATTCACAAATTTAGGAGAAAAAAACAACAACTCATATTTGCCACAATATAAAGTGGCAAATTTGCGAGGAAAAAAACTCACAAATTTATGAGAAATAAACTCACAAATTTGCGACACTAAAAAGTGGCAAATTTTTGAGAAAAGAAAAAACACAAATTTACGAGAAATAAATATAAGCTAGCATAGTTCAGGTAAATGCAAGTGACGGAGAAAAGCAGATTCAACGCATAAACTTAGCTACTTGTACAAAAAAACAAAAACAAAATGTATGAACATGTAGATAATAATTCTAGAAACATAAATGTACAAGTAAATATATTAACTATATTATATTTTTAATTAAATTAAATGCTTGATCCTCAGGGTGTGGAGTTTGTGGACCTTCTTTGTCACTTTATTTCTCGTAAATTTGTGATTTTTTTTTTTATCTTGCAAATTTGCCACTGTATAATGTCACAAATTTGCGTGATAAAAAAAAAAAAAAATCACAAATTTATGAGAAATTAAGTGACAAAGACGCCTCGCTTTGCGAAGGTCCACAAACTCAACATCCCGAGGATCAACCATTTGAGTTAATTAAATATATAATATAGTAAAAATATTTATTTGCTTGTACATTTATGTTTCTAGAATTATTATCTACACATTCATACATTTTTTTTATTTTTTTTTTTTTTTTTTGTACAAATAGCTAAGTTTATGCGTTGAATCTGCTGTTCTCCGTCACTTGCATTTACCTGAAGTATGCTACAAGTTTTTTTCTCGCAAATATGCTACTTTATAATGTTGCAAAATTGAGAGGTTTTTTTTCTGGTAAATGACGTGAGTTTTCCCCCCCCCCAGAATATTAAACCCCCTCTTATAAAAAAAAAAAAAAAAAAAAAAAAAAAAAAAAGCTTTAAACTCAATGTTTTTTTTGTGTTTTGGTGCCACCCACTGAAAAGCAAAAAGTACAATTGCTTGCGCAAAATAGGCCCACATCTAAAACATTTAATACAAAAATCCGGATAGAAATTTAAACATGTCGTATTAACACATCTCACCTTTACACTGATTCTCATCCCAGGGGTACACACAGTTCTGCTGGCCGTTGCACACCAGCGTGTTATTTATGCACATGTTACTGTGACAGAAGAAGGCATCTGGATCACATGGAGCTGTAAATTGTGATGAAACACAAACACTTTAGAAACACTTTTTTTTTTTTTTGTCATGAAAGTGAAGAGATTAAAAAGCTCCAATGAAACAATGTAATTCACTCGCTCATTCAATCCAAATATATTTTCTTTCCGCTTCAGTCCAATCGTTATTAAAAATCTGTAAGCTGCTTAAAAATGTGCAAATCATTTCAGGGGAAGTCATTTAGATTTTTTTTTTTTTTTTTTTAAGTAAATCTGTTCCCCCCCAAAACCCATCTGTTATTTGTTTTGTCACCTCCCCCTTCCAAATCACTTCCACTTGACGTTTGTGGATTGTGTCCATTACACAACTCAAATGAAACCTTTTGTCGTCGTCCAATTTTGATTTTTCCCTTTCTCATCACCGCCCATCATATTCTCAGCAAATCTGTCACCCTTGACCCCCCCCCCCCCCCCCATTTAGCATGGCCTTGCCGCAATCATTAAGACCACCATCCCACGACGGTGCCCCCGTCTATGATGTCAGCGCAAGGGCGGAGCAACCCATCAAGTGGACGTGGTCATAAAATCAGTGTGCTAATGTTACATCATGAAGCAGCCGAATATAAAGCCAAGGTGACCTCAATTTCATTTGATGCCGTCACGTTTTAAACGGGGAAAAGATCAACTTAAATGCCTCCTATGTGAGTTTTTATCCCGAGTTGAACCAACGTTTAATCGGCATAAATGCATCTCCTGTATGGAGTTTAATTCAAAATTTTTACCGACTGACGAACCAACCAACAAATAAATAGCCAACAATGCCTTTTCACTGATATATTCATTTTTTTTTTTAACAAACTATTGTATCTATGTATGTAAAGCCAAGGTAGTTCACTGTTAATAACCAGTAGAGGGGGCCCAGTCTCTTTGCTTTTCACAACTGAAGGTTCCTCTCATAAAACCAGATCAGGGTGAGACCAGTGAGTAAACCTACAAAATTATTATCAACAAGTCCAGCAATAAAAGTGCCTCAGAGGTACAAATGATGACCAAATTAGTTGGCGGAGAAAATAAGATAAATAAGAGCTTACAAGGTTTATGAAGCAAAAAGCCCATCGACGTTGCTTTGTGGCTTAAATTGGCTAAATTCTCATTTTGATGAAAAGGGGAAGTCAACCCCGAAATATTCTTGACAATAAAATGTTTTATGCTGCCCCACTAGTGTGCACATATTATGATTAATATTGTGTCGGTGGAATATGAATTACCGAGCTAAGTTTCATCAGTTTTCACAAATCAACTTAAAATTGTAAGTAATTGAGCTTTTTCTCTCGATGGCCCTGGTTGATCTCCTTTGCTCTGTTTGCTGGTTTAAAATGTGTGAAACAAGCAGAAGACTCATTTGAGTCACTTTATTGGTTGGTGATGTTGTTCTAAAGACGAGGCCTTTAGGCGGAGGTGTTGCCGTGACAACAGTGCATCTGGCTCTACTGCAAGCATCATGTACTGTAACCTCAGACGTCTGTCTGCATCTGTCATGTTTTGGTTCTGTGGGGTTGGGATTTTCTTTTCTTTTGGTATTTTTTGGCTGTGTTTGTCTGTGGTTGATGTTTTTGTCATGTATTCCTGGTTTCTTCAATTGTCTCGTTATGTCAAACCACCAGTGTGTCTTCCCTTCCCAGTGTGTGACCAATCAGTGACCTCAGCTACTTGTTTTCCCCCCAGGCGTGTCTCTTTAGGTCATTAGTGTTGGTTGGTTTATTTAGTCTGTTGTGTTTGTCCAGTGGGTGCATTGCTAGTGTTACGTGGGTCATGCCGGGTGTCAAGTCAAGTCAAGTCAAGTCAAGTCCTGAAAATTCATGTCACGTCATGTCACGTCAAGTTCTGTCAAGTCGAGTTCTGTCACGTCACATTCAGTCCAGTTCTGTCACGTCCAGTCCAGTTCTGTCACGTCAAATCAAGTTCTGTCACGTCAAGTCGAGTTCTGTCAAGTCGAGTTCTGTCACGTCACATTCAGTCCAGTTCTGTCACGTCCAGTCCAGTTCTGTCACGTCAAATCAAGTTCTGTCACGTCAAGTCGAGTTATGCCAAGTCGAGTTCTGTCACGTCACGTTCAGTCCAGTTCTGTCACACCCAGTCCAGTTCTGTCACGTCAAGTCCAGTTCTGTCATGTGAAGTCCGGTCCAGTTATGTCAAGTCAAGTCAAGTCCCGTCACGTCACGTCCAGTTCTGTCAAGTCTCGTCACGTCACGGCACGTCAAGTTCTGTCACGTCGAGTTCTGTCAAGTCGCGTTCTATCACGTCAAGTCAAATTCTGTCACGTCAAGTCAAATTCTGTCACGTCAAGTCGAGTTATGCCAAGTCGAGTTCTGTCACGTCACGTTCAGTCCAGTTCTGTCACGTCCAGTCCAGTTCTGTCACATCCAGTCCAGTTCTGTCACGTCAAGTCCAGTTCTGTCACGTCCAGACCAGTTCTGTCACGTCCAGTCCAGTTCTGTCACGTCCAGTCCAGTTCTGTGACGTCAAGTCCAGTTCTGTCACGTCAAGTCGAGTTATGCCAAGTCGAGTTCTGTCACGTCACGTTCAGTCCAGTTCTGTCACACCCAGTCCAGTTCTGTCACGTCCAGTCCAGTTCTGTCACGTCAAGTCCAGTTCTGTCACGTCAAGTCCAGTTCTGTCATGTCAAGTCCCGTCACGTCACGTCACGTCCAGTTCTGTCAAGTCGTGTCACGTCAAGCTGAATTCATAGTTTTCCTGCCCATTTATCAATAAATCACTATGTTGCTCATTTCCTGTCTGCTCAGTCTCCTCAATTTGGGTCCACATCTTTCACTCCACCCCCAAACTGGAACAACACCCACCTCACGGGAGCTCTGTTCAGTAAGCCACATTTTGGCTTTTCTTTTTTTTTTTTTTTTATTCCACTTTATGGGGACTTTAAGAATGACTGAATTATCAATTAATAAAAAACATGAATGATCATGTTCTTACGTTCTTGGTAGGTCGTGAAAAGGATGCGGAAACGGCTTTTCCGGCTGGCCTCATCCGCCCACATCCGGATGACGCCCAGGGTCGATACCAACATGAGGTCATTGGCCACCGTGGAACAGAATTTGCTCTTCAGGTCCTCCACCGAACTTGAATTAAAAAGTTCAGGATTTAAAACAAAAAGACACTCGTGTGTAAATCCCAATGACAAAATTCAGCCTTGGTGGAAGTTTGCACTGTGAGTGAGATTCTAATTTATCTCATAATCACAGCACAATATTGCAGATCTCCTGATAAAAAAAAAAACCAACTCATTATAGTTTTCAAGCCCACACTTTAATCATTCTTTATCTGATTTGAACATATTTTATCTTCAGAAGAGGTTATTGATTTGCAAGTCAAGCTGATTGAAGATTGAGGGAAATGCTTAGCTGAGGAAAAGTGTTAAAGCTGAAAATGAAGACGTTACATATTAATAGTTGATGAAGAACTTGACAACTAATTTTAATTATACTGCCTATATCCCATGAACGTTTGTACTTTTTTTTTTTTTTAGCTTGGTTAATAATATTAAATAGTGTGATAATCCCTATGTCAAATAAAGTCGGGTGGGTGCAGTGTTTTGAAGGTCTTTGAACAATACAAGTAAGTTTCATCAGTGGATGCAGTTAAAGATAAGAGCAACTAATCTTGACATCAAATAATATTACATCCTTCTCATTACTGAGCACACATACTGAGCTTTTTATCTCAAGATGAGAATGTGATTAGGCACCAAATTACAAACGCCATTTGTAACCATATTGTCAAAAAAAAAGTCCTTACCTGCCGCCGTCGTACACCGCCACAAAGTTGCGCTTGCACTCGTTGGAGTTGGCCATCTCATAGTCGAGGAAACGCAGGTAGATCTACATTCAGAAACGACAAAAAGCAAAGTGGGAAAACACAATCAGCCAAGCAAGCAAGCAAACTAGCTAAAAACCAAAATCGTTCACCTTCTCAGCAATACTGCACAGACCTAAAATATAAAAACCTGATTCAGAAAGTGAACCCCCCCTGACACCACCTCCTTACATCAGCCTCGGTGACTCGCTCATCAAGACACGGTCGCCCAATCACATCTGTGGTTCCACTTGGCTGCGCGCCGAACTCGCCGTCATTACGGTTAATGAGGAGGGCCGCTCACCAAGTGCGACGGGAGAATGTGACACTTTAAATGCCCAAAGACGAACGAACGCCGCAGATGGGGGTGGATAATGGAAGCCTGCAGTATAGTATCAGAAAAGATGGCTAGCAAACAAGAAAATATATATACCGTATTTTCCGTTATTATAAGGCGCACCTAAAAGCCTTCATTTTTTTTCAAAAGCTGACCATGCGCCTTATAATCCAGTGCGCCTTACATATGGATCACTATTGAGCCGCTGTCAAGACGCTATCGGTGACCCTGCACGATCGGTGACGCGCATGCGCAGACGATCCCGCCATCTTGGATCGCTAGCTAATACTAATACTTTACCTCAGAGAAAATAATTAAACAGCTGTTTATTCATTTTGGAGTGGTCAGAAAGCTGGTTTGTAATCTATTCATCAAGTTTGACTGACCTATCTGACTGTTTTGTTGACATTCCCTTTAGCGCAGCACCATCTAATGGATGCATAACGTAACCCCAGCCTTATACATGGAAAAAGTTTTAAAATGTGTCATTCATTGAAGGTGCGCCTTATAATGCGGTGCGCCTTATAGTGCGGAAAATACGGTAAGCAGCAAACTGCGGCCATTTGTATCCATCCCGGGAGGCGGCCATTTTGCCACTTGCTGTCGACAGCTGTTTATTCATTTTGGAGTTGTCAGAAAGCCGGTTTGTAATCTATTAATAAAGTTTGACTGACCTATCTGACTGTTTTGTTGACATTCCCTTTAGCGCAGCACCATCTAATGGATGCATAACTTAACCCCAGATTCTACTGTAGCACCTTATATATGGAAAAAGTGTCAAAATATTTCATTCATTCATATAATGAGGTGCGCCTTATAGTGCGGAAAATACGGTACTACAATCTTGACCCAATGCAAGTTGCGCTTATTCCAAATTCTGCCTACATGTTAAATTCATACATCTCTGATGGTGTCAATCAAAACTGTGCATTATAAGCTCTTATTCTGGAAACCATTCATCAGGCCAACCTAACATCAGCTCGTTTTCAATGCAAAGTTTCATTCATCCATGCGTTATATTTCTTGCCTATGGCGTGCACATCCCCAAAAAACAACGGCACCGAGTAAAGGGAATTGAATCACTATTAGTCCTTGAAGGCAGGAGTGGATGATGGAAGAGCTTCAAAAGACATTTTCTCTCCCCCCCCTTTGGGTAAGATGCGGCGTGGATATCACATTTTAATGTTGCTGAATTTTTAGCATTATGGATCTAAGAGTCTGAGCACGTTGGTTTCTCGGCAGGGTGGATAAGCCCCTCAGTCAAAAAAAAAACAAAAAAAAAACACCAGTGTTCATAGTTAAAGTTGTGATAGCATTAGAACAAAATAACAGACACACAAAAAAAAATTTTTTAGTCATGTATTAACGCAGATTAATCACACTATTTATTTTGACCGCAGATGATCCTTTAGCTTGACAGCGGATGCTTACGTTAAAGGTAGTAAACATAGCTACATGCATTTCATAAAGTTTGTGTGTCACATTCAGAGAGTATTTGTTCATGTCAAAACTACTGCGGTCATCCCCCCCCCCCATTTTAAATTATAGAAGAAATTAATTGGTTAGAAAAAAAATCAACTGTTATACCGCTACGGTAGGTGATCCAATGTCGCCATGGTAACGACAGAGATGCTTTTATTCCAAAGATTATGAGACTGTTCTCATAACAAAAGGAGATTGACAAAATCATTCTGTGTTTTTTTTATATACTATTACTTGTGAAATAAATAAATAAATAAAATAAATAAAATAAAATAAAATAAAATAAAATAAAATAAAATAAAATAAAATAAATAAATAAATAAATAAATAAATAAATTTTTCACAATTGAGCATGCCAGGGGACAAAAGGATCATGGATGAGGAAAAATTCGGTTCAGATTGCATCAGGAACCCAAAATGACGGCAATGGATCAAACGGATACGATCACCCATTTGTAAGGCGAGAGATCGGCTCCAGCAGGAAAATAGGCCGCCTGCTTATTGATTTCGCCGCGGCCAGTAATGAAGCAGAATCCGTCACTGACTGCTGGGAGAACATGTTCGCGCTTTTGTTAAAAGGGCCCCAGTAAATGGCGAGTTCCCGCTGTTGATTACAGTCGCACAGCCGACGTCTATATTTCCGATGAATGACGTGCATGTAAAGTTGTGTGAGGTGGAGGGCGAAATGAGGCGATCGTGACAGCTAAAGCTCGCTGGAGAAAAAGCAGAGTAGATATCTAGCTGGCTCACTAGCCAATATTTTCGATATTGCTTGTCTGCAGGTGAGCTGGTGTTCAGATTCACAAACGTTGATCAACCCAAGCAGATTCACAATCGTAAAGTATAATATTGCGCAATACAACAAGCATGCAACTAGGGCTGCACGATATTGGAAAAACATGCGATATGCGATATACTTGCTGAACATAGCGATATCGATATTATTGCGAAATTTAACATTTACCTCAAGAAATTACATTTTTATTACCTAATGAAAGAAAAATATTTTTCATGGGGCAAAATAAGCAACCTTCATGTAATCTTAGTTAATTAATTGTGATTATGTCTTGACAATTTTCAACTATTGAATGGCGATGCACATTTTAGTTAGTATCTGAGTGGTCAAATTCATATAAAAAGCATAAAATTCCATATAAAACTTATTGCGTGTCTTTGCGATATGCATATTGCAAGGGCCAATATCGCGATATCGATATTTTTTCGATATATTGTGCAGCCCTACATGCAAAACGAGTTTTACCTTTTAGGTTCTGGGAAGTGGCACAAACACATTTAATCGGTCCTACGGGGTAAATTTGTCTTTTTTTAATAAATGTGCAAGAATTTAAGCAGCTTGATTTATTTGACAACTGCATATTGCATGTTTTCACAGGAAGCCTCCAATAAATCGCTTTGTGTTTCTTTGAAAAAATGCTTCATTAAATCTTCTATATTTTTCCCATCCCTACTATTCCCACTTGGACTTTGGGGGTCCCCTTGCTCTCTCTGGAGCGCTTCGATGCAGTTAATTAGAGCCTCTAGTATAGGATGTCATTATCTACCGTAGCTGTTCTTTCTGGCACACTGCGGTAGTAGATCAGTGGAAAATGAGCTACATGAGAGAAGAAAATATAAACATCTCTCAGTGTAATACACTACTAAAAACTAGTGTTGTTCCGATACCGATTTTTGGCCCCCGATACCGATACCCAGCTTTGCAGTATCGGCCGATACCGATACCATACCGATACTTGAGGGTTGGTTTTTTTTCCTCAACATGAAAAAGCTGTCTTGCTATTGGTTCAGAGCATTCAAGGGTCAATAGGATATCTTAGATCGGCGTGCAGTGAACATGTCACATACCAGTGAATGTCGTGCACGAGCAAGACACAAGATTCTGCATCCAAAATCTTATATTAGCGTTGGAATTAACTCATTCACTCCCAGCCATTTTCACATTTCGCAATCCCGTTCGCTCCCGGCTGTTTTACTGGATTTGGACTGATTTTGCAAGGCCCACAGAATATTGTGTTCTATTGCTATAAAAGCATGGAACATATCAAAATAAACATTAAAGTCTCTTCTTTCATCAGGAAAAAAAAGTGTGTTTCTATCTGTTTCCGTTTTGCAGCAATTAGCATTAGAAGAGAGCTAAGTTTCATCATTTTCACAAATCTATTTAAAATTGTAAGTAATTGAGCTTTTTTTTCTACATGGCTCTGGTTGATCTCCTTTGCTCTGCTGCCACCTGCTGGCCATTTGTGTAATAACTACCATTTCTGCAACCGTTCTTTGCAGTTGAGAGGCTGCATCAAAGCCTTCTGTATGCTCTAGCATAAAAAAAAAACACGTATAAATACGTCTTTGGCACACTTAGAACATTAAAAACGTATTTATACGTTATTGGGAGTAAACAAGTTAATGGTATCGGCATGTTACTTGTGAGTACTCACCGATACCGATACCACTGTTTTAATGCAGTATCGGCACCTCTGCCGATACCAGTATCGGTATCAGAACAACACTACTAAAAACTAAAATCACAGGTTTGTTTGTTTTTTGTTCCTGTTTTCTTCTTGTATTCATTTTATTTAAGACCACTAAGCTTCACCCTTTCTGTGCCTTGATGCCACAGGCTGTATGGCATCGTATAGTATACAAAACCCCGTCAACCAAACTGTCTGACCCTCAATGAGGCAATTTATTTTCAAAAGTAATTAGTTACTTTACCGATTACTTAATTTTCAAAGTAATTAGTTAACTGATTACTTGATTTCTCTCCCTCCTGCAGCCATGAATACGCACTTTGGGATACTGCTGACAGTTGCAGACAGCCCTCATGTAATATCAAGGTTTCCTGATGCAACCCTCTGACCCTTTTTTTTTTTTTTTTGCATGCGGTGGGAGGCTGAAGGGAAATGAATGACAAAAAATTCAGTTGACCTATTTTAACTCTCAATTTCACTGAAAGACATACAGATGTTCAACATGCACTATGTCTCTTGGCTACAAATTGTGCAGGTGTACCTCAAAAAAGTGGGCAGCGAGTGCGCTGCATGTCGGTGAAGTAAAGTTAGCAAGGAGGGCAGATGACTCACCTTGGAGCGTGGCGGCGCACGGATGTACCATTTGCAGTCGACGGCCTCGTTGGCGCCAGCCTTCCCGTCTCTGGTGATCTGGTGAGACTCCACGATACCTTCCGGACCGACCAAGTCGTACTGACATGCTGAAACACACGCAAACAGCAAACACAGCCTTGTCAGGTCAAACGGAATAAAACAGCAAACAATCTTTTGGCAGGAAAATATCAGCGGTGTTGCCAGTTACCTTGAAAAAGTAACAGTTACTTTACTGATTACTTAATTTTCAAAGTAATTAGTTAACTGATTACTTGATTTTAACTCATTCACTCCCAGCCATTTTCACATTTCGCAATCCCGTTCACCCCCGGCTGTTTTACTGGATTTTGACTGATTTTGCAAGGCCCACAAAATATTGTGTTCTATGGCTATAAAAGCATGGAACATATCAAAAGAAAGATTAAAGTCTCTTCTTTCATCAGGAAAAAAAAGTATGTTTCTATCTGTTTCCATTTTGCAGCAATTAGCATTAGAAGAGTGCTAAGTTTGATTAGTTTTCACAAATTATTTAAAATTGTAAGTAATTGAGCTTTTTTTCTACATGGCCCTGGTTGATCTCCTTTGCTCTGCTGCCACCTGCTGGCCGTTTGTGTAATAACTACCATTTCTGCAACCGTTCTTTGTAGTTGAGAGGCTGCATCAAAGCCTTCTGTATGCTCGAGCATTAAAAAAACGTATAAATACGTCTTTGGGACACTTAGAACATTAAAAAAACGTATTTACACGTTATTGGGAGCAAATGAGTTAAAGGTAATTAGTTACTTAACTGATTACTTGGCTTAGCTACTACATAAGTTGCTTTATACCACCTCAATATAAAAATGGCAACCGGTTTTGCCAATGCTTTATTGGAAGTGCATTTTAACAGTATTGTTCAAGAATAACATTTTTATTAAAAATAAAATAAAGCCAGCCTTTTTCGACTTAACATAAATATGTGCTTTTATAATAAACAATATCAGAGTCTTTCGTGATTTTCACTTAACGTTTATTACTACCTACAGGGCAGAGGTGGTGGTACTCCCAAGTCTGCAAAGTCTGGATCTGAGAAGAGAGCAGAGAAGCGATTCAAATGGAATGCAAGATCAGAAAAGTAGAATTTTATGAATCACACGCAGGCGTTGAAAAAAAAAAATTGAATAAAAACATCTTAGTTACAAAAAAAGGTTAAAAAAAAAAAAAAAAACGAAAAAAGTTCCAAGTCCTTTCAATAGCATTTTAAAAATTTCCATACACACAAAATGTAAGCAATCATTGACCCCATGCGACATGCGTAGTTTTCAGAAATTGTGGTTATACCGCTAAATATTCGTTTAAATAGAAATGCTAATATGCGTTTCCGTTTATATTCTGTAAATAAGCAATTTGTAGTGATGGCTAAATGAAGCTTCATGAAGCACTTGTGGGATTTTTGGACTCCAAGAGTGAACTCTTGTCAAGTCAAGTCACGTCAAGTCACGTCAAGTCACGTCATCTTTAAGTGGAAATGTCATCAATTTCCACTGAAATCCACGATCTAGAGGTGTAAATAAATATGTCAATTGCTTCATGAAGCTTCATTTGCCAACCCATTTGATTACGTTTGTGCTCGATGTGGAATTGAATGCGCATGGAAATAAAAGCTATTATAGCCATTTTTTTTTTATCTTTATTCATTTAGTTTAATGTTTTAAACACTGCATTTATTGAATACATTTGTGTATACTTGTTAATACAAATATCGAGTTTACAAGATTATAATCCATGGGATTTTTTTCACCAACTTGTGAGGTCACTGATTTTGGACCTGAGAGAAGGTCCGGTTCACAATCTCTGTTCTAATGAAAACTGCTCCTCATTCCAAATTCATAGCATATCTCTGCTACATTCTAAGTTAACTCATTCACTGCCAATGACAACTATATACGTCAAAAATCCAAGCAAACAGCCAGTGTTAATTTTGAAAAAAAAAAAAAAATTAAATTAAAAATTTAATTTGAATTAAAAAAGAAATTTTTTTTAGTTTTAGTTATAGTCTTCTGACTAAATTTAATTAAAGTCTTAGTCATAACTCAGTCACCTGATTGTATTTTAGTTTAAATCCAATTTTAGTCAACAAAAATAAAGAGCAATTTTAGTCAACTAAAATGGACTTTTGGAGGCAGAGACCCAGTATGTGGTCTCATTAAGATCAAGACCGCCTGCGTTGTAGGGTAACAGGAATCCGTTCTACGCACGATGGTAGCACTTAGCAATGAAATTGTTGTCATCTTTGTTATTAATAAAAACAATGATTAATAACTATGAATGAAAACAATGAATAACTAAAACTAAATTCAAATTTCTTGTCAAAATTTGCACTGGCTGTTTGCTTGGATTTTTGACGTCTATAGTCGTCATTGGCAGTGAATGAGAATAAATGAAAAAAATGTAGTAAAGTGTAAGAAGTATTACAGAAAATGATAGAGGTCATTTAAAAAGGATACATTTAATCCACGATGAAGTTTCCTCACATTGGGCGTGAGCCAAAGCCAGACATTTGATCAGAGACGCATCTGGTGAAGTTTTGAAAGTCACCTTGACGTGGAAGTTTTGAAGCAACATTTTCTATAACGCAATAAATGAAATCTTGGCTGTTACCGCACCTGATTTTCCTCACAGAGTCTCAACAAAGTCTTCACCTGGCACAAACGTCAACCCGAGAGCGCCGTTGCCACTGCGCATCCTCGACGGATGCGCTATCCATCAATCCATCTCTTTTTCTATAGCTCTTATCCTCATTAGGGTTGGGATGAGTTGGAGCCAATCCCAGAATCCTCTGACGTAATCTCTATGCCTCACGTCCACTAGGGTGCACACTCGTCTGCTGTCGGGGAATTACATTTCATATCAATAAATCCCGGTTATGAATATTAAACTTGACAGCGGATGCACTTGATCACTTCTATTAGGAGAAATAAGAACAAATCCACCATATTGCTGTCCGCTGACAGAGTGGCGCTGTCAGCGATGACATCACGCGCACGGTCGCAGGCACACGGAAAGGCATCAAACGCGGCCGTTCCTCGCCAACTCGAGACGCTCGTAACGACCGACTGAGCCGACTGTGGAAGAAAGCATTGATTGCACAGCAGGAGCAAGTTGCCTCAATGTCATGGTGGGCTTTGTCTGTGTATGCTCAACTTTTTTTTTTTTTTTTTTTCCCAAGACATGAGTCACGATGTCTGGGTCTGTATGTTTGTGCGTGCGTGCGTGCGTGTGTGTGTGTGCCGGACATGACAAACAAGTTAAAAAAAAAATAAAATAGTGACACTGTGAGGCAAGCTGGCAAAAGCTGTAATCAAAGAGTCGATTTTCTTGGCCTGACTTCTGCTTTGTTCCATCCCGGTGTGCCGAAAGCTGCTCCCTCCCTCGGGATGGAGAAAAGAATTGGACAACAGCCACTGTGATGTTACTTGTTTGTAAAGGATATAACGATACCAAATTGTGCTGATAGTGATATCGGAAGATTCCTACTGTTACTCAGGAAGTATACGTTAGTTACGCTGTGGTTGCAGTTTAGAGGGTTGGACCAAGAATATAGCAAGTCTGCATCACAGTTCTGATGCTCAAGGTTTGACACCAATAGATGGGAAACGCTTCGGCTTGCCACCCCTAATGTGAACCATGGTTATAAAACGTAAAGTTTTGTTATCGATGTATTTATTTTTTTAAGTTATATTTTTTTAAATGTAGTTATTTTAAATAGTTTTCAGAGCGGTTGGTTAGTTTTTATTAGCTTTATTCGTTTATTTTTTTATTTTTTTTAAATGCTTTAAGTTTAGTTTTTATTAGTTTTAGTTTTTTTTTTTTTTTTTGTATTGTGTCAAAGAAAAAAAACAAAAACACAAACAAAAAAAACCCACTAAATTTCTTAACTTTCCATGATCAAAAACGGCCGATCACTAATCCAGTGGTTAACAAGTTTGTAAAAAAAAAAAACAAAAAACAAAAAAACAAAAAAAAAAAACAACAACAATAACCAATCACCGATTCGATCAGAATATGGACCATAATTACTCTGGAGGATAGGGACAGGTCTGGCCCACTGATAGCGAAAACCCAACGTAACTGACATCAATTAAAATGCACGGGGGGGAAAAAAATCGTAACGTAAATTTCATGGTGCAGGTCAATGATGTCATTGATCGATCTGGCAGATTCAGACATTACAGCTGATCACCGATGTTGCATAAAATGCTAAATATCGTCTGATTGAGCTAATCTGATCGATGCTGTCCAACTGTGTGTAGTAAAAATTCAACAAAAATATTTTAGAAATATGCTACACACAAATACAAGTACTGTAATACAGACCACAGACTTTGAATGACAATAAACACAATAGTGCTTCTAAAGTTAGACACATCACAACCCGAACATCTAAACGAGAATGGTCTCGATTTGCGTTCCTTGTTTGCCAAGTTGCCAATGTCGAAATGGGATTTGTTGCTTGAAAGCACAGCTGTCACTTCGAAGCGATGTCATCTGGTGGCGCTTTTTTTTATTGGCTGCCGATAGATGACGTGGCTTCTACGTGACACACAATAAAATGACAACTCCCAGACGGACTGTTCAACCTTCCTTTGTCCGGCTAACGGTCGTGCTGTGATCATGAAAATTCCCACTCAGTGACATTGTGAATGTGAATAGTTGTTAGTATGCCTTGTAATTGACCTCCTGCCCAGTCGACATGTTATAAGTTTGAGCAGTGCAAGAACGGGTTGGGAAGTGCAGCTTTCGATCTTAACTCGTTCACTCGCCGCCATTTTCATTGAAGCAACCCCATTTACTGGATTTTTGACTGCTTTTGCAAGCCCCACAGAATATACAGGAAAGATTAGCAACTCTTCTTTCATCGGAGAAACTATATTTCCATCTGTTTCAGTTTTGTAGCATTAGTATTAGAATATAGCTAAGTTTCATCACAAAGCTGTTTAAAAAAAAAGTGGGTAAATTAGTTTTTTTGCAACATGGTTGATCTCTTATACTCTGCTGCCACCTGCTGGACGTTTTTGTAATAACTACCAGTGCTTCAAGCGTTTTCTTCAGTTCAGAGGCTGCATCAAAGCCTTTTGTATGCTCTAGAATAAAAAAACAAAAAAAAACGTATAAATACGTCTTTGGGAGCAAATGAGTTAATGAAGTAACCTGCGGCGATATATACAAAATAAAGCGTTTTGATGCCCTTTCTTGCATTTGTATTTGCGATGGTGCCCTTCTCAAAGTCTATTAGCCTCCTCCAGGTTACATCATGTGGGCGTGTGCGGCAGGGAGGAAGACGCGCATGAAGGCTGAGAAAATCAAAGAGGAAGACGGTTAATGAAACAGCGACCTTCAGGTCATGCGTGCAAGCTTGCGCCGGAGATTTATGATTGGTCGCTGGCATCTCTTCACCCTCCGTCGCCGTCACAAGGCCAAGTCACCTCGCCGGTATACAAGCACGTATTCGTGACAACAGAGGGTCCCCCTAAAGAGGCTACTGTGCTTATAAATGTCTCTCATGCGACCCTTGACCTTTTAAGGCGAGGGCTGCTGAATTTCAATCAGGAGGCAACCATTTCACCATCAATCACTTTTCTGCCTCTATTCCCACTTTGATTGATTCAATGATTCCATTTTTCATACATTTCTGCCTTTCTGTCAAATTTCTGACATTCTTGGCAATTTTGTGTACATTTTCGTGGACATTTTCTGGTTCATTTTTGAACTCTTTCTTTTCTTTCCGTTCTCTGACATTTTTGTCAATTTCATGTACATTTAATGGTAATTTTCTGCTTTTACTTTTTGGACATTTTCTGCTCATTTTTTGGACATTTTTTTTTTAATTAAAAAAACTTCTACCTTTCGTCTCGTTTTCTAATAAATTTAAAAAAAATTGGACTCTTGACATTTAAAAAAATATTTAACTATTCCTTTCTTATTTTATTTATTAATTTTTTCACTGATACAAATAAATGTAACAAAAATAATTTCTACTAATTTTTTTTTTTTTTTTTTTTTTTTTTTTTTTTTAAGAGATCCACAGGAACAACAGCAATTCGTGTCGTTTGCGGCTGCAGATACAGAGACCACACTAATCCGTCATTTATACAATTAAAAACTTGAATGAAAATAATATTTAAAGCCCATCATGAAAGTTTACCAGTTAACATACAAATTACATTTAAAAAAAAAAAAAAAAAAAAAAAAGGGGGCAAAGTGAGATTTGGAACAGATATTTTCTCCAAAACAAAAAATAGAACAAAACAAAAAGAACGATGTATTTCAACTCAAGGCGTCAGTTTACGGAAGAATCTAAATTGTAAAAAAATAAAACAAAAAAATCATCTCAATGTATCTGTATTTTTCAAAACTTGACAAAAGCTCAATTACTGGAAAAATACATATAGCACAAGGACATTATATAGAATTTATATTGAAAGTGTCTTGACCACTTGCTGTCATTTAGTTTGTGTTGATTATTTTTGTGTTGTTGTTGTTGACTAGGGACAGATAACATATGTTTTACTTCTTTCAGTCCCTTTTCATTTATATTTTTTTTAAGGAATGAAATATATTGAATTGAAAAATTGAATTGAATTGAACATGTGGCTCCAGAGCTGCAAGTTGCAGATCCCTAATATATAACAATAAAACAACGGTTTTATGTTGCGTAATGATGTCGAGTCAGGTGTTTTTTGTTGTTGTTGTTGTTGTTTTTTTGTTTTTGTTTTGTTTATTTTTCCATTCGGACATGTTATTACAAGTCCAACAGACTTGACCGATCACGTCTCACTTGCAACATCAACACGTCACACATTAAACTTCAAAACGTGCATCTCGGGGAAGAACTTTCGCAGGACAAAAAGAGCAGAGTGAGTGAGATGTTTCGTACCGTATTTTCCGCACTATAAGGCGCACCTTCAACGAATGACATATTTGAACACTTTTTCCATATCTAAGGCGCTACAGTAGAGGCTGGGGTTACGTTATGCATCCATTAGATGGTGCTGCGCTAAAGGGAATGTCAACAAAACAGTCAGATAGGTCAGTCAAACTTGATTAATAGATTACAAAGCAGCTTTCTGACAACTCCAAAAATGAATAAACAGCTGTTTTATTATTTTCTCTGAGGTCAAGTATTCGTATTAGCTAGCGATCCAAGATGGCGGGATCTTCCGCGGGGTCACCGATAGCGTCTTGACGGCGAGGCCTGTTGCGGCTCAATACTGATCCATATATAAGGCGCACTGGATTATAAGGTCAGCTTTTGAAAAAATTGAAGGCTTTTAGGTGTGCCGCATAGTCGTGAAAATATTCGTGAATTCAGAGCACATCCACGAATTGCCACACCCTCTGCTCTCTTCATAAAGCTCGGCTAAGAGTGTAATCTTCGGGAGCTTACTGTATTTACTCTTTGCAACAGTGGATATGCTCTTTTTAAAGCCGGGGACACGGATTGCCATGTTGCCATACGGATATGCAGGAAAATACGGCAACTATTCAAAGGCATCGTGCAAAAAAAAAAAAAAGGCTACGGATAAAAACAAACAGCTGGCAGCTCGACGTCGTGTTTACAACGCTGGCATCCTCGCAGAGTTTGTTCACGTTAGCAGCCAGACATTCAAATTATTATTAGGCGCCGATGAACTCGCTTTGCGACGTGTTCATATTTTTAAGTAAGCAGGCGGCAAAGCAAATTCCTAATAAGCCCGCCTTTCCCCGGCGGTGTTGCGGTATCGCAGGCAAAACACAAATGTTTTATTAATGAGGCGCCCTAACTGGGAATTGAAAAGTCGGCGCCAGCCAACGCTCCACATCTGAATGAATGAAAGCAAATAAAAACAAAAATAAATGTGAATGAGTCTCCGGGTTGGCGGCGTGTTGTAATATCCCGGCAATCGCTCCCATACACGCACGCACAACTCGATTTCCCAGTGGCCCCGTTTTCTCTCAGCGGCTCCGCTGTGGCATTTAAATAAGCATCTGATTAATAATGTCTGCTTAAGTGGTTGATCAAGCTAATAAAGCGCCGTCATTAATCAGGGCAGGTAGAACTGCCAGTGAAGTTCAACAGACGTCGAGGGAACATCGAGGAAGAAGAGGCGGAAAGCTCTTCAACATTCCAAGTGCTGCACAATGGAACGACATCCAACACAAGATGAAGGTATTAAAAATAGTGATAGACCGACACGGTTTTGTTTTTTGTTTTTTTCCAGAGCCGATGCCGATACCGATTATTAGTCGTCAAGGAGGCTGATAACCAATATTTAAAGCCGATATTCATTTCCAGTAAAAGAGAAAATAATAGAGTAAAAAAAAAAAAAAAAAAAAATTACCTTTTTTAATTTTTTTTTTAAACATATAAAGAATAGCATTGTTTCATTAAAAATGTTAAGAGAAATTATTGAAATTGTAGAGAACTTTCAGGGTTATCAGCATGTGTTCAACTAAATTCAAAACTAAGTAAGTAAATAAATAAATACATAGTTTTCTACCATAAATAAAGTTTTCCAAAATTTTAACATAATTAAAAAAAAAATATATATATATATAGTATATATAAATAGTGGGTTTATACAAAATGACACAATTTTTTTTCTTTTTTTTTCTTTTTTTTTTTTTTGTTGCACAAAACAACCTAAAACGACGTGAACCACAATGATGCGCTAAAAGTGGCGGTGACGAGCAAATTATACATTGAAACACATCAAAACAAAGCAAGTGATATTATAGTTAGATTGTTTTAGGTTTTCACCAAGGGAAGCGGAAGCCATTGTTGGTCACACTTGTACGGACGCAAAGCTTGACCTCGGCTTGTATTAAAAGGATCATAACACTAACGCGCCCTTGAGCCCCAAATACAGTTCTGAGTCGTCAGAAATATCAGCTTGGAGGGGGGTGGGGGGGAGTGTCATGGAATTTGATCGCTGCCCTTGTGTGTGAACTCGTGCTTCAGGTGATGCATTATTGATCCCCGTAAGAGAAGCTGCCATATGCGTTTGTTGAGGTGAATAGTTGTTGAGCATAGCATTTTGCATGGCAGAAAACAAACCATTAAGTATTTATTCCTATTTACTTTGTGGTAGATATTTAACTCATTTGCTCCCAATAACGTGTAAATACGTCTGTTTTTTTATGTTTTGTGTACCAAAGACGTATTTATACGTTTGTTTTTTTTGTTTTTTTTAATGAAATGGTAGTTATTACACAAACGGCCAGCAGGTGGCAGCAGAGCAAAGGAGATCAACCAGGGCCATGTAGAAAAAAAAAGCTCAATTATTTGCAATTTTAAATAGATTTGTGAAAACTGATTAAACTTAGCTCTCTTCTAATGCTAATTGCTGCAAAATGGAAACAGATAAACATACTTTTTTTCCTGATGAAATAAGAGACTTTAATCTTTCTTTTGATAGGTTCCATGCTTTTATAGCAATAGATCACAATATTCTATGGGCCTTGCAAAATCAGTCAAAATTCAGTAAAACAGCCGGGAGCGGACGGAATTGCGAAATGTGAAAATGGCGGCGAGTGAATGAGTTAATTAACAGTGGAACATTGGAAAACCAACATAGATCTTCATATAAAGCGCTTTTCCCACGTTTTCACGTTCCACACTAAAAATTCCAAGCAAACAAATCAAGTCACAAACAGCAACTGAACAAACAATGTGACTTCTATTTCTTATTGGTCAATGTCAAGTGAGAGAATCGAGACAAAACAGATGGTTTTGTATTTATTTTTTTTTGTTAAAGATGCTTATGAATACATCCAAACAATGAATGGTCACCGATTTATGTGTATGTGTTTCTCCAGCTAGTCCATCACTCAAGTCATCATATGCCGACCGACCTCCTGCAATGCCTCCTTGAAATCTCCTGGGAAACAACACCAAGGGCAGGAAGCAGATCACCAACCCCCACAATGCGCAAATATGTACACATTGTTACATTGCATCGGATCATAAGTAAGGCAGAATTTTTTTGTTTTTTTTTTTCTTCAGTTGACAAGAGGAAAGTCGTCTTCGGTGCCGACCTCCTCCAGGAGCACTTAGCGGCTCGCCTGCATCACAGGTGCTTCAGTCTAAGTGACAGACGCATTCCATCCAACTTCCATTTGGGCATCCGAGCAATAAATCAACACAACATGGCCGCTGAGCCACTTATTACGGCGCACAAGCGTGTAACCGAAGGGAGACAAAGCGACGTGAAGGGACATTTCCGCAAACAATCTCCGAGGCTCTTGATTGCTTCCTTCAAGATTGCGTTTCATCTCACGGTCAAGGTGGGGGGGGGGGCAGACTCCGCTTTTCATTTTTCGAGGACCGGATCGGAGGCTCAAATATGTCTACGTCAACAATCTGGTTCAGTTTGACCAGCTGGACTGATAAAACTGGAGCCAAATCCACTTTAGTTAGCAGCCAATGCAATCATGGATAAGCCAAACGTGTTGATTGCTACTTTGATAGAAGAACACTTAAAAGGCTGAATTGATTTCAAGTTGGAAACAATTGTGATTTTAAGTTGCCGGCCTAACATAATCACGATCCTCGCTCGAGCGCATCAAGTCTAAATCCTGTATGCTGCTTATATTCCGTTACATTATTCAATTATTTTTATTAGATAGTTTTAGGGATAGCGCAATTATCGGCCGGGCCGATTATCGGTGCCGATATTTAGCATTTTGACAAATATCGGCATCGGCCTTTTTACAAATCCAAAGGGTGAATGCTTACGAACGTAGCGAAATTTAAGTGTTTTTTTTCAGGATTTGTAAGATGTTCACAGACAGTTTTTACTTGTCGCAAAGACATTTCAAACATAATTCAAACAATTTTTTATTGTCTGTGACCCTGACAAAAACCCTAAATCAGCTTACATTCACATGCATTTGTCTCAGTGACATACAGGGAAATTTCCATTTATGGATTTATTTAAATTTCCATTTCATAATAAATAAATAAATAAATAAATAAAAAATGATGGTGACACCCTGCGCTTTTTATTTTTAAAAATAAAAACAATTAAATGAAGAAATTATGTTGAAATTTTGGGAAATTTTATTTACAGTTAAAAACATTTTTAGGGAACTACAGTATTTTCTTGCTTAGTTTTTAATTTAGCTTAACACATGCTGCTGACCCTGGAAGCTCCCTGCAATTTTTA
Organism: Festucalex cinctus; assembly: GCF_051991245.1. Taxonomy (NCBI): domain Eukaryota; kingdom Metazoa; phylum Chordata; class Actinopteri; order Syngnathiformes; family Syngnathidae; genus Festucalex; species Festucalex cinctus. The sequence continues at coordinate 19,275,258 of NC_135430.1, read as the reverse complement.
ATATATATATTTTTTTTTTAAAGCTCTCTATTCTTTATATGTTTAAAATTAAAAGAAATTATTATTTTTTTTTTTTTTATTTTATTTTTTTTATATTTTGACGCTGTTTTCTCTTTTACTGCAAATGAATATCGGCTTGAAATATCGGTCTTATTGACTACTATATGCTTTGAAAAAAACCAAATCAATTTATCTATGCTACTGAAGAGAGTGTTAATCGCAAAAAAAAAAAAAGTGACATGTCAATCAATACTAGAAATTGCACAGACAGGAGACGACGTCACATTTAATCAAATTTTCTGGTTAAAAAATCCATTTTGGCCACTTATACATGGAATAAACCGAGCTGTTTCCCAGCCTGCAGTCTCTTTCCCAAACAGTAAGCCTGCTTAATTTATCCAAATTGTCTTGATTGGCAGACTGGGGAATTGCGTGCCAGTCAACAAATTATTTTTGGAGCGAGAGTGATTGCGAATGCGGTGCCAAGTGAGGCTGGAAAGTTCATCATTCATGTTGTGTCAAGCGGAAAAAAAAAAAAAAGATGATAGCATAAACTCTTGACTGAACTTGTGAGAAACGGCCAATTCACAAAGTTAAGCATGAATAGAAATGGATTCCTCCATAAATAAACCGAAACAAGACAAAATGTAATCATGGCAGAGGGATGAATAATTTTCCCTATTATATCGTAAATCACAGTCATTTAAATTTTCAAGCTGGATCATTTCCACCATCTGTATTATTAGTAGCTATATTTTAAATCGGACTCTTTTTTTTTTTAACTCATTTGCTCCCTATAACGTGTAAATACGTTTTTTTTTTTAAATGTTCTAAGTGTCCCAAAGACGTATTTATACGTTTTTTGTTTTTGTTTTTTAAGCCAATTTTAACTACGTGCTGCCATCGTAACGTTTCGATGGAAGATATCACCACGTAAAACAATATTTTGTCGTCGTTTCCCGGCACTAATGAAACCTCACTGGTTGGTTTTCACTTTTCTACACACATTCAAAGTATTTTTACATTTACCGCCAATTTTCCTGAGTTGCCATTCCGAATCTCCCGAGAACTGTAAACATTTCACTTGTCATAGTACAGTAATCATTATTCATTAGCAGAAGCCTTGAATAGCTCAACTGTACGAATAACATCAATGTCTCTCAAAAAAAGAACATAATATAACAATTACAGCTGAGCTAAAATGTCTTCTTTTGAAATGTTTGTACATGTTTCACATAATTCTAAATAAAAAAAAAAAAAAAAAAAGTGATACCATCAGAAGTTCATGCAACTTTCCACAGCTGACTGCTAATTGGTTAAAACTAAACGTAAGCGCCTACGTTGGTTTCAGCAAAGTTGCGCAATCAATTCTTTCCTCAACCGCTTCGAGGCGCAATTAATCAACAATCAATTACACGCCGGCAGAAATTATAACAGTCAGTTGAATCGATGCCAATGGCAAATTATTCCTTCGAGCTACCATGAGAAGCCAGTTTTGGTTGAGCGACCACAATCGTTTGATTGAACAGACCTAATCGGTGGAGACGCATAAACACACCTCAGCTCCGTGCGCTAACACTTGATTAAGTCCTCGCTGGCACAGCAGCAGCAAACAGCAGCAAACAGCAGCAAACAGCAGCATGCGCCACTCTGGGCATTAACAGGTCCTTCTGTCTTTCTCGCGCGCCGGCCGCTACGTCTTCATGCTAAAGGACCCCTCAGTGCTGATTGATATATGAAAACATATTCAACAAACACGTAAATTCCCGTGAATAATTCCATATAAAACAATCAAAAGGGTCGGAAAGCGACGTAAATAACACAAGATCGTCCTGAAATCAATTTTAATATTTCATCAACTCATTTGCTCCCAAAAACATATAAATACGTTCTGTTTTAAACGTTTGTGTCCCAAAGACGTATTTATACGTTCTTTTGTATGCTAGAGCATACAGAAGGCTTTGATGCAGCCTCTCAACTGAAGAAATGTTAGTTATTACATAATCGGCCAGCAGGTGGCAGCAGAGTCAAGGAGATCAACCAGGACCATGTTGGAAAAAAAGCTCAATTACAATTCGAAAGAGATTTGTGAATAATGATGAAAGTTTGCTATATTCTAATGCTAATTGCTGCAAAATGAAAACAGATTTTTTTTTTTTCCCTGATGAAAGAAGAGACTAAAAATCTTTCTTTTGGTAGGTTCCATGTTCTAATAGCAATAGAATACAATATTCTGTGGACCTTGCAAAATCAGTCAAAACGACAAATAGACATTAAAGTGTCTTTTTTTTTGTTTTTGTTTAAACATTTATTCATTTTGTATTCTAAGTGCCTTTTTCCACAAAAACAGCACGTGCGCTACAAGTGCCTTTTGCCCTTCTTCTTCATTTCTAATTGAAATAAAATCGATTTTTGGATATTAATATCGATTCGATTCGATTAATAAGTGAGAATCTCGATTCCTTTATGAATCGATTTGTTGCCTCTGCCACTGCTTAAACTTTTGTCACCTGCAACAGGACAGCGAACCACCACAATTTTATTTATTTATTTATTATTATTATTATTAACCACTTTTTAAATTATTTATTTTTTTTGGGGGGGCGCAAATACGGAAAATCACAACCATTGTTTGCATCGCTGATCCCCACTCACACCGGATAACCAAATCTAGTCAACATGGCATTATCCTCCATCGTGTGCAAACAGAATATCTAGACAGTACTGTCGTGCAAAAAAAAAAAAAAAAAAGTATCAAGTAAACGTCTTCCTAAATACAGCACAACACAAAATCGATTTATCTTTATAATCCGGATGATTACAGCAAAGATTTGGTTGCTTTAAATCCCCTCAAAACAATACAAACCTGCTCTTATCTGCCAAATCGACTGCATGATCTCATTTGAGTTGGAATGTTGTTGCACTATTTAATTAAAATAAGGAGTGCACTTTAGGGACACGCAGCAAATCTTGCATCCAGAAACAGGACTTTGTTTGTCAAGTGTTGTCATGGTGACCTTTCTCTTTTTGTCAAATAATAACAAAAAAAAAGAAAAAAGCTTGTCTTGTTTGTATTCTACTTTCGCATAGATCTGTTTTGATCATGCAACAGAGAGACTTTTCATGTTCTGTCGTCACCATTTGATGCCGAAGCGGGCGGGACCTTCCACTATTTGACTCTTCCTTCATCTCGCGGCATCAAATGGTTGGACTCGCTGTCAGCATTTTCGATCATCCAATCGAGTGTTCATGTTTCACGTCTTCACTCTGCATCTTCAAAGTTGTTGTGCATTTCAAACGTCATCAATGACTTGCTCAAAAGGGGACGACGGAAATGACCTGTCGACTAACGAGTAATTGTTTCCCGAACTGCAAACAATAGCACGAGAATAGAAGAAGTGTAAAAATACAAAAACAATTTGCAGTTTTACGCTAACAATGTGGACTGTTGTATCATGTAACGTACAAAATGTAACAAACTTGTAATCAAAGTTAAATCGTCCAAGATGCTAACATGGGAAAGCATTGAAGAAAAAATATTTTCAAAGCAGGGGCGGCGATACACGGTGGCTAGCGCTGGCCATGGCCCCCCCTTGTCACTTTCTCGCCACCCCCTATGGGAAAATTTTGATATTTATGGTTTGCCGCTATTTTCACAAGGATGCAATATTCTTAGACCTCTTGACAGTCTAACAAAAGTTCTTTATATTAACTCATTTGCTCCCAATAACGTGTAAATACAAGTGTCCCAAAGACGTATTTATACGTTTTTTTTTTTTTTTTTGTTATGCTCGAGCATACAGAAGGCTTTGATGCAGCCTCTCAACTGCAAAGAACGGTTGTGGAAATGGTAGTTATTACACAAACGGCCAGCAGGTGGCAGCAGAGCAAAGGAGATCAACTAGGGCCATGTAGAAAAAAAAAGCCCAATTACTTACATAAATTTGCGAAAACTGATGAAACTTATCTCTCTTCTAATGCTAATTGCTGCAAAACGGAAGCAGATAGAAACATACTTTTTTTTCCTGATGAAAGAAGAGACTTTAATCTTGATTTTGTTAGGTTCCATGCTTTTATAGCAATAGAACACAATATTCTGTGGGCCTTGCAAAATCAGTCAAAATCCAGTAAAACAGCCGGGAGCGAACGGGATTGCGAAATGTGAAAATGGCGGCGAGTGAATGAGTTAACTGTTTCATCTGAATGCAAACTCCAAAAGGATCAAATGCACATTTACCTCGAGCCTTTCTCAACACATTCATGAAAACAAGCAGGAACAAACCTACTTAAAAAGCATTTTGAATTGCGAAGAAGGAACAAATGTTTGTCGTTGTGCTTTTAGATACGATTTGAATGTACGAGTCAATGCTCACAGTATGCAAAACGGTGTCGGACATCTTTGCAATTGATCACTCTGCGAGTGAATCAGTGAATGAGTTTGAAGTAGACTGTGAAAGTACACAAAAGCAAAGAAGCAGCAAAGAAAAGTGACATCTTTTTTTGACTTCGACTTAATCCCACTTATGAGCGTGTTGAGCAAGATTGTCGATGTGCGCATTTTAGTTCACGACCCCCCCCTGACTGTGGACGGTATGATCAAGTACGCATGAACTACGCTCCGACTACAACGTCTTCACATCGAGACCACGTGCGAGCAAACGTGTCCTCATTTAAGTGTATCTCAAATCAAATCGGAGGAGGCCTTTTTTGCCTTTGCGGCTTTAAGAACGGATCAGACCTACTTGGCAGGACGACACTCGCCTGCCACTAACACAAAACGGATGCTCGCCAAACGCTGGCGAGCCCTTGGCATTATTCCGCAAGGGCGCCGCGACATACTTCGTTTTACACAACAAGTCTGCAAGGAGCTGAGCACATTCGATAGAGTGAAAAAACGGCGATTTATGACCTCAAAACTCCTCTCAAAAGACATCAACACTTCTCACACTCGATCCGGTTTTCCATTCGCGTTACCCTTTCGGCGCGTTCATTATTTGTCAGGGTAAAGATAGCACTTGCGTGGAAATAAGTGAAATAAATACCATTCATGCTTGACACGGAACACGGAGCCAAATGACGAGATTAAACGCTGGTTAAGCTCTCAGCGAGCACGTTACACAACATTGCACGACTCGCGAGAAAACAACTTCCAAGTCGAAACTATATCATACACTGGATTTTGTATCACTTATTTTGAGATTGTATTCCACCTTGAATGAACTTGTATTCTGCTCTTCTCGTGTCGTCTTAACTCATTCACTCGCCGGCCATTCTTCACATTGCGCAATCCCGTTCGTGTTTGACTGGATTTGGACTGATTTTGCAAGGCCCACGGAATATTGTGTTCTATTGCTATAATAACATGGAACCTACCAAAAGAAAGATTAAAGTCTCTTCTTTCATCAGAAAAAAAAATAATCTGTTTTCATTTTGCAGCAATTCGCATTAGAATATAGCAAACTTTCATCATTATTCACAAATCTCTTTAGAATTGTAATTGAGCTTTTTTTCAACATGGTCCTGGTTGATCTCCTTGACTCTGCTGCCACCTGCTGGCCGATTATGTAATAACTAACATTTCTTCAGTTGAGAGGCTGCATCAAAGCCTTCTGTATGCTCTAGCATACAAAAAAACGTATAAATACGTCTTTGGGACACAAACATTTAAAATAGAACGTATTTATAAGTTTTTGGGAGCAAATGAGTTGATGAAATATTAAAATTGATTTCAGGACGATCTTGTGTTATTTACGTGGCCGATTATGTAATAACTAACATTTCTTCAGTTGAGAGATTAAAGTCTCTTCTTTCATCAGGACGCATTATTAGCATTATTAGCACTATTAGCATTCGGCTTTCAGCATTCCCACGCAATTTCTCCAGAAATTGCTTAGTCTAGTTTCTGAAGTAATTGGCATGCACAACTGATTAGAATATCTTGAGTATTTTACACAACTATAACAATTAAATGAAAAAAAAATAAAGGCCCTGTAGTTAATCAAGAAAATGTAGATAATTTCTTTCCATTTAAAGGTCGCACTGCATTTTGTTTATGACTCTTTTACTGTCAAACATTTTTTAAAACAATTTTCTAAAACATGCTGCTCAATAAATTAAGCTACTAACACGTTGCATTTTGTCAGTAAATATCTGTAAAATTGCTACGACGTCAGTGCCGGTACTGTGTAGGTTGTACTTTTACTAGATTAGCCGCTCTTCACAATTTTATCACCTCATAAACTGTGTGTATTAAACTGTCAGCTACAAAAAAAAAAAAAAAAAAAAAAAGAGAGTCTTTATTCAGCACAAACTGTGTTACAGGATGCGGGTCATAATGATAAGGTATTAATTTTGCTTTGGCGTTTTGATGTGTGATAAAGAGGGAAGACGAGAAGAATTGCTGCATCCTGGTCATTCGTGGAACATGACGCAAACAGCATCACAAGCAGCTCATGCAGCGAGATGATCCGATTATTGACGGAGAGAGGGTGCAAAAAAAAAATAAAATAAAAAAAATGGAAAATTGGCCAAATAACAGACAGGCTCAGGTGATGGAAAGTAATTGGCGCTCCGTATCCGACATAAATCCGAGGATGCATTACGGTGTGTGTTACTACAGTGCAATAACATAAGAATGTATTTGTGTGACGACTGCATTAGAAGTCTGCAATTGTACTTTGTAGTATGGACAAAATGAAGATCACAATGGTTTTATTCAAATTGTACAAAAATAGCTTACATAATGTGTGTTGTACATTATTTTACATAATCGCATGCGATAACATTGATAACCGATTTAGAATTAGCGTCCAAACCCGCAAAGATGATCGCTCACGATCAAATTGAGACGGAGATCAACTTTATGCGAATCACTCTTGTTGACCCGTGAAAAAAATTGTAGTTCAATCCATATAATGGCTTTTTATTCTTTTACATGGTTTTACTGCTGGAAGTATTTTAGATTTCAGGACGAGAGCGTCATTTACTGCTGATAGGAAGGATCCATAAAAACTCACGGCATCCAAATGGACACATGCATAAAAACATGCTTCATCGGCTATCAAAAGCATGAATATACGACAACAAATGAATTACTTTGTTAAGACATAAATGGAATGGAAACGGGGAGGATGAATAAGATTGAAGACAAAGATAGAAACAAAACACTAAAGTGATACTTCAAGGCTCTGACAGCTAATCGTAATTATTTCAACCAACTGTTGTTAATCCAAGTTGGCGAGGTTAATATTATATTTATGCATGGCAAATGTGTCCATGCAATTCAAATAAATATGTTAGTTCAAACACAGATAAGTCCAGGTCGCTCAACTAAAATTATGGGCTGCTGAAGTCGGTGTTGCCATGGCAACGACAGGCACGCTATTCCCCGTATTATACGCACGTACGGCGATATCGTTAACAATTTCCTGGGTCAAAAGGGCACCAAATCAGACAACTGAACTAATTTCGTAAAACGCTTCAAAGGGTAGATTCGCTAAAGGTTTGCGTCGCTTTTGCACGGCGCTAACCGGTAAAAACGGAGCAATCCGGGAGCGCTTAATTCACTAAACACGCGCAGATTGGGGAAATCCGTCACTAAGTGCGCTGCCAACCAGATTGCGCCCCGGTGTTGTTGTTTTTTTATGTTGGTTTAATTAAAACACATGACGTAACCCGGGTTGATCGGCATAGGCGGTGGGGGTGTGGCATTTTACGATCATTTTTACGTGCCAGATGCATACTGTATGCCCACGTTAACCTCTGAAAATGTGTGTTTTTTTTTTTTTTAAATGATTGCACCAATAATTTGTACTTTATGAACGAATGATGTCGTTGTCGTCCTCTCTACTTCTGCACCTCTCGGTCCAACCTCACATTCTTTACAGTTCATATATATATATATATATATATTAGGGGTGTGAATTGCCTAGTACCTGACGATTCGATTCGTATCACGATTCACAGGTCACGATTCGATTCGATACCGATTAATCCCGATACGAATTTATAAGTCGATTGTTGCGATTTTTTTTCATTCAAATTTAGAAAATACTAATCAGTAAGCTTGTAGAGTGTAAGATTTATATGAAAATGTATTATTTATTTATCTGAAATTTCAGTCTTATAGAGGTTGTAATCTGTTTCATGTTTAAACAGCATTAAAATAAAATATTAAGGCTTAATGTTCCGTTCATATAACATTCTTCCATGCTTAAGGTGTGAATCCTAAAAAAAAAAAAAAAAAAAATCGATTTTGCCTATTATTGAATCGATTCGAGAATCGCGCGATGTAGTATCGCGATATATCGCCGAATCGATTTTTTTAATACCCCTAATATATATATATATATATATATGAACTGCATGTGGATGATTAAAGTGGTTCGACTTCAAACCAAACTTTGAACAACTTGCAAATGTTACGTGATTTTTACATGATAAAAAATAATAATAATAATAATCTCTTTCTCACAGGCAACTTTTCACTTGTTCACATCAGATGGATGAGTGTGACGGTATAATTAAAAGGTTGCTTTGCGCTGCCAAGCGGAGAATCGGATGGAGAAGATAACGTAAAAACACATCCAGGATTTTGCGCTCAGAGATTTACACACGTTCCGATTTTCGACACCGTTGAAATGGAGTGATGCGTATCTCGGGGCGGCAGGTGACGCTTTGAAATGTGCAGTCAGAGCTGCAGTAAGCGAGCATCCTGCTAATCAAAGGAGGGACGAATGATTCCCTGAGATGTCGCTACTGCAACACAAGGGCTCATTCAGCGATCGGCGGTATCTAAATTGAAAAGAATATTTAGACCAACTTGGGGATCGGCCCTTAATTGAAGCAGTCGTGCATCAGTTGGGCTGCATAAAGATGTCTGCTAAAAAAAAAAAAAAAAAAAAAGGAGGGAGATAAGCACATCCTTGAAAGAGATTTTTAATTTTCTCAAATTGGCTTTTGGGCTCTGGCCGACGGTGTGAATGTGCCTCGACTACATTGCTGTGAGAGTTCTAATCAGATATCAGAAGGGGTATTAGCAGGAAAAAAAAAGAAAAAAAAAAGGTCGAATTCAGTTTGAGGTAATGAAACTCTGCACTTTGCTTGGTGCTGGATAATGAAAGGAAGGGAGGGAAAAAAAAAAAAGAAAGAAAAAAAAAGCACAAAACAACCAGAAATGTGAAGAGGAAATAAAGATATCATGAACTCTGCTTTATCTTACCATATAAGGACTTCCCCCCCCCCCCCCCCCCCCCCACTCAGTCCTGAGCTCTTTTATCATCTCTTCTATCAGTTTATGGGGTGGAAATACTAGCGGTTTTGTTGTTTCAAGTCTCCGGATGGAAAACCTATAACATTAAAACCAAATCACTTTTGCTGTGCTAAAAAAATAGACTGGAATTTTTTACACCTTGTATACATTGTATATTGAAAACAAAAATGACTGATCAGCTCGGCGTAGGACTATTCCCCATAATGATGAACAGTAATACACCTCACACATGATCATTTATTCCCCATAGGATCATATCTAAGTTTCATACGTGAGCTCATGCTATGATGAAAACATTGCATTCCTTATTTTACAGCTAAATTAATAGTTTAGTTTACTCGACTGACTTGAACGTGTTGCTTCAATTAGACTCAGTCTGGCAATATATCCCATTATCATTAATTATCACGTTGCAAGCTGGTCAGCACTAGCTTTATTAAACAATAAAGCTTTATTATTAAACAATAAAGCTTTATTAAACAAAGCATCAGCGATTTGGGAGCTTTTCACCAGAACAAAATGAACGTAACTGAGGTCGGTATTTTTTTCGTTTTTTTTTTTTTTTTTTTTTTTTTGTAAATAGAAATGCAAGGTTTGATTGTAATATTCCTATCATAGTTATTAGGGGTGTTAAAAAAAAAATCGATTCGGCAATATATCGCGATATTACATCGCACAATTCTCGAATCGATTCAATAGGCGGCCGAATCGATTTTTAAACATCCATTTTTGATGGAAAAATATTCAACAAAATGTCTTACTTGCGGTTAGGGTTCACACCTCAATCACAGAAAAATGTTACATTAATTCATGGAACATTAAGGCTTAATATTTGATTTAAAAGCTGTTCAAATATGAAACAGATGACAACCTGTTAACTACAGTGACTCACAGTTATGACTGAAATTCCGGATAAATACATAAAACATGTTCATACAAATCTTACAGTGTACATGTACAAGTTTACTGGTTAGTATTTTCCAAATTTGGGTAACAAAATCGCAACAATCGATGTATAAATTTTTGTCGGGATTAATCGGTATCGAAGCGAATGGTGACCTACGAATCGCGATACGGATCGAATCGTCAGGTACGAGGCAATTCACACCCCTAATAGTTACGTAACACAACGAATGCGAGGGCGTTCGTTCCGACACTATGCGGAAGATCATCAAATTCATTGTGCAGAGAAAAGTCCTGCAAGTCAAAATGAAAATTTAAGGAGAGCATAGAACGGCCCGGAGCCAAGATTCAAACCCAGAACCGAAGAACTGTGAGGCAGACGAGTTTGCTGTGCGGCTCATTAAGGTACAAGAAGAACGGACAAAGAGGTTTTTAAGGACGGCTTCGATACATCCAACTCCCGATTCGTTTGTTCAGTCATTATTTCAGTGAATGATGACCCTGCAAGTCATTTCCCTGGTTGAGGAGATGAATTCACTTTTTTTCAGATGGTTCATGATGGATTTAAACAGCATGTTTAGTAGCTGGTTTGACGTTTCTCGACAATATTGACGGAACCTTGGCATGTCGAGTGAAGTTTATTTTGTAAAGTTATATACAGCGTGTTGAGGTTTAAATACAATATTGACCGGATTTTCCCGCACTACAAGGCGCACCTAAAAGCCTTCAATTTTTTCAAAAGCTGACCTTATCATCCAGTGCGCCTTATATATGGAAAAAGTATTCAAATATGTCATTCGTTGAAGGTGCGCCTTATAGTGCGGAAAATACGGTACTTTGTCCGATGCGATGAATAATCCGCTTTGTTAAAAGCGATTCCATCGCCACCGTCGTAGATCAGACATTTCAATACATATTTTGAAATCAACAATCAAAGCATGAAAGAAGGTAAAGCAAGCAGAGGGAGCGAAAAGCGCTTTGCAGAAACGTTTCTTTCACGCAAGGTTGTTTTGAAGTCGCCACACGGCGTTGGAGGCCGTTCGTTTGCTCAGAACTGCTGCTCCGTGTCGCATGCTTTGGTCAGAGAAGCCTATTCGACGACAGAAGCTCATCAGCCATTAGATGGTGGTGAGAAAAGCCCATGTACGCTCGATGAATATTAACTCATTCACTGCCATTGACGGAAAAAGACGTCAAATGATGCATTTTTTTTTTCTGGTCTGGCAATGAATGTGTTAATAAATAACTAAAAAAAAAATATCAAAGTGGCCCTTGCAGCTTTCTATTTTTCTGTATGTGGCCCTCAGAGGAAAAAGTTTGGACACCCCTGCTGTACAATATATCAACAATTTATAATTGCTTCATTGATTTTTACCATGTTTAACTCATTCACTGCCATTGACGGAAAAAGACGTCAAATGATGCATTTTTTTTTTCTGGTCTGGCAATGAATGTGTTAATAAATAACTAAAAAAAAAATATCAAAGTGGCCCTTGCAGCTTTCTATTTTTCTGTACGTGGCCCTCAGAGGAAAAAGTTTGGACACCCCTGCTGTACAATATTCAACAATTTATAATTGCTTCATTGATTTTTACCATGTTTAACTCATTCACTGCCATTGACGGAAAAAGACGTCAAATGATGCATTTTTTTTTTCTGGTCTGGCAATGAATGTGTTAATAAATAACTAAAAAAAAAATATCAAAGTGGCCCTTGCAGCTTTCTATTTTTCTGTACGTGGCCCTCAGAGGAAAAAGTTTGGACACCCCTGCTGTACAATATATCAACAATTTATAATTGCTTCATTGATTTTTACCATGTTTAACTCATTCACTGCCATTGACGGAAAAAGACGTCAAATGATGCATTTTTTTTTTCTGGTCTGGCAAGGAATGTGTTAACAAAAAAAAGCCTTGAGGGGGGCGGGGACACGGAGCAGCCACATCCTTTTATCAGCTATCAACACAGCAATTCTAATATTCCACTAGTCATTTCTTTCGTTCTTTTGATCTCTTATGCCAAGCAGATAATTCCATGTAGCGTGCGCACATTGTGGTACCGCGGCTGGTGTTTGTTCATTTCCTTCAACGCCGCTCCGGGTTGCACGTTCCCCAACGTGGGGGAATAATAAGAGGCAACGGCAGTCGCTGTGTGGCCACGTGCATTGTATAGCGGCGCTGTGATTAATCGTGCTCGCCAAATGGAAAATGAAAAGCCAGCGAGGCTGTGCTGCTCGGCCCAGCAGTTGGCAAGAAAAAAAAAAAAACATCTCACGTGATTGACTTTGCTGCCTTTTTTTAACGGATGCGTGCTCTGGGCAATCTGCCAGAAAAGACTTCAGTCACACTACAGAGGGAGACATTCTTAATTGACTACGCACACTCATTGGGCGACGGTTGACACATAAATGTCCTTCTGTGCCTCAATAATCACAGATGGATGAGCCTTGAAGGGAAAAGAGGACTAATTGTCGCCAGGGTTCAAGATCTCTTTCAAGGAGGGCCAAAACATAAAAAAATTGAGCAATCTGTTTGACACTTCCGGGAGAGCAAATGTGACATGCAGCTAGTGACAGTTGACAACAAACAAGCCATTTTCTATAGCATATCATTGCTACGGTCGGGGTGACCTATAAACTATCCCAGCGAGACATAGACCGATATGTTTTTTTGGGGGGGTTTCAGCGCCGATATCAATACCAATTATTAGTAGTCAAGGACACCGATAACCAATATTTGGCACTGATATTCATTTTCACTAATGGGAAAATATTGGCAGCAAAATTTAAAAAAAAATACAAACTCCAGTTCTTCCAAAAAAATAAAAAATAAAAAAATAAAAATAATAATAATAATAATAATAATAATAATAATAATAATAATAATAATAATAATAAATAATCATTATTTTTATTGAACAATGTTTAAGGAGCAGTAGATTGTCTTCAGAAGTTAAATAAAAAAACATAAGTACTTGTGAATAGCTCCCTATTGTTTTCTACAATGAATAAAGTGTTCCAAAATATCAGTATTAAAATGTACTTATCTTAATTTTAATTTCAAACAAAAACAAAAGTTGCGGAGAGTTTCCAGGGTCAGCAGCGCCTCTGAAAATTTAAAATTTGTTCCTTGAAGTTAACACTTTTTTTTTTTTTTAAATGGATCTATTATCGGCCGTCTGATTCTTCAAAATGGCCGATGCCAATAATTGTCAAAATGTTGAATATCGGTGCAGTTAATTGCCCATCGCTAATCCCAACTAAATTGAGTTAAGAGGCAGTGGCTGGACGGGTTGCCCGTAAATCACAGAGCACATTAACTCATTCACTCGCCAGCCATTTTCACATTTCGCAATCCCGTTCGCTCCCGGCTGTTTTACTGGATTTTGACTGATTTTGCAAGGCCCACAGAATATTGTGTTCAATTGCTATAAAAGCATGGAACCTATCAAAAGAAAGATTACAGTCTATTCTTTCATCAGGGGAAAAAAAAAGTATGTTTCTATCTGTTTCCGTTTTGCAGCAATTAGCATTAGAAGAGAGCTAAGTTTCATCAGTTTTCACAAATCTATTCAAAATTGTAATTAATTGAGCTTTTTTTCTATCCTTTGCTCTGCTGCCCACAGAATATTGTGTTCAATTGCTGTAAAAGCATGGAACCTACCAAATTGTAAGTAATTGAGCTTTTTTTCTACATGGCCCTGGTTGATCTCCTTTGCTCTGCTGCCACCTGCTGGCCGTTTGTGTAGTAATAACTACCATTTCTGCAACCGTTCTTTGCAGTTGCGAGGCTGCATCAAAGCCTTCTGTATGCTCTAGCATAAAAACAAACAAAAAACAAAAAAACGTATAAATACGTCTTTGGGACACTTAGAACATTAAACAAAAACGTATTTATACGTTATTGGGAGTAAATGAGTTAAGACGAGCAACATTTCACACCTCGGAACAACTTAAGAGTCTTCAGTGAACCCATCATGGATGTTTTTGGAATATGTTTACTAAGTCAATATTTATTATTTCATTCTACATGATGCGGCTTGTGAAATTTGGACCTGTATTTGTTTGGGCTTCCGCTTTTCTTATTTATCCATTTGAAATGTGGTAAATGACTGGCATTTAATATTAATCCCATCATGGTGTGCCCACAAGCACCGGCATCGTTCTCCCTGCCGCAAGACAAAAAAACGGCCATTACCTATTGGATTAGCCGGATGCCAAATGTGATTAAGGTCCCTTAGGAATCGGACATTTGCTCTTAGATGATAAGCTGGCAATGCGGCGTCAGCGTCGCTGCCAAAAAAAAAAAACTGGGATGGGGAGCAAAGTGTGGATAATGAAAACGAAACATTCGTCAACTCTGCTACTTTTTCCTGGAAGTTGTTTATCTTGGAAGGGAATCACGCCGCAGCAGAAAGTCCGACATTTGAGAGGTGACACGCGCACACAAACACGCACACGCGCACGCGTTTCAGTCTCACTGCTGACTAATCAGGCCACAACGTAAGCGAGTGAGGCATCGCAACATGAGAGCGTGAAGATGCACCATGCTGATAGGTTAATGAAAACACACAAACAACCGGGCTCAGAGCTGTTATGCCTGCTGCGGAAAAAAAAAAAAAAAAAAAAAAAAAAAAAAAACACTAAACACATCAATGAGCTAATTTCCAATGCAGTTGTGAGAGCAAAGAACAAACGTGTGGTGTGTGTGCGCTGTCGCAAACGCCGCATGAATGCATAGTAGGTGCATGGCGGCTCTATTGTGGCCGTGCGGCTTAGCAAAGGATGGCAGCCAAAATCGGTGACAGGTTGTGGAGGTGCACAAAGTCGACACAAACGCACACACAAGCCAACATACGGATTGATACGGTATGTGCATGTAGAAGATATTTTTATTTTTTTCCCCAGGACAAAACAAACCCCAGAAGCCACACTGGTTTACATTACCTGAAGCTACAAAAAAACAAAAACAAAAAAACACGAGCACACAACATCTGTGGCTGAACAGCAGGCCTGGCTAACAAACCGCCGCGGAGGACGGCGGCAGGCGAAGCCTCTTGATTGATCTGCCGGATAATTGGCGGGGAGCAAAAGAGCCGAAAGAAATAAATCGTTGGTATCCCAACGCCGGACGCTGGCTTAAGTTACAACGGGGGGGGGGTGATAAACTCTGACTGGTTGTCCCCAGAGCGAAGGCTCGTCATCTGATAAAAAGGTGGCGAACGTTCCAGGCTGCGTTTCAGAACAGCCGAGAGCGAGGGAGGCGAGGTGCGATATGGGAGCATGACGGGGAAGAAGTCGGATGAAGTAAAAGGTGGGACTGAGTGCAAAAATAAATAAATACATAAATAAAAAACTTGGTTATGGTGACTCATAGTTGTGAATTGTTGTCTCACAACTGTCTAAGGACCACATATCTTGTGGAGGCGAGCCTAAAACTGAACGCGTGTCACAGATTAGACACAAAATATTGCGTAAAAGGATGTCGCCGCGTGTTCGAGAAGCCCGTTTCAGTTAAAGCCGTTGAATGCTACTTGAAAACTCCACCACATCACAGCGAAAGCGAAAAGTGCAACACCCAGAAAAATTGCCGGCTTCTCTATATGAGATGGGCTGATTCCAGAGTGTGTCCAAAGTATGTTCGTGTCGTCCAGACCAAACAGGAAAAGGACCATCCGGATTGTAATCGCCGCCGAGTTCAAAAGCCAACACCTGTGACGGTCTGGGCTCGTGTTCGTGCCCATGACATTAATACCTTAACTTGTTTCGACACCATTAATGCAGAAAGCTTTTAACTCATTTGCTCCCAATAACGTGTAAATACGTTTTTTTTTAATGTTCTAAGTGTCCCAAAGACGTATTTATAAGTCTTTTTTTTTAATTTTTTTATACTAGAGCATACAGAAGGCTTTGATGCAGCCTCTCAACTGCAAAGAACGGTTGCAGAAATGGTAGTTATTACACAAACGGCCAGCAGGTGGCAGCAGAGCAAAGGAGGTCAACCAGGGCCATCTTGAAAAAAAAACTAAATTACTTACAATTTTGAATAGATTTTGTGAAAACTGATGAAATTTAGCTCTCTTCTAATGCTAATTGCTGCAAAATTTGCTCCCAATAACGTGTAAATACGTTTTTTTTAATGTTCTAAGTGTCCCAAAGACGTATTTATAAGTCTTTTTTTGTTTTGTTTTGTTTATACTAGAGCATACAGAAGGCTTTGATGCAGCCTCTCAACTGCAAAGAATGGTTGCAGAAATGGTAGTTATTACACAAACGGCCAGCAGGTGGCAGCAGAGCAAAGGAGATCAACCAGGGCCATCTTGAAAAAAAAAACTAAATTACTTACAATTTTGAATAGATTTTGTGAAAACTGATGAAATTTAGCTCTCTTCTAATGCTAATTGCTGCAAAATTTGCTCCCAATAACGTGTAAATACGTTTTTTTTTAATGTTCTAAGTGTCCCAAAGACGTATTTATAAGTCTTTTTTTGTTTTTTGTTTGTTTTTTTTATACTAGAGCATACAGAAGGCTTTGATGCAGCCTCTCAACTGCAAAGAACGGTTGCAGAAATGGTAGTTATTACACAAACGGCCAGCAGGTGGCAGCAGAGCAAAGGAGCTCAACCAGGGCCATGTCGAAAAAAAAGCTCAATTACTTCTGAAGAAACTTAGCGCTCTTCTAATGCTAATTACTGCAAAACGGAAACAAATAGAAACATACTTTTTTTTCCTGATAAAAGAAGAGATTTTAATCTTTCTTTTGATAGCTTCCATGCTTTTATAGCCATAGAACTCAATATTCTGTGGGCCTTGCAAAATCCGTCAAAATCCAGTAAAACAACCGGGAGCGAACGGGATTGCGAAATGTGAAAATGGCTGGCGAGTGAATGAGTTAAAAAGGTTGTGAAGCAAGATATGTTCCTGCTTTTTTTTTTTTTTTTCAGTAAGATAATGCCAAGCCACATTCCGCACGAGTTACGACACCGTGGCTTCAAAGTATACTCATTCACTGCCATTGACGGAAAAAGACGTCACATTTTTGCTGGGCTGGTAGTCAATGTGTTAAAAGAGTGCAAATGTTAGACTGGCCTGCCAGCAGTCCAGATCTGCCTCCTATTGAAAACGTATGAGAGCGGAGAGCCTGGACTATGTTGAGCAAATCAAGTTGTATATCAAGCAGTAATGTGAAAGTTGATTTGGGGGGCAAAAAGTCAGATTACATGGACTAACAATAAATAATCCAAGGCAAGCGTTCTTCTTGCGAATGTGGCGTTACAAGCCACCAAACAGGAACCAGACGGGAAGAAAAGAGGTAGTGTTTACTGACTGTTCTGGCTGCAGGCGACAGCAGCCGTCTTCCACAGCTGCATGTCGCGTGCCTGCAATGTTAACACCCCCCCCATCAGTTTCCATTGGCTAACAACAGCAACAGTGCTGAGCGAAGGGTGTCATCAGCTGAGCTATTTCGCTATTCATCAGCAACTATTCATCTTTTTTTGTGTGTGTGTGTAATATGAGGTTGATGAAGCAAGCCAGCAACATTCTCCCAGTCTGCTTTTACTTCAAAAAAGTGGAGTGAAAAATAAAAGACAGTTATTTTTTTTTCTTTGCCAAGCCACTCGCAGCCATTTTCACATTTCGCAATCCCGTTCGCTCTCGGCTGTTTTACTGGATTTTGACTGATTTTGCAAGGCCCACAATTTTACAGACATATGGTAATTTGCTGCCTCTCCTTCCTTTTTTGGATATTTTATGGCTATTTTTGACTGACACCCAACCCTTTTATTTTTATTTTTTTTGCTATCAATTTTCTGACCTTTTTGGCAATTTTTGTGTACATTATGTTATTTTTGGGGGGATTCCTTCTTATTTTTGGACATTGTGAACGTTTTCCTTTCTCACTTTTTTGAAAAATCAATTTTCTGACATTTTTAAAAATTTTGTGCACATTGTATGTTAATTTTCAGGATTTAGTCTTGTTTTTTGGACACTTTATGCTTACTTTTAGAACGTTTCATTTCCTGCCTTTTCTTAAATCAATTTCTGATTTGATTTTATTTTTTGGTAATTTTGTGGACATTTTAAGATAATTTTCGGGATTTCTTCTTTTATTTTGGGACATTTTATAGATACTTTTTAAACATTTTTTGTCTGCCTTTTTAAAAATAAATAAATAAATAAATCTACTTGGGCAATTTCATGGACATTTCATGGTAATTTTCTGCGTTTTCTTCTTTCTTTTTGGACATTCATTTACAGAATATTTTCTCTAAAAATAAAATATATACAAAAAAATAACTGATTAATACTAATTACTTTTTTCGAGGGATTAAAGGGCCAAACGTTGCTCCAGAGCTGCAGGTTGCAGACCTCCGGTGTACAGTATTGTATATTGTCATGTTTTTCAAAGCCCCGTGAAAGAAATGACCTGAATGAATGAGAACATCGACAAGCACAAGAGTTGTGATTCAATTTTATAAATGAAAGTCTGAATTCTTTTTAGCTGTCTGACTAGGGACAGTTTGTCATTCAAACAGCTTCGGACGAAAAATAGCTTATGCAAATGTTTTGTTTTTGTTTTTTTGCAGAAAAAGATTGCAAATTCTGCTTAGCAACAAAGTTGAATGACTGATTCGATGAGTCATTGCTGTTAGACACAAATTTGTCTGCTGCAGATGCTACCAAGGTTTCTGTTGGCAACCATTTTGCCCACACAGAAACACCGAGTCAAACTCCAGTGAGATCTCGTCAGAATACCCCCCCGAAAAATCATGTGGGGGAGAGTGGCTCTTCTATCTCCATTTGTACTCGTGAATTTAATCTCAGTCTTTTCTGTGAAGCTGAACTCCAACCAGCCTTGGGGCAGGGCAAATGGAATTGTGCTCCTTACACCAGACCACGCATGCTGCATCAATATAGAAGGAGAAAATCCAGTTGGCAAAGAACGATCTGTTTTCATTCGGAAAATTAATGAACTTCGTCACAAAAAAAAACGTAATTTATACTGTGCCTTGAATGACATAAATGCTAACGCACTTTGGTGTAAATATGCTTCTCCCATAAAGATAAAAGTGATGCATACATGTGGACACCATTAACTCATTTGCTCCCAATAACGTGTAAATACGTTTTTTTAAATGTTCTAAGTGTCCCAAAGACGTATTTATACGTTTTTTTGTTTGTTTTTTCTTATGCTAGAGCATACAGAAGGTTTTGAGGCAGCCCCTCAACTGCAAAGAACGGTTGCAGAAATGGTAGTTATTACACAAACGGCCAGCAGGTGGCAGCAGAGCAAAAGAGATCAACCAGGGCCATCTAGAAAAAAAGCTCAATTACTTGCAATTTTAAATAGATTTGTGAAAACTGATTAAACTTAGCTCTCTTCTAATGATAATTGCTGCAAAACGGAAACAGATAGAAACATACTTTTTTTTTTTCCCCTAATGAAAGAAGAGACTTTAATCTTTCTTTTGGTAGGTTCCATGCTTTTATAGCAATTGAACACAATATTCTGTGGGCTTGCAAAATCAGTCAAAAACCAGTAAAACAGCCGGTGAAAATGTGAAAATGGCGGCGAGTGAATGAGTTAAGATCCGCAAATTGATATACCAACTATACGATGGGAATTAAAGAAAAAGTGAGCAATAACTATACTTTGGAGCGGCGCTGCTGTGGTCAGCACCTCCACAGAGTGAAGAGTCCATTTCTGCGATACAATTTTCCAGCTTGAGCCTATCAAGTTCCAATCTTATGGTCTTCGCCTCTTTATGATCGTCTCATCCATCTGTAATTCCATTCGTTTTATGTCGCAATGATTCCAAGTCCAGATGCAGCTTGCATGGAAACAAAAAAAATCAAAAAATGAATGGCAATTACCTCACATGACTCATCCACACATCCATTTTTTCTATATGGCATTTCCTCATTTGGGACATGGATGAGCTGGAGCCAATCCCTGTTAACTATGGAGTCTGACCAGGATTGGTCGCCAGTCAACAACCATTCACACTCGCACCTATGTGCTTTTTGGAGTTCGAAAAACATATTTTTGGAATGTGACAGGATGCCAGAGAGAATTAAGTGATGAATTAATGAGTGAACCGAGTAGTCACGTGATCTTGATTCTAAACCGGACATCAGATGACCGTAGAAGACCGACCAATCGCCATCCAGACATCCATGACAGTTAGGTGAGGATCCTACACTGCTTGAATTTTTTTGGATTGACAGGCCACTTCTGAAGTGTCTGCTTCATTGTCAGTTACCCATGACATTATACCGGAAGGGTACTACAGACAATTGACGGACGTGTGAACGATCCTTCAACTCCACTCGCGATTTCCGCCATTGCTGCCTGTTGTGGTTATTGACCTCAGGCGGACGTTACTCATCGAACTGAAAAAAAAAAAAGCTCCATTCGAAAGCGGTTCCGCCCGTGACGACGATAGCGGAGTGATTTTCACACAGTAAGAGCTTTTGTTGTAATTGTACAGTAAATGGCACGGAGGGAAGCTTTAGCCACCAGTGCCAAATATGGACGCGCTTGAGCCGGGTCGCCATTGTCGCTGTCCTACTTCGCGGTGAAGGCCACAAAAAAAAAAAAACACAAATTACGTGTGAAAAGGGCTTCTTTCTATTCTATCATCAAACTATTGCAAAATAAGTACAAAAGGCTGATGAGGCTGAGCTATTAACTCATTCACTCGCCGCCATTTTCACATTTCGCAATCCCGTTGGCTCCCGGCTGTTTTACTGGGTTTTGACTGATTTTTGCAAGGCCCACAGAATATTGTGTTCAATTGCTGTAAAAGCGTGGAACCTACCAAATTGTAAGTAATTGAGCTTTTTTTCTACATGGCCCTGGTTGATCTCCTTTGCTCTGCTGCCACCTGCTGGCCGTTTGTGTAATAACGACCATTTCTGCAACCGTTCTTTGCAGTTGAGAGGCTGCATCAAAGCCTTCTGTATGCTAAAAAAAACAAAACAAAAAAAATGTATGAATACGGCTTTGGGACACTTACAACATTGAAAAAAAAAACGTATTTACACGTCATTGGGAGTAAATGAGTTAAATGAACAAGTGTAATTGAAAGGGTGAGTAATTCTAAAAAATGAGTAATTTAAAAAAAATAAAATAAAATACAAATAATAAAAAAATAATAAAAAATAAAAAATAATAAATAAATAAAATAAATAAAATAAAAAAAATAAAAAAAATAAAAAAAAATAAAAAAAATAAAAAAAATAAAAATAAAAAAATAAATAAATAAAAGAAAAAAAAAAGAAGAAAAAAAAAGAAAGGGTGAGTAATTCTACAAAATGTAGCTACTAACAGACCAGCAAATACATCCCATGTTGACTGATACAAATAAAGTTAATTTTGAAAAAAAAAAAGTCAATTTTGATTATTTCTCTACAGCTCTGTATGACTTCGGAATTTTGCAAAGTCTGATGTAAATAAGCAGTTTGGAGCAAGAGGATAATGCTTGTGTAAGTTTACTGCCAAGATGCAGAGCAGTGAACAAGGTTGTTGTTTTTTTTTTTTTATGTTTCCTTTTAATAACTAGGTAGGAGATTAAAGGCAGCTGATTCATGGCAACTCCACTGCCTTTATCCTCCTCATTCATTCGGCAGAAGCAAGCAGTGTGAATTAAGATGGCGAACAAAGCAGCTCGAGACGCCAGACACGATTCAACAGAAGGTAAGAGCATTTTTAATTACTTGAAACGCACAGCTCAGATGTTTTTTTGTTTTTTTTAATCATCTAAGATGCATAGATTGGCTTTTTGTCTTTTACCCATTTAGGTTTTGTTTTTTTTTACTTTAAGAAATAGATAGGCCTACCTTGAGGGACTGGAAATCTTAAGAGTTAATATGCTGTAAGCCCTTTTTTGATTTATCTTTATGCTAGGCTAACTGTCTAAAAAAGTGACCCTCTCAAATTGGGTCCTCCTCACCCAGTGTTGAAAATATTCAGGAACAAAATCTTTGTCCCTGTGCTGTGGAGGACGCACAATCATCTCGACGCCAAAAGCTACCAAACGAGTCCGACAAGTCTCCTAAGACTCATAAAGGCTTCGGACACTTCACTCTCACTTAGCAAATCATTATCAAAACAACATTTACGTATTCCCTACTGATGAAATGACTTTGGCGGCATGTCTGCGCCACATTAACACCCTTTTGGCTAAACTGTGTATCTAAGAGTTTGAAAGCTAATCTAACTAAAAAAAAAGCATCAGATTTATTAGATATGGGCTACTTGTTCCAAAAATATAATGTGACATCCATTAACTAACGTCACCAAAAGGGAGGAAATCACCACCGTAACCTCGCTGAGTCCTTCAAAATAAAGCTCACTACTCGTTCCACCTGGGTAGCTTAGCTTTGCTTCCGCTAGCATGTTTCTGGCATGAATACAAATTTGCAGTCACATTTATCCTATATTAGAAATAGGATATTTTTTTTTTAGGTGTAAGACCACAACTACATTTCCACATCTTGAGGCACCAACTGCAGTGCCGAGATCAATTTAGAGTAGGGACAGACATTGGCGCTGTTTTCATTTGTGAACATAAATTCAGCACTTCTCTGGAATCAGAAGAACAAAACAGCGTTTCTCAAATCCATCAGGGTCATGATAGCATATTGCCAATGGAAAGAGACAGGCAATCGATAATTCCACACCAAGCAGAGTCCCCCTTGGATGATATTTTGTTATTCCGCTTTGAGACGTGCAGTAAACGGGAACAAGTGGACTTACAGTACCTGCGGTGAAGTTGTAACTGGCTGAAAATCCCACCGCCTCCAATTCGCCGTCCGTGACAAATTTTATCCACAGGTAGCGGCCGCTGCTCCTGATATCCGGCGGGCTGTTCTGACCGCAATAGCGTCCGAGCATGGGGGAGAAGCCGAAAGGGCCATCGCGAACCTCGATGTTGTCAAATTTACATTCCCAAGAGGACTCGATGGAATAGTGCTCCTCAAAGTGGAGCTCGATGCACTGCCGCGGGGGGGCTGAAAGACATGATGGAAATAATCACCGCAAGACGTGGCGATGAAACCAAACGTGTTTCAGCGACTTTGTGCCTTAGCGATTAGTTAGTAGCGGTTGCAGTGCTTCTTAACTTGGGTTTGGCTTTACTGCGCTAAGTCGTCGACTTGTGGGTGTAGTGATGTGATATCTTTATTGTAGTAATCCATACTAACTATATTGAGCAAAAAAAAAATGAAAGTGGTCCGATGAATATGTGCAATATCAATGCACATGCATAATGGAATGTATGGTATTCCACAGGGTTCGATTGTGGGGCCTCTGCTGTTTTTTAATTGTATCTGCGGGGTTCCATCTTAGTTGTTTGTTAAGTGCTCTATAAATACAGAGTTGAGTTTAGTGATAGGAGTCAGCGTCCTAACTGCATGATTTGCAACACCAACATGAGTAATTCTATTTGAGCACAACTATAGCATATCTGGAGGAGTAATTCTTAAAGTTGCATGGGTATGGTGAATGCGGAACACAACGCTTTCTGAATTCAAGGTTTTTAAAAAAAAATAAAAATATCCCGTTCGCTCCGGGCTGTTTTACTGGATTTGGACTGATTTTGCAAGGCGCACAGAATATTGTGTTCTATTGCTATAAAAGTCTCTTCTTTCATCAGGGAAAAAAAAGTATGTTTCTATCTGTTTCCGTTTTGCAGCAATTAGCATTAGAAGAGAGCTAAGTTTCATCAGTTTCCACAAATCTATTCAAAATTGTCAGTAATTGAGCTTTTCTTCTACATGGCCCTGTTTGATCTCCTTTGCTCTGCTGCCACCTGCTGGCCGTTTGTGTAATAACTACCATTTCTGCAACCGTTCTTTGCAGTTGAGAGGCTGCATCAAAGCCTTCTGTATGCTTTAGCATTAAAAAACAAAACAAAACAAAAAACGTATAAATACGTCTTTGGGACATTTACAATATATAAAAAAAACGTATTTACATGTTATTGGGAGCAAATGAGTTAAAAAGACGACTCTCCATGTTCATTTTGTTCACCAGTAAACCATATAGAGTACTGTACCTATGTCTTAAATCTGGTGGGAAAAAAATCAATCAATTTTATTTTTCAATAAAGGTTTCAGTGAACCTCCACCAAGGTTAAGAAGCACTGAGGTAGAACATCTAAAAAGAGTCGAGAGGAGCTTTACCTTCCAGGATGTACACACACTCGGTATCTGGCGGATATTTGTTTGGGTAATTGGGAGAAGTGAAGAGACCTCCTTCTGGTTCTTTCACCCACATTCCACATTGACCAGCCGGCTTCACCCCAGAATTGTTTTTCACTGGAACATCATTGAACCACATATAATTAAGGACATTTTCTGGAATCAGTGTAACCGCAAAAAAAAATTGCTCATAATTACATATTATTGCTGTAATGCTGAAACAAAAACGTTACCTGACGTTTCTCTTTTTGTCGCACCAGACAAGCCAAGTAGGAGAAGACTTGCAACAACTAGAATGACAAATATAAAACATTTTCTTGGCTCCAGATTTGTATTTCAGGGTAAAAAACAAAAAAACAAAACTAATTTCCAGATTCACCGCTTTTTATCTGGCCGATTTCAAACAATTTAAAAGCAAACGGAGAAAGAAAAGTGTTTGGCTTACCGTGATGGAATCTGTGTCCATGTACCATGTCTGTTCCTTTCACAAACGGCTGCAGACTCAACTAATTCCATTTAGATGTGCGAGTACTTGAGGAGAGAAAACGAGAGGTGAGTTTTCGGGGGGGGAAATTCGCGCCGAGAAGCCACTCAACCCTTCCACAAAAATCTCCTCAATGCAGTCAGAAATGTGCGGCAACAACAACAACTAATCGCCCGTTTCATGCAAGACCAAAAACAGTTGAAGCAGACATTCCATCAAATTCCATCCAAACGCTTCCGAACCTCTTTGGTGCACTGAAAGGATTAATAGTTCCGTCATGAGCTCGGCTCTAATCGCTCCACCTTTGCGATCTCCTTTTTGGGAAAGAACACATGAGTCAGCCTGGTTTTTGTCCTCTTTGCTCCCCTCATCAGGAGGAAGAGAGGAGGATGAGGATGAGGAGGAGGAGGAGGAGGAGAGGCTTCAGCAGCATGGAGAACCGCGCCGGGCTCATCTCCGCATCCTCGGCATGCCGGCGCCGCTGCTGGTGGGGGGGGCAATAAGTTGTTTTTCTTGCTGGATTTTGTGCTGCTGCAGAAAATCCGGCGATGTTGAGAATGTGCATCAGTCTGCCGCTGTGCACTGTGGCAAGTGAGAGTCTCCGCAGCCAAGTCGGGCTCTCGTAGACCACCACCCCCCCCCCCCCCCCCCCGCCTCTCTCTCCCGCTTCCCACATTCAATTCCTCCTCCTCCTCCAGCGCACACGTTCATTCACGGCAGACCCAATGCGCCACAATCCTCAGATGCGCGCAGCAAAAACTGAAATCAAATCCCGCCGTAGACCTGACGCAGGATGGTGCAAGTGAAGAGTTGAGGTCGGCGGCGTGCGCGTGCGTGCGTGCGTCCGTGTAAACTGCCTGCGGAAGTCGTCTCAAGCTGGAGCAGAATAAAGAAGGTGAGCAGGAAAAAAAATGAGCCAAGGCGGTGGAAGAAAGTGTAGAAACAAGCAAAATAAAAAAGCCAACACAAATACTGAAGCTTGTCAGATGGAAACGCAGCAGGTTCGGAACAAGAAACGGCATCGGGGACCATCTCACAATTTCAAACATAACAAAAAATATGCATGGGCCACAATTATGTTCATTTTATCCCTCTATAGATATAAAAAGGTATCGCCAAACTATAACAAACAACCCTAAGCACAGTTTTAAACTGCTGAATCCATACTGTAAACATTTGTTAGATTAGCCTTAATAAAAGTTAATTGTCATTCACACTAGGGCTGCACAATATATCGAAAAAATATCGATATCGCGATATTGGCCCTCGCAATATGCATATCGCAAAGGCATGCAATAAGTTTGATATGCAATTTTATGCTTTTTTATATGAATTTGACCAGTCAGATGCTAACTAAAATGTGCATCGCCATCCAAAAGTTGAAAATTATTACGATATAATTACAATTAATTAACCCCTGGGCATAATCTTATTTTGAAATGACTTGGTCAGAACCATCAAAAAGCCCAAAACGGGTCCCAATAACGCCTCAGGGTTTTAACTAAGATTACATTAAGGCTGCTTATTTTGACGGATGAAAAATGTTTTAATTTCATTAGATAATAAAAATGTCATTTCTTTAGGTACATGTTAAATATCACAATAATATCGATATCGCTATGTTCAGCAAGTATATCACATATCGCATGTTTTTCCAATATCGTGCAGCCCTAATTCACACCTATGGACAATTCAGAGTCTTCAAATGAAGCTAATATGTACAATTTTCAAATTTTGGAGGACACATGCACTGAAAAATGAAGATGAAAAAGGACTGGACACCAGATTCGAACTGTGAGGTGGATTTGCTAACCAGTCTTCCTCGGAGTCACCAGGAGCAAAGATGCAAAAACAAAATCATTTTAACTAAATATGGCTGTGACATAATACATTATGGGTTTTTTCAACACCAGTTATGATTTTAGACTGTCACTCTTTTGAATTTGTTTTGCCCTCAGCTCACATTAACCTCATGTTGAGTTTATTAAAATACTTAAAGTGACAGTGTGTATGATTTAGTGCCATCTAGTGGTAATTGAATAGAATGCAACAATTTTGAAGCACACACACGCTACACAGTGACTCGGAGAGAAATGACCAATTATTATTTGGAGAGAGCGAGCGAGCGAACGAGCGAGCAGCCCAGAGTGGCTAGCAAGAACTCACCGGAGCGGCTAACAAGATAAGCTAGCAAGAGCAAAGCAGAGAGAGACAAGTGGTGGGAGCCGTAATTTAAGCGTCGGTCAACCGTACCCGGGTGACTGGAGCTGCAAGCACCGCCACTGGCGAGCTAACTACGTTCAGGAAGTTCTTTTGTTCGGGTATAGGGACAATTTGGAGTCTTCCATTAACCATGCATGTTTTTCGGAATGTGGGAGGAAACCGGAGAAACCCGAGGAAAACCCACACAGGCGCAGTGAGAATTAATTAACTATTAAGTAACTAACCCTATTAGTGGGTTTTAGAATGAATGAATAAACAATTCACCGCTAGATGGCACTAAATCCTACGCACTGTCACTTTAAAGTTTTTTCCGTTTTTTTTTTTGTTTTTTTAAAGATGCGGTGAAGTTGGAGCAATTCCAATGGATGTTTCCAGGCTTAGTAAATACCAAAGTATTGTATTGTAGTCAGATTGTCCTTTTGCAACTTTCACGCAGCACACAAAATAAAGCAAGATGTGGGATTTTGCAGTTATTGTGTTATTTTTTGCGAGTCGTATCCCTGCCCTGACCATCCAGAGAGCGCATTGGCTCTCCCACCAAATGACAAAGCTGATCAGAGGGGGCAGAGGGAGTCAGGGGGGGCTCCAAAAATAGTCTTGGCACCCAGCAGACAATATCCATCTTCAGATAATATATTTGCTGGGGCTGCAGACTTGCTCTCTCCAGCTCCATTTCTTTTCCTGTATGCTGATGTCACTGGTTAGCATCCGCACAACACTTTGTATCTGCTTAGAATAACACCGTTAAATAAACTAGCCTCAAGCTATGACCTCATGTATGATTTTTAAATAAATAATTCCCCTTTCTGGGATTTAAAAAAACAAAAAAAAATCTGTCCACACAACACCAGTTCTATGTCAAGTCAACAGGTGCCAATATAACTTTTTAACCAATCAAAGAAAGTTGGAACACTAAATAAATGAACTGAATGTGAAGTGGAAATACTGACAAGAGGTCTTAAAAAATGCTACAGCACCATTTGGTGCAATCCGACTTAATCGTCAGCCAATGAGAAGCTAGCATAGCGTTATGGTAAAAACACAAGAACGTTGCTGATGAAACACGGAACGGCAGAAGAACGGTGAAGTTACTGTCAAGTTTTATTAGGCCACTTGATGATATGAAGAAACTGTACGGGAAAGGCACAATAACAAAAATATTGCCAATCAACATCTCCGATTATTTCCTAAAGCCATTATGAGAATTACACGCGATCCGTGTGCTTGACCTGTTAACACTCACGCAAGCGTCTCACTTGAGGGACGCCGCACATGCGCCGCGCGGTCACTTTGTGAACACATGAGGGAGTTTGAAATCTCAGAACTATTTTCCACTAATTTATTACGCTCTTGGCTAATCTGTTGCAAAGACTGATTTAATGGATTTGGGATTTAGTACACCCTCACCAATCCCATTTTTTTTTTTTTTTTTTGCAATTAACTATCATGATGCCTAAGACACACCCGAGTTTTGAGTTTTTAAAATAGCTTCTGGCATATTTTAAAGGAGAGTCTGTGCCCCAAGTTGGTACAGTGTTGTAGAATCTGACCTTACAATGCAAAATATTATGAGTATTATTATATTATCTATCTATCTACAGTGGTACCTCTACTTAAGAAATTAATTGGTTCTGGAAGAAAGTTCTTAAGTAGAAAAATTTGTAAGTAGAGACGCGTTTTCCATGTAAATGCCCTAATCCGTTCCAAGCCTCCCAAATTTCAGGCACAAATGTTTTATAAAGCATAAAAATGCATCAAAACATGTAACAAATACATGTTACAATTAGATTATTGTACAATAAATGAGAGTTGTGCATAATGTAAATAACAAAGAATAAAGTAAAGAATAAAAATGATGGTCATTTACCTTTTTAACTGCTGTCCTCATCGTTTTTTTGCCCTCTGGTTCATGTTCTTCTCCCTCAGAAGTGTTTTTTTTTTTTTTTTTGCCTGGTGTTTTGTAAAGAACTGATCCATGGATGTGTTTTTTGTTTTTGTTTTGTTTGTTTTTTTAAAAAGAAAAAACAATCCGTTAATGTCCAATGCAAACATCATCTTAGTGAGCAAACGCCCGACTGGTGAACACTTTTTCCGGGCGATTCTTTTAAACAAATTCCGAAACTTCCGGTATGGCGAGGCATCTTTTTCAAAAAAAAAAAAAAAAGGCCCGTCTGGTCGCAATTAAAAACTTACTGTGCCTTCATCAATCACCAATTGTTTGAATTTTTGCACAAATTCGTTGGCCGTTAGTTCATACGTTTACGAAAAACTATCGGAACACCTCATGGGCCGCGGGATGAATGATGAGGACGCTGTATAGACACCGATCGAGTATCTAGGCTCATAGATACCGATGGTAAAGGTTCCTCTTAGCCAATGGGATGCCAGAAAGATGCACAAACACCGATCTAGTATTTACGCTCATAGAAACCTATGGTAGGAAATAGCCATAGCCGAAAGTATGTTGTGTTTCGTATCTAGAAATTTCTTTCGTAACAAGAGGCAATATTTTCCCGTTGAGGAATTTCTTGCTTTGTATGGACGGAAGACGTGATATGTCAACTTCACGGGTGTCCTCGGTGATCTGATCCGTGTCCTGCGCGCTTTTGGGTTCAACTGACTGTGTCATTGGTGATTTGACCTCATTAAGCTCCTTGGCAGGGGGGGTGCGCTCGCCACCGTGGGGTGACACAACACTGCCGACGGGGCATTTGGGGTGGCCGCTGAGACCCAGTTTTGTTTGGACGAGAGCTGAGAAAGTGAAGCCAGATTATGAAGTCGTGGAAATGGAGCAGCAAACGTTTTTGAAAGCGCTTGAATGGACTTTCCTTTCTATTGTAACGTGTAGAAAGGAGAAACATTTTCTGGACATTAATATGTTGAATGTGCCTCCACTAGTCTTAAGTTGTAATATCACCTTCACCACTAGATGGCAGGCCTGTATATACAATTGCCCTATACTACAACGTGGGGAGGCCAAAATGATATTTGACTCAATAACAAACATTTAGAGTGAGTGTATTTTTTATTTTTTTTGGTTGTACAAAATGAGACCTTGCAATTAATGTTGGTTTCTTGTTTATGAGTTTTGCGCCATCCTTGAATGGTAATTAATTTTTATGCGAAAGTCCTTTGCACTAGAAAAAGAAAAAATAGTGTGTAATTTATTTTTTATCGTTTCAAACCCTTTGTTGTTGGTTTAGGAAAGTGGATCTTTTATGCACACAAAAATTAAATATATAACACATAATCTATCCGTCTAAAATAGTATTTTTGTCATGTGACTGGATAGGAAGTACATAGTCGTATGTGGCCCCCCTAGTAGCATTGATGAAAAATTGTCCCCAATTGCTGATCCCTGAATTAGAGCCTATAATCGACCATAATGCTTCAATTGACCGATTAGCGTTCAATGGAACAAAATCTGTTGTGCTTTTTACATGATCAAAACAACCAAGTTAATAACTTTAATGTGACGCATGTGTCTCGTAATACTTTCAGTGTGAACAAAGAATGTAGCCGCTGACGTTTCTGTGTCATTCTTCTACGGTGGCAACTTTGGCAACTTTATGGCCATCGGGCATGTTGCTGTTATCTCCTGGTTGCAGGATCTGCCAGGAACGCTGGAACGAGCGCGGCTGCGGCGGGGAGAGCAAATGTACTGACGAGGAGGAAAATGAAGGCGAGGACGGGGGAAGGGCGGAGGAGGAGAGCCGAGAGATGATTAATGATGACTGGAGAAAAGATGGCCAAGGTGGTTAGTGGAATTAACAGAGGCTTAGCCAGCAGTGGGCCGCAGGGAGCGGACGGCTTTTCGCAGCCCCGTGCTAACTCAAATTCAACTCGCGTGTGTGCGCGCAAGCGTGCGGACTCATGCAAATGATGCGACTTGGTCATTTATTTTTTAAATTTTTTTTATTTTTTAACGTTTCTCTCTGAAAGTCAATTAACTCATTTGCTCCCAATAACATGTAAATACGTTTGTTTTTTTATGTTTTAAGTGTCCCAAAGACGTGTTTATACGTTTTTTTGTTGTATTTTTTATGCTAGAGCATACAGAAGGCTTTGATGCAGTCTCTCAACTGCAAAGAACGGTTGCAGAAATGGTAGTTATTACACAAACGGCCAGCAGGTGGCAGCAGAGCAAAAAAAAAAAAACTCAATTACTTACAATTTTCAATAGATTTGTGAAAACTGATGAAACTTAGCTCTCTTCTAATGCTAATTGCTGCAAAACAGATACTTTTTTTCCTGATGAAAGAAGAGACTTTAATCTTTCTTTTGATAGGTTCCATGCTTTTATAGCAATAGAACACAATATTCTGTGGGCCTTGCAAAATCAGTCCAAATCCAGTAAAACAGTCGGGGGTGAACGGGATTGCGAAATGTGAATGAGTTAACGTGAGCATTATTCTCTTTGTAATAGCAGGCTTCTTGAACCAGCTCTTGTTTTGGAGTATTTTTTTTATGAAGTGCCACAATTTACTACACGTTTATGCTTTGGTGATGTTTGGATGCGTCTGATATGCGCACACTCTTCGTGCTGATGGATGCCCTCTTAGATCTTCTCATCACTTCTTCAAATCAGTTTGAATAATCAACAAATTGGAAGGGACAAACGATCAATGAGGACAGGATTCTCTTCTAGCCGCCCATTTAGGAAATCAATGATTTTAATTTTGCGACAAGACATACTTCTGGTAATTGAATCAATCTCCTCAGCACTCAAGCCGAACTGATCTTAAGAGCGGCTGACGCGTGACGTGGCTCAAGATCGTGCTGTGTTGTGGATATTTGCTTCTGATGATCTCACCTTGCACCAATTTTAGACGGGTTAACTTTTCACGTTCGCATTTGTATTAAAGATAGCAGTAAGAAGGTCAATGTAACCAGTATGGAACCAGTATGGAACCAGTATCCTTGATTGGCGATGGGTACAACAGGAGACAATAAACATGCAAAGAGGATCAAGGAATTGTCAACGACTCTCCCAACGAGATCACAACATATTACTCCTATTTTAACTCATTCACTCCCAGCCATTTTTGCTCCCGGCTGTTGGATTTTGACTGATTTTGCATGTGCCACATAATATTGTGTTCTATTGCTATCAAAACATGGAACCTGCCAGAAGAAAGATTAGAGTCTCTTCTTTTATCAGGAAAAAATATATACAGTATTTCTGTTTTCTGTTTTGCAGCAATTAGCATTAGAATCTAGATAAGTTTCATCATTATTCACAGTTTAAAACTGGAGAAAACGGCTTATTGCAACATGGCCCTGGTTGGTCTCTTATACTCTGCTGCCACCTGCTGGCCGTTTTTGTAATCACTACCATTGCTTCAATCATTCGCTTCAGTTCAAAGACTGCCTCAAAGCCTTCTGTATGCTCTAGCACACAAAAACAAAAACAAAAAAACATCTGAATATGTCTTTTGATCACTGGTAGTATTTAAAATAAAAACGTATTTATACGCTTTTGGGAGCAAATGAGTTAAAAGCTTTACACTGGCTCACACTCAGTGGTCTATAAATCACTAAACGGTTCGGATCTTGAATACATTAAAATGCTAATTCAATATCAACCCAGTGGGGCTCTGAGGTCAATTAGTGGAGCACAGGTTTGAAAGCAAACATGGTGAAGCAGCTATTAGCTGTTGTGCTGCATCCAAGTAGAATAAGTTGCCAACAGAAGTGAAGTCAGCCCCAAATCCAAGTTTTGTTTTGTTTTTTTACTTTGATTAAAGTGTTTTAAGCAGTTTTTTTTTTTTAAATCACTGTATGACCTTAGTTCATTTGCTTGGAAATGCCTTTAATCGTAAAAAAAAAAAAAAAATTAAAAAAAAAATGAACTGTGCTACATAAACAAAGATGCCTTGTCTTGTATATTGTCTGTATGTTACTTTTATCTGAAAGAACAAAACTAAATAAAGTTCGATGACTTATCTGTCTTTGTTACATATAAGTAAAGGGGCATACGTTGTGTTTCAACATTATAAAAAAAAAAAAAATGCTTTGTCAAATTTGTTTTGCAATCAAGTGTTGATGCCATTTTTCGATGTCAGATCTTTGGCACAAATATTGACTGACAATTTCCTTGAGAAATCCCAGACATCCTTATTATTCCTCAGTCGGATGTCTTCAGCCACATGGACGAAATAACACTACTCTGTGGAACGCCATGGCCAGCAGCGAGGCGGTTTTTCTGCATTGTGGATGTTTTTTGGGGGTTTTTTTTTCTGAAGCTCCATCTTCCCAATGCTCTGCGGGCGCCTTTCACACCGACAGAATGGATCAATTATCGCACTGGTCCACGTCACTCACACACTTCCTAACTCAGTGGGGGCTCACTTGCACCATTCCGGAATCGCTTTCTTGGTCTGAAAATCGATCCAACTGCATCCCGACCCGGACATTTTCTTGAAAGAATGAGCCCGATTTCAATGGCAACCCTTTAACGTTTCGCAATTCATTTGACAGTAGAGAGCACGATTGGAAACGTGGGACGTTGACATATGAGGGTTACCTTGGCAACCGCCCGGCTTGAATGAACGTCCACCAGCCGCTAACTAATCGAGACGTCAATATAAAGCACGGGAGGGCAGAAGTGTGGTGTCGCTTCCCAGCATTCATTATTTGCAATAAGCAGATGTAATGTGAGCCTTTTGTGGGCCCTGACAGGATTGACCCCAAATTTGCCTCGCATGCGTTCAGTACATGAATCACAAAAATAAACGCAGATGCTCTATTAATACATTTAACGCCACTGTAAAAGGAAGTAAAGAGAAGTTGTGCAGAAATCAGACTTAACTCATTCACTGCCAATGACGACTATAGACGTCAAAAATCCAAGCAAACAGCCAGTGCAAATTTTGACAAGAAATTTGAATTTAGTTTTAGTTATTCATTGTTTTCATTCATAGTTATAAATCATTGTTTTTATTAATAACAAAGATGACAACAATTTCATTGCTAAGTGCTACCATCGTGCGTAGAACGGATTCCTGTTGCCCTACAACGCAGGCGGTCTTGATCTTAATGAGACCACATACTGGGTCTCTGCCTCCAAAAGTCCATTTTAGTTGACTAAAATTGCTCTTTATTTTTGTTGACTAAAATTGGTTTCAAACTAAAATACAATCAGGTGACTGAGTTATGACTAAGACTTTAATTAACACATTCATTGCCAGACCAGAAAAAAAAATGCATCATTTGACGTCTTTTTCCGTCAATGGCAGTGAATGAGTTAAACGTGGTAAAAATCAATGAAGCAATTATAAATTGTTGATATATTGTACAGCAGGGGTGTCCAAACTTTTTCCTCTGAGGGCCACATACAGAAAAATAGAAAGCTGCAAGGGCCACTTTGATATTTTTTTTGTAGTTATTTATTAACACATTCATTGCCAGACCAGAAAAAAAAATGCATCATTTGACGTCTTTTTCCGTCAATGGCAGTGAATGAGTTAAATTCAGTCAGAAGACTATAAAACTAAATAAAAATTTCTTTTTTAATTCAAATTAAAATTTTTATATTTTTTTTTCAAAATTAACACTGGCTGTTTGCTTGGATTTTTGACGTATATAGTCGTCATTGGCAGTGAATGAGTTAAACAGCTCATCGAGGTGACCTGATTAGACCCGGAGGGAGAATCATGACACATTCGAGAGCGCAATAACAAAACCAGCACGGCTCCATTCAATACAATCCTCACATTTCAGAAATGGCGTCGTCACACCGTCGCAGTTATTTTTGGGCAAACCTTTTTTTTTTTTTTTTCCTCTCTCTCAGCAATGCGCAAGGCCATTAGCATATGTTGGCCCAGACATTTTATTGCCTCGCCCAATGTGTTTCATTGGCCCAGCAGATGTTTCAATGGCGATCATCAAAGAGATTTATGCAAGCTGATTACAGCCCAAAGAGCTGGCGGAATGGAATATACATATTCACACAATCACGCCCAAAAACGTAACGCGCATCCTTCCCGAGCTAAAAGTCATTTCTGAAGGCTTTTGTCTTGAAGACACTTCGGATCAGATTGAATTTCGATTTTTTTTTTTTTTTGTCAACGTAAACTTGATTGCTTACTGGTGCTTGGGGACACCTGAGGTCAGCAACCTTTACTGTCAAAAGGGTCGTTTTAGGCCAAATAAAAAAAATAATAAAAAAAAATCTGTCTGGAACTGCAAAAAAAAAAAAAAAAAAAAAAAAAGCAACATTGTGATGAAGGAAAAAGTATGCTAATGTTAATAATGTTTTGAGGGCCCAAGAGCGAATTAGAGCTGCACCACAACAAAAATATGCAGCATCCAATAAATACAGATTCATTTTCTTACACCTTTCGGATTTTTATTTTTTTTTGTAATTTTTCATAAACTTTGTTTTTCATATATTTTTAGACTTTTTCTATTTTTGGAATGATTGTATGAACATATTATATGCCTCTCGCTTTCCCTTTTTGGACATTTTATGTTATTATTAATATATATATATATATATATATATATATATATATATATATATATATATATATATATATATATATATATATATATATAAAAAAAAAATTTTTTTTTTTACATTTTTCTGCCTTTTTTTTGCTATCAATTTTCTGATATTTTGGGGAATTTTGTTGGACATTTTATGGTAATTTTGTACTTTAGTTTTTTGGGTGCTTTATAGTTACTTTTTGAATGTTTTCCTTTCCGCCTTTTTAAAAATAAATTTCCCGACTTTTTCTTGGCAATTCCAAAAACAATTTTTGCCTTTCTTCATTTGTTTTTGGACGTTTTATGGTTACTTTTTGAACATTTTCTTTACAACCTTTTTTAATGATACTATTTGTCATTTCAATAAGAGCTTATTCATTTCTTTGTCTGAAAATGTCTTTCATGATGGGCAGCATATGAATGAGCAGTATTTCCTCACTACATGTTCTTCACGGGTCACAATTCTGCCTCCAATGCAAGTTTGCAGCTCGCTCGTATTTTCCCCGCCGCCCACAAAGGGCTCGTTGGATTTCACGCGGGGGGACACATTTGCGCCGCCAACCCACGCGCCGCCGTCTCCAATTTCCGCTAACGCGCTCACGGCTCCCCGAGATTCGTTGGCGCCGGGCCGGTCTGGGTCGTGACCGTTTGAGCGCCTGCGTTGGAGGCTCTTCCTCGGCATGCTCGTCTGAAGGCCGCGTCATTAGAGTAAGAAGACTGTCATTAGCGAGTGCATGCATAGTAAACAGCAACCCTGCAGCAGCTTTGAAAAGCAGCAAGCTGCCGCTGTCGCTTGCAGCCAATAATTTGCAAGTGATGTCCAGAAGGTCGCGCGAGGGTGATAATAGCAGAAGTCGTCCCTTTATCTTTTTATGAGGTTATGCGGAATATCTATCTGAGTGCTGGATGATTACAAGAGAAAAAAGTGCTTTGATAGTTCTCATTAAAAGTATTGGACAGATTTTTGTTTTTTTTTCTTGGAGGTCAAAAAGTGTTTTTGCCCTGCATTTGTAACGCTGAAAATGGACTCATAAACAAGAAAAAAAGAAAAAAAGCTTGTAACTAAATTTCAACTCGTATGTTTTCTTTATAACCTCCAGATTTCAAATTTCAGGACCATGGACAGAGGTTTTTAAATGGTGTATCCAGAAAGTATAAAAGAAAGTCTGTTTTTGAAATGATGTCACTTAGGTGCATTGCCGACACTATCTTTCATTGAAGTCACAATTTCAAATTCATATGTTCATGGAAAATCCAATCCTTGAAATATTCTAGCAGATCTTCATAACATATCTTACCCACGATACATTTAGAACATCAAATAAATTATTATGTACTGTAAGTCGGAACACATGCTTGATCAAATAAGCTCTTTGAGAAAATTTGGTTGTTTTTTTTTTTTTAAATGTTGCAAGCAGTGGTGTCCAAACTACGGCCCGGGGGCCATTTGCGGCCCGTTGTCTATTTTTCAGTGGCCCGCGACATATGCTAAAAATGGATATTTGAGTCAGTTCAAATAAAATAAACAAAACAAAAATGTTTGGAGATGGTCAAAGTAAGAAGGGAGGGTATCGAAAAACTGCTGCCATTAAAAGGTTATTTTGGTTAACTACAACTAATGAAAAAAATATATATTGTTACCGAAATAAAATAAAAACAAAAATCCTTCTTAAAAAGCAAAAACTAACTGAAACTACATTTTATGTTTACAAAACTAACTCAAACTAACAATAATGATAGCAAACATGTCCTTCGTTTTTGTCTTTGGTAATTAATTGAATGCACGAGCCTTTTGGGGATGATTTGAAATGTGATTTTTTTTAGTAGATTTATTTGGATATCAACCGGAATAATGACGTTTGAAAGTATGTCACACAGAAGTGATGTCATCTAGCAGCAGCCAATAGAAAAGCACCAAAAGATGCAGCCAGGATGTTTTTTTAAATATTGCGCACAAGTAATACACATTAATAAAAACTAATACTAATACTGAAACTAACAAAGTAAACTAAAACTAAGCATTTTTTAACAAATCAACAGAACCACCCTGAAAACTAATAAAAACTAACTAAAATGAAAAATTCCAAAACTATAATAACCCTACTGCCATATTACAAATAAATTGGTTTATATACTGTAGCATTTTTTTCTAAATATGCAAAAGCACAAATAAATTATTTGTACAATTTTTAGGACGAAACACAATTTCTCTTCATAACATTACGTCGTCCTGATTTTCTGTATGTGGCCCTCAAAATGAAAAAGTTTGGACACGCCCGCCGTCGAGCTTAATTGTAGCGAGCAGAACATTAACAGAACGCACGACTGCCTGCAACTATACCACCACAATAAACTTTTTTTTTTTTTTTTAAATGAATATGATAAGACACACAAGTACATTTTCATTCGTATCCCCAAAACGACATTTCAGACATTCACGTCACGTCTGGACAAGCTCTTCCCTTATTTATCGCTTCCGCAAGCTAATCAAAGCGAAGTTATTGAGGCCGCAAGATCGAGACCGGTGGGGGGTACTTGAAATTTATGAACGCTTGCGCGCACGCACACTCGGCTGCCGTTGAAACATTTAAAAAGGCAAAACAAATCTGTTATTTAGACGACCCGATGTATCCAATCGATTGTGGCATTGAAAGTGTGACAATTCTGCGACATACAAAGTCTTCGAATCATTTATTTAACGGTCACTTTTCGTGCTCATTGTCTTGGAATGTAACATTGCCTGACAGGATTCAAAACCAAATCGCCTTGGTTGAAGGAAGGATGGTTTGCTTTAAAAACAAAACAAAACACAAAAAAAACGGTGCGGTTTTGTTTGCAAAGCGTATTCTTGCCCTTGTTCAACTGACACAAATGTGTCATCTGTTAAAAAAAATAAAATAAAATAAAAAAATCAGGTTGATTTCCATTTGTGCAGTTCTAGCACCATCTGGTGGCTAGTTTTTTTAGTGCAATTTAATTTTCATTAGGGATGTTTTGGCCCTTCTATGTTGAAAACTACACTAATTGTAAGGGGAACGCAATACACCTGTGAAGCAAGTCAATATGTGTAGTGCATTAACAACATAACATAATAATAATAATAATAATAATAATAATAATAATATAAGATTGATGTACAAAAGTACATAATATCGTATCGTGACGTTTGGATATCGTTACATCCCTACCTTCTGATGAATATTGCTTTTGTGGATTATGAATTAAGTTGCAAAATCAACCTGTTTTTACCACTCTCAGGGATCAGCCATTTTGTCACTGACTGTGGACAGAAAACGACATCACAGTTGCACAGGGCTCAGGTAGCGACCAATCACGGCTCACATTTTTTTTCCCCTGTGTTTGGTCATGGGATGTTGACAAGCTGAGTCGTGATTGCTCGTTATCTGAGCCCTGAGCAACCGTGATGTCGTCTTCAGGTGACAGCGAGTGACAAAATGGCCGCCACTGGTGCGTGTTTAAATCAAGGAAACGGGTCAAAATGGTGGGAAGTCTTGAAACTGTGCTTGCTTTCAACGTAACAGCAACATTTTGGCATTAATTCACCTAAAACCTAATAAAAACGCCATTAGCCTTCACCTTAACTGGATACTTCAGAGTCTCGCCAGAGTCGTTTGGTTCAGACGGTCAGGAGACCAGAGGAAAAACTAAAGAGAGGAAGGAGGGAAGGATCGATGAGGCAGAGTGAGATCCACAGAAACCAGCACATCCGGTCCGTCAAAGTGAAATCCAGCACCAACCAAACAACCTCCCGCCATCCGCATGGTTACAAAAACAGAGTCTTGACGTTAGTTTTAGTCTTAAATCTCACTCTGTGAAAATGACTCAGTTGTGTATTCCATAAATGAAGTAGTCCAATCATTGATGCGTGGTGAGTCGCCGCTGCTGACATTTCTTCTACTATTGTGACAAACATATTTCAACGTATTTTGCTTCATTTGGACAAGTCAACACCTGAAAAAAAGCCCCGAGCCTAATTTGCATATGTCACAAGTTTACGCTCGTACAATGTGATGAATTAAACTGTCACAGTCTTCAATTAGTTTTCTTTCATCTGCTTTTTGAAGAAATCGCTCCACCGAGTTAAACACGTCGCTTGTTACGATTCCATTCAACTCTCGTTCTGGATAAGCGACCATATTAATTCAACACTTGACCTTGTTGCGAACCCAGGCTGCCATTTTTTTTTTTTTTTTTTTTTTAGGTTTGGGCATCTTTCATAGGTCCAATTGCTTTCTCATCTCGCTCACTATTAGGAGATGAAAAATGTTTGCACTTCCCCGCCAAAAGTATCGACGTTGCGCCGGCGAGCTCATTTTATCGTGCAAATGGGAGAAGATGGGAACGCGAGATGAAAAGAGAAAAGTTACTTTTGTGAATGGGGGAGGCACTTGCTCATCGTTTGCAACCAGAGGCTAAAAAAAAAAAAAAAAATGGCAACTAGCTGCTGGAAAGATGCTAGTTCTGATTACTGCTGAGGTGCCATTGAGCAAGGCAATCCCTCCATCATTTCCCAAACAAATAATTAGTGAGACTCAAGCTGCCCTTTTCTGAGCTATTGTTGTGCAAAATTTAAATAATAATAATAAAATTAACTCATTTGCTCCCAAAGACGTATTTGTACGTTGTTTTTTTTTTGTTTGTTTTTTTGGCTTTGATGCAGCCTCTGAACTGAAGAGAATGCTTGAAGCAATGGTAGTTATTACAAAACCGGCCAGCAGGTGGCAGCAGAGTATAAGAGATCAACCAGCTCCATGTTGCAATGAGCTCTTTTCCCCACTGTTTTAAACAGAATAATGACGAAACTCAACTATATTCGAATGCTAATTGCTGCAAAACGGAAACAGAAGTATACTATTTTTTTCCTGACTCTAATCTTTCTTTTGGTCGATTCCATGTTTTTATAGCAATAGAAGACAATAGTCTAGGAGTGAAGGGGGTTGCTTCAGCGAAAATGGCTGGGAGTGAATGAGTTAATAATAATAATTTTAAAAAATGTCGTAAATTGACTCATCTGGAGGGAAAAAAATTACTTCATAACAGTGATCCCTCTGCTCTTAACACAATGCTGGTATGTACCAATTCCTTTTATTCCTCTCCTGCAAGGCACAAAACATTTCACCGGCTGCGACGATTATCGTCTGATGTCGACGCAGAGGAATATTCCAAAGATTGTTAACGAGAATAACACGTCGCCATAACATATATGACTATTTTTTTGTGTGTGTGTTATTCAGAACATCATGTTTGAAATGTGATCAGAAATCATGTTATGCAATCCACATTGTCATTGAGAGGACACCTGTGCTTTCTTTTCCTAAATGGCTTCGCAAAATCAAAGAGCACCTCGGGCAGAGCTTATGCGCCGTCGGCCGACCAACTCAAATCCAAGTCGCGCATCCGCCGACAGCGGCCGCTAATCTCCACACTCAAACATCAGCCGGCCTTTTGTCGACTTCAAACCTTTTGATTTTTGCTCGATGCTGGATGTGAATGAAGTCCGCACTGTGACCTGATGATGCTAAGCGGGTCTGCCTTCCGGTTCGGAATTTCTCGCTTCCAATCGGTGTTGCGGCCTTCCTGTGCGGAACTCTCAGCTCATGAGATCAGATGAATGGATGAATAGAGCTGAATGTATCGTATAGTCGCCAGTAAAACTTTGAGCTCGCATGATGAATAGACAATCTTTGTAACTGTCGTTTTTTCACAAAAATACATTTAATATTCAAAATCGTGATTTTTCGGGTGTCAGAAGAAAAACTCAGCCCCCTAACTAATTTAGTTAGTTTTAATTAGTTTTCAGTATGGTTCTGTTAGTTTTTTATTAGTTTTAGTTTAGTTGGTTTCAGTATTAGTTTTAGTTTTTTGTGTTTTTTAATGTGTATTACTTGTGCGCAATATTAAAAAAAAAAAAAAAAACACCATGGGAGCAATGTCATTATTCCAGTTGATATTAAAATAAATCTACTAAAAATCACATTTCAAATCATCCCCAAAAGGCTCATGCATTAAATTAATTACCAAAGACTAAAACAAAGGACATTTTTGCTGTAATTATAGTTCTGTTATAGTTTTGTAAACATAAAATGTAGTTAGTTTAAGTTAGTTTTCGTTTTTTTTAAAAGGCATCTTCGTTTTTATTTTATTTCGTTAATGAAAATGTAGTTTTGAATTTTAGTTTTTTCGTTAGTTTTAGTTAACTAAAATAACCTTTAATGGCACCTGTGTTTTTCGACACCTTCCCTTTCTCACTTTGACCATCTCCAAACAGTTTTGTTTTTATTTTATTTGAACTGAGTCAAATGACATATTTAGCACGTCGCGGGCCACTGAAAAATGGACGGCGACATTTTCTTTTCAAATTGTACTATAGGATGTTT
Source organism: Festucalex cinctus (assembly GCF_051991245.1). Classification (NCBI taxonomy): domain Eukaryota; kingdom Metazoa; phylum Chordata; class Actinopteri; order Syngnathiformes; family Syngnathidae; genus Festucalex; species Festucalex cinctus. The sequence goes on along the minus strand of NC_135430.1, from coordinate 19,233,283 downwards.
TAATTGAACAGCAATTTGAGTTGTATTTTATGAAAAGTGCTATTTAAAGTTCAACTGGATTTGAATTGAAGCGGGACTACAAATATCCCTCGAATACAAAACATCTGGTCCACACATTCTACACACGTCCAAGTCAAGACCTGAACCATGTGCACTGCAAGGTGTCACGCATGGCTTCCCCATGGTCCTATTTCCCATTAACTCATTTACTCCCAATAACGTATAAATACGTTTTTTTTAAATGTTCTAAGTGTCCCAAAGACGTATTTATACGTTTTGTTTTGTTTTGTTTTTTATGCTAGAGCATACAGAAGGCCTCTCAACTGCAAAGAACGGTTGCAGAAATGGTAGTTATTACACAAACGGCCAGCAGGTGGCAGCAGAGCAAAGGAGCTCAACCAGGGCCATCTAGAAAAAAAGCTAAATTACTTACAATTTTAAATAGATTTGTGAAAACTGATGAAACTTAGCACTCTTCTAATGCTAATTGCTGCAAAACGGAAACAGATAGAAACATACTTTTTTTTTTCCTGATGAAAGAAGAGACCTTAATCGTTCTTTTGATGGTTTCCATGCTTTTATAGCAATAGAACACAATATTCTGTGGGCCTTGCAAAATCCGTCAAAATCCAGTAAAACAGCCGGGAGCGAACGGGATTGCGAAATGTGAAAATGGCGGCGAGTGAACGGGTTAAAACAGTCTCGTCAGTTAACCTTCAATCACAGCTATCTGATGGCCAAAGCTGTGAAGCCGCAACTCATTTGCTTAATAACCGACACTATCTCGGAAAACAGGATGAAAGTCGACAGTCGGTGAGTAAAAAATGAGCTGTGGGAGTGAGCGTTTCCTTCCCTTATTAAGCCAAGCAATGGGGTGTTGAGAGAGGAGGCGGCACGTTGCTTTGAAAAAGTCGCACCTCGCAGTGATACGGTTTTTAGTTGCGTATCCATCTTTGAATAAAAACGTCAAACTTTTTTTTTTTTTTATTGCCCCTTTGCATCGAGCTCCCGTGCCAGACCGAGCAGCTGAAGAGTGACAGTCAGCTCGCTAATAAGCAGCAAGCTGGCTGAAGGCAGCAGATTTGGGGGATATTTGTCAGCGGCGGGCTTCGACATGAGTCATTGGTTCGATCTGGCCTGTGATATCCGATGAATTGGTGTGTCACGGTGGAGGTGGCAAGCGGGCGGCCCGCAATACAGCAACGAGCAACACGCGCAGTTGGACAGCTTTCATGTTTCATGCCACCATTGTCAAATGTGCCACCACTGATTGGCTTATTCACAAAAAAAAAAAAAAAAAAACTGGGGGTTGGTCTTTGCTTTTAACATGACATTTTTTGTTCAGTCAACACAGATACATTACACATTTTTTTTTTTTTCTCAGCTGGGGAGAAACCAAATACATACACAACACACACGATCCATATTGTTTACCGCCGATTCTCATTAGCGTTCCCAGCTGACTTTGGGCAAAATGGTGGCGTACTGTAAACCGTGGGTGGTTCCCAGCCCATCACAAGGCGCAAGCTGCATGCTTATTTTAACTCGCTTCAATTTGCAAACTACATTTCTGGCGAAATTGCATGTGAAAACTGAATGGGAAAAAAAAAATGTAATGTTGAAATATATAGAATTATGTTGAATGTTATTGAATGATTGGAAATGATATGAAATTGCGTAGGTCAGCTTTTCACGTACTTGAGCATTCAAATAAGGTGCTAATCTGTTTCGTTGGAACAGAATCGTAGCACTCTGTGCTTGCAAAGATATGTGGTCATGGTGCGAGTCCGAGCCCCAAATAAGAAATAAAAAAAATTTAAATCGCAGGGATTAGAACATTCATTATTTATTCATTCGTCAGGTAAGACTTCAAAAAAAGTTATGTTTCTTTTTCCTACCCACACAGAGGAGACATAAGTTTAAATAGGTATGATGTATGGCATCTTTGAGTAAACTTTTCATTTATGTATATCGAGACCAGGCTAAGTGTTCCTCTTGTTTTGAAAATCAAACTATGGTCACCCGAGTTAAGGTTATTTTTCGCATTTCTTTTTGTTTAACTCGCTGCATCTTCTTCAAGACTAAACAAAGCACACAATGTTTGAACTAATCACACTGATTCCATAGTATTGATTGCATCCGGAATTTATGATAGTTTTGTTGCTTAATGTTATTTATTTTACAACTAAAGCAGATCTTTCCATGCGGGTGGTGTGACTCAACAGTACTCGATGAGCTTCCCCATTAGTGGGAAATCATCCATTTAATTACAACTGACAAGATTGGAAATGATTCCAATAACGTCCCTCCAAGCAGGCAGAAAATCGGGAGCGGAGACAAAATGAGTAGAAAGGGGGCGAGGGGGTGTGTTGGAGGATGGGTTGGAAGGAGGGGGGAGGGGCTTTTTCACTGGGCCAGCCAAGCAAGCAGCAATTGCTCGGCACAGTTGAGCAGCGGAGATAAGCCACAAAGCAGATGCCTGCATATCAAGTGCTTCGCCTTCATTGCCTTATTTCCAATAGCTGACTCAGTCCTGATTTGGCCAGAGGCGGCATGTGGTTTTGTCAGTGGACTTGCGTGTGTGGCAGGCGGTGTTTGGATGCTGCCAGGATTAGGGGCTGTTTCAGAACAAAAAAATAAAAAAAAAAAAAGGGAAGTGTTTTTGAAAGGGGTCACGCTGGTTATTACCTCAGAGCGGCGCTTGTGATGGGAGAGGCGCAGGTGGCATCGATCATGTGGCCTGGCAAACACAAGAACCGTTGGAGATGCTTTGAGGCAATGGTTCGATTGCTGCTAACTATGTAAGTGAAAAAGAGCAATTGCCCCCATCGCATTTTTTTTTTTTTTTTAAATGAGTGTTCCTTGGTAGATGTCAACAATTGCTGGTGATGTTGACTCACATGAGATTTCTAATGTAAAACGGAATTATTATATAAGCAATTACTGAAAAGCCAAGCCCAAGTGTCACAAAAGTTACGCCGCCTTCTTCTCCTGAAAGTACAATTATACTAAAGTAAAGCACTTCCATTCGTAATTACTAAACACCAATACCACTCCTACTTTTGATACATAGCATTTCTTTAAAAAAATAAAAATAAAAAAAAGACCCCGAAAATTGCTTTTTCCTTAAAATTGCATCATGAAATAAATGGAAATTTTCTATTACAACTTCTAATTCCTGATCGTAAAATATGATACTGGTATCGATGGTGGCCGTTACACTGTTAAAAGTTTTACCCAGCTTAAACTAAAAAAAAAAAAAAAAAAAAATGTCCAAATATCACATCTAAAATATTAGACTTCACAGAAACTACATCGAGTGACTTTGTATGACCTTATTTCATGTTGATGTAAACAATAATTCTTCACTTGAGAACCTTATTTTTTTTTATTTTATTTTTTTTGCCTTGATCCAAAATATTTTCTAAACATTTTAGGTACTGAACCAAATTAATTCATTTTGTTTTAACTGATTTAACATATTCAATTTGACATCCCGCATTTTTAAGAATGAACCAGATTGTCAGTGAGCAGCAGCAGGTACTCAAGGGAACATTTAGTACGTTGACGCCGCAGCCATGTTGGATGAGGCAAAGTGAAACTATTCGTAAAGACGCCTCCTTCTGTTTCTCCTTGGAGATGTATCATCAAGCCACAACTCATTGGATTAATAAGGAATTATTATTACCTTTGATTATATTATCCCATTCCAAGTCAATCTTACTATTTTTGCCGAAGTTAATGGCAAATACAATTGCCACATCCAATAGGGCGGATGTGCTGACATATTGCTTCGAACGGGCCACCTGTTTGAACGTTGTCTGCAGCAGAATTAAAAAGAAAAAAAGGAAAGCAAAATCCTACCTCACTGTAGATGTCCAAATGATACGTGGGTAGTTTGTAGTATGTTCCTCCTCACTTGTCTTGTGCGCCGGCGTCCTCGGAAACTTGCAGCTTCACTTGTACAAAATGTACATGACTCTTGCATTGCACGCCAACATTGACATATTTGTCGCGCATGCGTAGAAGTCAACGTAAAAACATACCGAGCATTATTTTCAGTAAGACTGTGACGGCTGCTGCAGATATCAATCAAACAAAACCATACCACTATTTCTTCATATTGTGACATCTTGCAAGAATGTCGCCCTTTTTAGTTGTCTTGCACAAAACGGCCACCGTTGGCCGTAGCCGACGCCAAAAACAGGAACAATTGGGCGAGCATTCGAAGCAACGAACTGAAGCAGCCAACACAAACGTAACATACCTCCGACACCGCGAGACCTGTGTTGCGTTTACTGACACTCGGATATAAGAGTGCTAAACTGAATGAATGGAAAATATAAAAAGGAGAACCATTATAGAGAGCCATGCCTCAAATGGGCGGGCACAATCATCTTGGTGGGCGGGCACGGACCCCTATGGCCCGCCCATGGTGACAGACTTTGTTGCGAGTTAATTAGTATTTCATTTCCTGAAATTTTGTGTACCTTAAGAGTCAGTCCTGAAGCACATACACCATCTCAATTTCAAAACAAAGCCTTTGCAATCTTTTAATCAATTTTAAGTCTCCCATTTAAGTATTTTTAGGATTCATTCCATTGTAATCAACTGCTGTTATTTAGTAAACTGTCAAAAATGAGTGCGGGGAAAATGAAGCTTCATGAACCTTGATGAAACACTTGCGATATTTACTCCATATGGGGCAAGTGCTATGTAAATTATTACATTTCCACTGCAGCTTTACCAAGAGTGCCATCTAAAGGAGTAAAAAAAATAAATAAAAAATGTATCACAAGTGCTTCGTGAAGCTTCATTTGTTCATCACTTACAGAAAATGCTGATTAATTGAACATGTCAGCCAGCATTAAATAAACGTGTGTGGATAATATGATCCGAATGGCGTTAAATAGGCTCGATCGCAGTCATAGCTTGAAGGTGAAGAGCCACTCGACCCCGCAGGGAGACGAGTTCAAGCTTCATCTACCGTCCATAATTGCGTTCAAGACAATGTGGAAGCTAACGTTGCACATTATCTTTGACCGTAGATGTAACTTTACATTTCCAGTGTGTTGAAGACAAACGTGAAGCAGTTCCACGTTGGTGACAGTCCCTTAATTGCCTCTTGTGGGGTGACTGTCCTTATCGTAGTCCAATTTCTCTGAATAATGTACGCCAATGTCTGTCCACGGTTATTCCCCTTCAAAGAAGGTCGGAAAGCGATATTTGACCTTCCGAGGAAGAGAGTGGCGAGGGTTGGTGATTGTCCTGGTCAAATATTCACTTCTTTGTGGAAGGACAAGGTCTGCATCATCGTAGTTGTGGAAATGTGTCCTTTTTGTTGCACATTCTTGCTTGCAGACGTTACTTGGTGAGCTGCATTGGTTTTCTTCTGACAGCAATTGTGTTTCACCTTGTTGCTATTTTTTACAAGCACTTTCGCTGCTGTTCAATGCTTTTTGGCCTTGTTAAATGCACTTTCTATCCATTTGCCTCTGCTGGCTGTCTGTTATGCTGCCACGTCTCAGTTCTCCGTCTTCCGTCTCCTCTGCAGCTCATTTAGCACTCGTTAGCTTGTGGCCATGTAAATAGATAAATCATATTAATATGCATTATTAAGATCCAAGTCCTACTGTAAGTTTTCCACCCGACGTGCTTGATTGTGCGTCATGGTTTGGATCGTTATCTGTTCCTTCAACTACGTTAACTCATTCACTGCCAATGACGGATATACACGTCAATGGGAACGGAATTGACTTAACTCATTCACTGCCATTGACGGATATACACGTCAATGGGAACGGAATTGACTTCACTCATTCACTGCCATTGACGGATATACACGTCAATGGGAACGGAATTGACTTCACTCATTCACTGCCAATGACGGATATACACGTCAATGGGAACGGAATTGACTTCACTCATTCACTGCCATTGACGGATATACACGTCAATGGGAACGGAATTGACTTAACTCATTCACTGCCAATGACGGATATACACGTCAATGGCAGTGAATGAGTTAATAAGGGCTATGGTTGCCTCTTGCTTCACTTTCAGTGGAAAGCTTTGAGACTTCTGTCGTCTCATGTATTGTGACTGTGATGTCTCGTCACTCTCCGCTCGAGTATATGGCTTCTTTTCATGAGCACTCTCCAGGTATCAGATCCTCAAGAGAAAAAAAAAAAAAAAAAAAAGACTTTATGGAATGTCTCTATTCATATTCCCCAGTAGTTGTGTTCTGATTCTTTTAGTTTGTAAACATTTGCTTTCTTAATAGTCGACTCACTAATCAGTTCACACTTGCCCCTCGTATATCTCCATCTTTGCAAGTATTATCATTGGACTTTCCTCCAGTTTTTCTTCATCATCCTGTTTATCATACATCTTCACTTGAGCTGTGTGTCATTTCACGCGGCGATGCCCGTTGTCAGCCTGCGTGAGTGACAGTGGAATAAGAGAGGATTAATTCAAATGAGCATCTTGTCAGGTAGTTCACGTCCATTAAAAAAAATGAAATTAAAAAAATAAAAATCCAACAAGAGACTCGCGAGGCACATTAAGTTACTTTAAAGTGTACTTTGATGTAATGCAATACAGTTATCATGCAAAAAAGTTTCAACATGAGGCTAAAATCGACACATTTAATCATTGTGCGAATGCTCAAATTAAACGTGAGCTTTCAGCTTTATACAACAACTTTCAATATAAATACACAGTGTCGTGACTTTCAACGAGGTCAGCGAGGTCAGTGGTTAGTGCACTTGCTTACCACCGTGGAGAACCTGGTTCAAATCCACAACTTATTATTACTTATTACTTACTATTATTATAACTTAATTATTTTTTTCCCACTCACTCACAGAAGCTTACGTGTGTGAATGAGTGAGTGAAGAAAAAAAAATTGCGACCCCCCCCCCTCTAATTAACTCATTTACTCCCAATAACGTATAAATACGTTTTTTTTTCATGTCCTTAGTGTCCCAAAGTCATATTTATACTTTTTTTTTTATTTTTTTTTTTTATGCTAGAGCATACAGAAGGCTTTGATGCAGCCTCTCAACTTCAAAGAACGGTTTCAGAAATGGTAGTTATTACACAAACGGCCAGCAGGTGGCAGCAGAGCAAAGGAGATCAACCAGGGCCATCTAGAAAAAAAAAAGCTCAATTACTTACAATTTTAAATACATTTGTGAAAGCTGGTGAAACTTAGCTTTCTTCTAATGCTAATTGCTGCAAAACGGAAACAGATAGAAACATACTTTTTTTTTTCCCTGATGAAAGAAGAGACTTTCATCTTTCTTTTGATAGCTTCCATGCTTTTATAGCAATTGAACACAATATTCTGTGTGGCTGGGAGTGAATGAGTTAATTAGTTAACGCTTTAACTTTGACAGCACTAATAGAAACATTAGACTCCGCATGCAAACTTCTGATCGACATCAGGATTAAATGTAATCTTTTTGAATTGGTGAGAAGGATTCACTAGACAGCATATCAAAATGCATCATAAGATGCAAGCAAACAGGACAATTAGCCAAGAAAGGAAACATCACAGACTGACTTTCCTCTAACTGCTTATCAGTGTTGCAAGGCATGTCAACCGGCCGTCTTTATTAACCATGTCAAGGCAGCGAGGTAATATTATTAAATAAAGATCCAGCGATCAATATCGTTCATTGTAGCACCAGCAGAAGAGAATGTCTGCTGGAAAAACGCTGCAAATGTTTCAAAGAGCAGATTTTGCCCGTCTACAGACTACAAGCGGCCGTGCAGCCCCCTGAAGGTGTTCAAGGTTATCGGCGAGTCCGTCGGGGAACATTTTCCACCAACATAACCGGCAGATTTGTCTGAATGTTTATGTTTTGTTATCTGCGCTATGCTGCATTAAACATCTGTCACATCTCCTCCTCCTGAGATAGCGCAACTCTTTTGCACATCTGCACATTGTAAGGCCTCGGGGATTTTACTGACAGCCATTTTTACACCTTTTACCAGCCGCCCGCAACCAGGAAAACATTGAAATTGTATCCACAAGCCCGATATGGAGGCTGGCATTTTAAGCACTGCAAGATGGCTACTCGGGTGAAACAATACTTTTTTATTATATTAGTGTTTCTCTAAATTCGTAAAATACTTGGCACCACTCTCCAGTGTCTATGCACTTAAAATCCCTCAAAGGTCCAAATAAGCATCTTTTTATTTATTTAAAAAAAAAAGAAAAAAAAAAAGTTAATGACCTCGTTGAGTTGTACCCCTCACATTCTTCTTTCCATTTCAAGATCATTCAGATCAGCTTTGCACATGTAATTGGAGCCCGACATCACCTCCAAAATCCCAGGTGGAGGGTGCGCGCTATCTGCTCTCAAACTATTCCGCGGACATAAAAGAATCCGGTTTGAAGACGAGCAGAAGGGTAAAATATGAAAGGCTGAAGTAATATATGCAGGCCCTCTGCTTCTGTGGTGTTCAAATCCATTCCTCGGTGCCCATTATGACGCGTCTCGTGAAAGCTTTCGCTTGCAGAGTGTTCCCGCAGAGCATATATCAACGGAGGAGCTGTGGTCCGATGACAGAAAGCATCCCCCCCCCCCCCCCCCCCCCAATTGGGGCTCAGTGTATTCCTGAATAATTACCTTGAAGTGATTAAAGAAATCAATGCATTGCAGTCACTCCCAAAGGCTCGAAGTCAAGCCGTGGATTGTCACCCGATGTTCCCGCCTGTTCCAGCTCTCTTTCGCACCATAAGATTTGGATTTCCGTACATTGTTGAGAACCTGCTCTCCTCAGACACCATGTTGGAAGGACACTGCTTGGCTGTGGAGAGAGAGAGAGAGGGAGTGTACTACAATAAGAAAAATGTTTGTGCAGGTAGAAAGTGGAAACGAATGAGGACGTACGCTGCTGATGGTTTTATCAAACAAACCGTTTCTTATACTTTTACATGCACTCAAATTTCACTGCAGTATTTCACAATTTTCAACATTCCAAATTACAGTATTCATTGCAATTCCAGCATAAATGAAAATGTTTTTGTTTTTGTGTACTTCTCAAACTTTCTTTTTAATTTTCACAGTATAACACTAAAAATATTTCATGTGAGTGTAAATAATATCTTGTTAGTATGGTACTCTATACCTTTACACTTCCGTCATTAATACAGGTCGTGAAATATTTAACAGGACTAAGCGGTTTGGAAAATGGATGTTTCAACGTTATATCCTAACACTTATCACATGCTAAACAATTCACATTAAACAACAATTCGAATCAAATCACAGTTCTTATATGTTATATGTTTTTTTTATTGCTTATCACACAACTTTCCTCTCCCCAGCCACTTCTTACAACTCTTCCAGGGGGGATTCCCAAGGCAGGAATACATGGCCTCTCTAACAGGGTGGTCCACTGCTGGTGGGACATGCCCAGAACGCCTCACCAGGGAGGCGTTCAGGAGGCAGATGCCCGAGCCACTTCATCTGGCTCCTCAACTTGAAAGAGGAGCCGCTCGACTGATTGTGGCGGGAGCTGCGGGTTGCGATAAATTGAATTTGTGTACGTATGATTGCTAAAAAAAACAAAAAAAAAAACAACGATTGGTTCTTTGTACAGACAGTTAAGAGGAAATGTTGAGGCAAGCAAGCGGTTTTACATGAAATGATTAACAGCAGCTAGAACATGACTCATGGGATTTGTTTGTAAGTTTGATCTTATAAGTCTTAACAAGGGAAGGCAGCCAGTCTGGATCATGAGATCTCGTCAAAAAATGTACACACTGTATTGCCACAAAACTGTAGGCTCTTCAAAAAAAAAAAAAAAAAAAAATTAGAAACCCTGCAAAATGCACCATTATGAAAATGAAGTTATGCACAAAGGTACATGCGATGCAAAGTAAAGGAGATGCAGCGCAGCCTGCTGCTGCTGGCAGCACCTCAAGCAGCTGTTCAAGCGTTTCTCCAGCTTCAGCGGGCGTCCGACACTTCAACCTCTCGTTAATCTCCCACAGGAAGTAAAGTAGCGGGGGGGGAAAAAAAAAAAAAATACATGGGAAAATAAACTTTTTAGTGTTCACTAACAGGAAAGTTATTAGTAACAGACAGTATGAATGTCAGTGAATTAATAGCCTTGCTTTGTATTTGTCACGCAAGTGTAGGGAAAGCAGGTGGCTAAGGTGGTCAAAATAGGTATTTAATTGAACAAAAATACAAACGAGGTTCTTGCAACCAAAACCAAACTCAACTAAGTCCAATAACATCAGTGAAATTAACGGCTAAAAAAAGAGGACACGAGATGGACATGACCACAAAAATGATCATGTTTATACTTTTCCCCGGTCAATTTGACCCACAGTGATTAACATTCCAAAATCAACCCAGTAAACGTTGTCTTTTGCTTATTAATAACCATTCGATGACTATTCAAGGGTTGAGTTAAGCTATCAATCTGGAATAAAAAGTGATACAAAACATCTCGATTTCAAATAATAATATAACACGCGCTAATAACGGAGACGATGCTTTACATTCTAAGTTGTGTATCAACTGAAATAAAAATTCAAATGTTGATCTGACTTGACAAACACATTTTTCCGCCTATAGGGAAAAAAATATGTTAAAAAATCACCTTCTGGTCTAACTGTTCGAGGGACGGCTTACACTCATTCTGCTTGAGCTCTATTCTCTCGGGGGAAATGTCGCCAAATGCTCTCCTCACCTGCGACTAATGACAATAATAATAATAATAATAATAATGATGATAATGCATGTCTGCTCAGTAGGTTGTGAAATAGCATTTCAAATATAAGCGAGTTTCTCCTCGGTAACTGAAGGTGATTTTGAGATGAGGCCGCTCTACTCAAACTGTCACAAGAGGCGTGCGGCGTCACTTCACTCTGACACATCTGAAATTGGTTTCAAACGACCCGTGATGCAGGATGACATTTTGTTGCGCCGCGCGGAAGGCTCCCATCGTAAAGGACAGACGCCGAGCTGATGAGCGGGAGTGGAAAAACAACAAACTTCGTCACTCTGCATTCATGGGGACAAACGTGAATTCAAATGGGAACTCTCTCGAGTTATCGGCAAAATGTGTGGAAAGTTCAGGATTTGTAGTGACTGATCAGAATGTCAAGCGGGAACAGAGGTTATAAAAAGTCTACACACCTCTGTTCAAATGCCAAGTTTTAGACATAGATACTTCATTTTGAAAAATGTTGAATGATGTGACTTATAACCAGTGCTGGGAAAGTAACTAAAGTAGTAAGTTTTAAAGTAATAATATAATGTGGCTTTTTCCCCAGTAATGAGTAGTGTAAATAATTACAGGTGCTTTCAATTTTTGAATAATATATTTACCTTTTTCCAAAAGTAATAGTTACTATTTTCATTGTGACTGGATAACAAACTACTACTATTATTATTATTATTATTATTAGTAGTAGTAGTATTATTATTATTATTGTTGTTGTTGTTGTTATTTTGGAGTATGGTGGGAGAACGATACTTGTATTCAGATGTTTAGTAAAATGTAAACATAATTAAACATAAACATAATCCATTCATGTAGTGATTAGGGAAGAAAATGCGGATGCAAACCCTGCAAAGTGTGCTGAACAGAAAAATGTGTACCCTGAAATGTTGCAAAAGGTGATGTCTTGTGATATAAAGTGTGTGCTTGGTAGGTGGCTGAACAACCTTGACAGAGCATATTGTGCATTGCTGAGGTGGCAAAAGGCCGCACGGGGTGCTGATGGATACACAGGAATGTGTCCCGCTATATGGGTATAGGGCATACGTGGAAAGAAATGCACGAGTGGCAAAAAAAAAAAAAAGCCCGTGACGTTGATGAATGTTGTCCTCTGAGTGTTAGCTAAAATGATCAGATGAGACGCGGCGCGTGTTCCAATTCGCAAGGTTGATCTAACGACAGCAGAGGAGGACATGCATGACGATATACAATCATCACAACAAAGTTATTTGTCGTTCTGTGAAGGTCTGCCCACATGGATGAACCAATCATTGACCCATCTCAGGGCCCAATAATAATAATAATAATAATAATAATAATACAGTAATAATAATAATAATAATAATAATAACAATAATTAGGGATGGGCTAGTACCGATATCAGGTCTTATTCAAGGTATCAGCACTGGCGATGGTGGCCGATACCTCTTGTGGTCTTTTACAACCAGAAATTAGAAAAGAAAAAGAAAAAAAACACTAAAATTTGAAAAGAATAATAGAAAATTGCCATTAATTTCATGCATTTTCAAAGAAAACTGCTATATTGGGATATATTGTAGGTCTTTCTTTAAAATGATTTGACATTGTTTTTTGTTGGGGGTTTTTTTTTGGGGGGGGGGGGGTATGTATCATAAAGTACTAATATTAGTGACTACTCAAAAGTTGAGTACTCGTACTTGTGTCAGTCTGAAAGAAATTGACATAGAACACAATAATAATAATAATAATAATAATATTTATTGCTTTGACAAAACAAAAAATTCTGTCTTTCAATCTATCCATCTATCAATCACCCAATTTAGTGTTACTTTTTGCTCAACCCAAAAGTCGTGAGCCACACGGTTCTTTACTGCCCCCGTGTGGTCACTTTCCTCCCCTTTCTCCAGGACATCTATAATACCAGTGTAGATAGGATTATAAATAAATTATACAGCACTAAAAGGTTTAATGATGTAATTATTGCATATAGGTCACTTTTAAACACTTATAATAATAAAAAATAAAATAATAAACCAATAATAATAACATTTATTGTTTTGTAAAAGGTTAATAGTCCCACTGTACTTTTTTTAACATCTGTATTGGAGAAGCTGACATTTTCCTGACAAAATGAAACAATTTCAATCATCCATCCATCCATCCATCCATCCATCCATCCATCCATCCATCCATTCACACCCAATTAATGAGGTATAGGGTCAGAGAGTAGCTTTGAATCCGAAAGATATTTACGGGAAATGTTCATGTGAGTTATGTTTTAAAATTCTATTTTTTGTTTTTGGGAAGACTGAGTTAAATTGGTTGTGAAATAGGATAATATTATTTTTGACCCACACTCCAGTTCAGAAGGTGGCGGTAATGCACGAAAAGTTACTTGCCAACCGGAAGCGACCGCCACAGAAAGTAGAAGAAGAAATCGATTCCGGCAGCCACATTGCAGCGTGAGCGTCGACACAGCAATGAGCCTCCAGGTGGGACAAGTGCACTTGACTTCAACAAATTTTGCTGAATTTGGAGCCAACGGACAAAGACCTCGACTCAGGACGTCCATTATCACTTAACTGGACAAAAACGTCATTTGTTGAATTATTGTGTTGTTTAAATTCGATCTTGTTGCATGCTGAACTGGAAATAAATAAATAACAGCTCATCGTAAATGCAAAGTCAACATCTATATTAGGGCTCATATTTATTTGTTCGTCACCTTTTCCAGGTTATCCGTTGAAGTTAGGCGAAAACTTCCAAAATGTGGTCCAAACATCTAACTTTTTAATGTGGATTTATTTGTATTTTTACCCCGGAGAATAAGTACGTCTATATTGATATATAGGTGCTTAACTTGACTAAAAGTCTTGTTCCCGTTTTTCATTTTCAAATTTTAATACTTGACTCATTGAGCCATTTTCAGCAGCAAAAAGCTATTTTGTCTAATGTGATGATTTCATTATGTTTCAAGGGAAGAAAAAAAATCCTGTTTCCTCCTCTTCGTTCAGATGTACATAACTTGATACAAAGCTGCACCGCCACCTTGTGGCGAAAAGTAAAATTACGCTTAATAATAATAATAATAACTAATAATAATAATAATAATAAACAAAATCCAGTTACATCAGGACCAAAATAGAGGAGTGGATTTACTGTGCATTAAATGTGTCTATATTAATGTATGTAATTTTTTCTTTAGTACAGTTACTAGACAATTATGAATGGAATCCTTGTGAACACCTGTCCTTTCAAAACGAAATCTTTTGTCGCGGGGGAACAAACAAGGCAAGTAGAAAACGATAAAACTGCCGCCTATGTGCTCAGAACGTCAAAACGTCAAGATAATAATTGTTAAATATCCGCTTTAAATATTCTGGTTGAAAATTTGACAGCAAGTTTGGAGGTTTAAATATCAAATTAAATGATGTGACTACAAGTGGGATTATTTGTAAATTAATCACTACATTTTCACTGTTTCCGTTTGCCAACCGAGCAAAAATGAATGCGTGAAGACGTCAGGGAGTCGGTGTGCTAGTTTCCCACTAAGGGTGAGTTCACACTGAGCGTGGTATACAGCAGACCAAAATAGCAAATGATGATGACATGGTGTGTTTTGCATGACGCATCCGGTCTTGGTTAATTAGCCTTCACGCAGGCATTTTTGTCACTGGAGCAAAAATTGCCTAGTATGGAATAATTTTTGCAACGTGATGCTGAGCATACAGTAGCTGATGCGATGCCTTTAAAACGACTGGATATGTTGCCTTATGTTCTTAGGACTACTTTATAATAAACATAACAAGCTTTACATTGCACACTGTGTTCATATAAAATGTTAAATACTTCTTTATAGGCCAATATTTTCCATGGCACCATCTGCTATTCCCATGCAAAATTCAAAACAGCACGGAGGAAGAACACCGCCTCCATCTGTGTCGTGATCGGAACGTTCTACTTAAGCATCATAAAAACAGTATCGGGATTGCGACTGTTTTTGCACTGGATGGCCCGCCACCGAGTTGTGTTCATCATCCATTTTGCAAAGCCTGATTTGTAGCTGGCGAAAAAAAAAGTCATGTGATGACCTACACACAGGTGACTGCTCGGACCTTATGTCAGGCTGGTAAAGCCATGTTGGTGCGGTAGTATCGGAGCATTTTTATTTTTTATTTTTTTATTAATCTAACAAAAGATGTATATGATGGGCACTGATACCAATGTGTCTCTCTAATCGTTCTCGGAATCCATATTTTATGGTGTTTTTATTTTTTTTTTTAATCTTTTAGTATCTGTTTTTAATAATTTTTCAGTTTTATTATATTTTTTATGTTTATTTTATTATTATTTTAATATTTTAGTTTCTGTTTTTAATAAAAGTTCTCCGTTTTATTAGATTTGTTTTAATGTTTTTTTAAAATTATTTGTTTCTTGTAATATTTTTTTTCCTGTCATTAAAAAATATATCCTCAAAAGGAGAACAAAAATGTATTTAAAAAAAAAAAAATCATAAAAAAATGTTCAGAAAAAAAAAAAGACTATTATTAGTGTTATATACTATTTTCTTTTTCCCCAGCTTTTTTTTCTGTCATTAAAAAAAAGCTCAAAAGCAGGAGGGGAAAAGGCTATTTAAAAAACGGGGGGTTGAATAGCCTGCTAAAAAAAAATAAAAAATACTGTAAAATTATCCTTAAAAAAAAAAAAAAATCCCCCCCCCCCTCCTCCCCTCAAATAAATAAATACAAATTGGAATATATTACTGCCATTTTCATTTCAAAGAGGAGTTTTAGTGAAGGAATTCATGCTAGTATTAACGCGAATGTACAACGAAACGTGTGAATTTGGTGGGCGACGACAAGGGTGCGAAAAGGGGCGTGCTGGAAGCAAACATCACAGACAAGCGACCGTTGCCTCAGTCGTGCCTCGCCATTACTCGTCCCGGTCGTCCGTCTCAACCGAGCCTGTCTCGCCTTCTTTCCTCCGCACCGGGCGCCAGCCGCACTCCCGCTGGTGCTGGCGGAGCGGCCGGATGTGATCTCCGCGGATCCCCCCCCGGTCGGTTGCAGGAATGAAAGCGACGCGGCCATAAAGGAGCGTCGAGCCTCCACGTCGGCCTTTTTCGTGGAGCGGCTTGCTTTGACCCGCGGAGAGATGAGGAATCCTCGGACCGATTTAGCTCTGACATTCTGCCTATTTCTAGAGGTGAGTCAAGATCGGAGTGCTTTTTTTTTTTTTTTTTTTTTTTTTTTATCGGAGGGTGATTGTCGGCTTGAACCGGATCGTTTGTTCTCCATTTGCCGTTTCAAAATATATATTAATAAAATAAAATACGTTTATTCCACCAGGCTCCAGTGTAAACCGAATGCATGTCGGAATAACAATAATTTAACTTTCGCTTCCGTGGAATAAAAATGACACAATCCATAGAGGTCAGATTAGGACATCAGCGGGATGGATGACATGTTTTTATCGAATCGGCTTGCAAAAAAAATAGCTAAGGGCATTTGACTTCATACAACTTTTAAGGAAGGCAGTCTGCTTCTTTTCCATTGTCTTGTCAGCTGAGGTCGAGATCAGAAAAAAAAAATGGTCCTGAAAGGTGAAAGGTTACATACATGCAAAAATAAATATATCTATTGTCTGATTTTTCATTTTATATTGTGTTTATAGGCTGAAACCCCCTTACCCCCACATTGGGTTGTTGGGCCTTTGTATGGCGAAATGTTATGCAATATTTCATTATTATTATTTTTTTTAGATGTTAGCAATGTACCTCCTCACCTTAAATACAGTGAACAGGTATAAGGTTTGGCATCTATTAACAGATTTTTCGTGGAAATTATACTCACTTGCTGAAAAACTCACTTATTTTTTATTTGTTTAACTTTTATTTGTCCAAGTAAGACAATTTAGAGCAGATTCTAATTTACAATTTTGTGTCTAATATGCAAATATTGCTTTAGCGCCATCTGCTAGCATCTCGTTTCCAAGTGATTATGTTAAATTGAAGGGGAGGAGCCTGGACTGGTTGTCTGCCAACCAAGTTTTTTTGCTCAGGTCAAAGTAATGAGTGTTGCTGTGGTGCCACCTGGTGGCATCTTGGTGCCAGTGATTTGTTGAAATGAGTTGAGGAGCTCTATTTAGGGAAAAAAAAAAGTGTCCATTATGCTAACAATGCATGTTTGGTAGTAATATGGAGGTTTGAAGTTCCTCACACACACAATGAGCCATAATGTTTGTTCTGAAGCTAACGCCGCGGTCACGATCCCCATTTTCTCCTCACAGCCCATCGCTGACACTCATATACATTTATTATTAACGCGAATCATTATTATTTTATCATCACTCAGCTGACTGAGCTCATCCATTTTAAATGTACACAGGCAGTGTGGTCGGAATCAAGCCCTTCAACACTGCCATGTTCACTTTGATCGGTGTTAAAACCGGAGGCGTCTTGACTTGAGGCAGTCGCCAATTCTGGGACGAAGGCTAAAAGTTGTGAAACAATTGATTTGACTTTGACTTAGTGTATTTATCAGACTGAACTCAAAAATATCTGGTAGTATAGTTTTCAAGGAATGCATTGGACTGCTTTAAATGAATATTTGCGGACATGTAAATAAAGCACCGCTAAGTTGTAGTTGTTTATTTTTCATACAATCTTAGTACTGTATAACGTCAGCGGTGCAGTGACTAAAAAATTCACACATCATAAACACAAACCCTCTTGTACGCTGCATACACCGTTTATTGAAATCGACTAGCTAGCTAGCGAGCGCACCATCCCAGTGCTAGTTAGCTAGCTAACACGTCAGCCCTGCGCTAGCTAGCTAACTAACAAACATGTCATCCCCATGCCAATTTCCATTTTTAGCCACTGGCTTTTCACATTAAATGTTAGTTAGCGTTAAGCTATAGTGAACTTTCATTAGACTGTATGTTTGTCTGTACATGTTGACGTTTCAACTCTTTTTGTTTTTTTAGCCTATGTCAGTAAACTTTGTTACTGGGAGTGATGGACAGCTCGGAAACGTGCTTTGTTTTATTTGGAGAATCGTGAGCGAGTAAGACGTGATACTTTCAAAAGTGTTTTAATAATATTAACAGGTCTGAGTGTGTTTTAATAACAACCTCACGAGGGCGGCTCAAACTTTGTGGACAAGCCACGTAATCCTGTCTGTAATTGCTGCGCTTAAGTCAAGGGTTCGTTTGACTTCAAAGATAATCCCACACTTTTTTTCCCCCAAAGTGCTGAGTTATGAAAGCTGACGCTGTCAACATGTTTGTTGTCAAAAACCTGACTCGTTTTCGTGTTTTTAATGGAAATGTAATTCAGAGTGGCACTTTTTGGCAGACTGCTACGCGCTTATTCCTGCGATATGGAAATGTAAGGCGAGTGATGTTGCCAAAATTAGTTTCAAATATGCGCATCTATTTTTGTACAGCATAACAAGTGATATTTAAAAATGTATGGACAGGAGTTTTAATTATTATTATTTTGCTAATGAATTAGAATTGTGTTGCAAATTACATTAGTGACTTTGAAGACCTGAGACAAGGAACCCATAATTGTTTTAGACCTAAAAAACAAAACAAAACAAAAAACAGTCGCTCTCCTGTCTTCCTGTCTGTGCCTATTTTTAGAACTTGATGACATTATTATGAGACCATATGGCCAATGTTGTTTGTCGTCTATTTACACCGATCGGCTGCAACATAATCACCAAATTGCGCAACATGAGAGCTGTTACAAATACTCTGGTTTTACAAAAGCATATTCCGTTTTGTTTTACACTCGTAGAGATGAATTTAACAACGGACCACGGGCTGAACTTCATCCGGCCATCGCCAGGCGATGTCAAACCTACTTAGATTTGACACCTCTGGCGTCGTGTGGCCGCTCAAAGGTGCGCCGTGACTCATCGCTGCTGTGTACTAGATCACCGGGCTCGCCCCAGATTTTTGTTGCAACTCTGTTTCTGATTCTGATGTTGTTTCAGCGCACTCTGACAAACGTTTGCTCACTAATGGCTCAGGCATCTGTGCGGTCAGCTGGGATCAATAAGACAGCACGGATGCCGGGTGGACGTGGGGTGGATGTTCGAAGCACGCCGGATGAAGGGAATCAATCGTGAAAGATGTGCGAAAATTGAAGTTTAAGAAAACGACTTTGCGCATTGTGTATATATCTCATTCACTCACCAGCCATTTTCACATTTCGCAATCCCGTTCGCTCCCGACTGTTTTACTGGATTTTGACCGATTTTGCAAGGCCCACAGAATATTGTGATCTATTGCTATAAAAGCATGGAAGCTATCAAAAGAAAGATTAAAGTCTCTTCTTTCATCAGGGAAAAAAAAGTATGTTTCTATCTGTTTCCGTTTTGCAGCAATTAGCATTAGAAGACAGCTAAGTTTCATCAGTTTTTGAAAACCTATTTCAAATTGTAAGTAATTGAGCTTTTTTTCTACATGGCCCTGGTTGATCTCCTTTGCTCTGCTGCCACCTACTGGCCGTTTGTGTAATAACTACCACTTCTGCAAGCGTTCTTTGCAGTTGAGAGGCTGCATCAAAGCCTTCTGTATGCTCTAGCATAAAAAAACAAACAAAACAAAAAACGTATAAATACGTCTTTGGGACACTTAAAAAACAAAACGTATTTACACGTTATTGGGAGCAAATGAGTTAAAAGACAAATATTCCATAATTGAAATTTCCTCCTTGGAGAGAGCGAGGCCTCGATCGCCTTTCGCAAGCAGCAACTACAAAAGGCGAAGCGGCCGGATCGCCACACAACACTCGTGCGCTTCTAAGGGCTTAATGTTCAGCGTAGAACCATTTGAACTATTCAACCCCCCCCCCCCATCCGATGTCCTCTGGCGAAAACCTCCGAGCAGCTTTTAAAGCAGCAGAGCGCATTTGCTGGTTGTGTAAGAGTCATTTTTGTCCCACGGGAGCACAGAGAGGGGCATTTCGCTCCTCTGTCAGTTCGTTCGCGCCGCCTAATTGGAGGGAGACAATGAACAGGGCTGGATGATGGCCAGTGCCGGTAAACAATTAGGTTCAAACGTGGAAAATGGATTGCGGCAAAAGTTTGGAATGTGAAATAAAAACTTTGCAAAAAAAAATGTCAGTTTTTCTGGGTTATTTTTGCAGATTATTTGTTTTATAATATATAAAACAAATATAATCATGATGACAATAATAATAATAATACAAACATTCACCCGTCCTTCAAAAAAATCTGCAGATTTTTGCCGATGTATCTCTCTGTTGTAAAGTTAAACAAATACAATATGAGAAAGTCAACAGTTCTGCCCGTAATTCTTACCGTTGTTGTTGTATACATTAAAGAACAAAAAAAACAAACCGGTTATTTCCTGTTGTGGCTTCCTGGAGACCTTCAAAACAATCTGACATGGCTGAAAACAAAACGCTGCAGAATGTAAATGACTCTTGAGTCCTCAAGGTCGCACCATTTTTTATTTTTTATTTTTTTTTTCGTGTTATCTCATACCGGGTGGGATGAGGCTGCTACTTTTACAGAATGATAACGTGTTATTTTCCACAGGAAGCAACAACTTTCACTGTGCTACTTATAATCCCGAGAGCGCTTGAAGATTTTGTTTTCCTTTCAGGGCTGAAAATAATTCACTCTTAATATTCAGTGTTATGTCAAAACAAACCATATCCAAAACGTGCATATTTTCATTCAGTGCAGGAAATTATATTTGTTGCTAAGTACCACCTCGGTTTGATTTTGACCTCACAAGGGCCAGTCAGGGGCCGCGGATGGCGGGCCAAATGCGGCCCCCTTGGGTCGCCACTCTGCCCACGTCCGCTCCGGGTCCTCCCAGCTTCTTCTTGCAAATAATCTGATCAAGCCGGCCGTCTCATGCGCGCGCGGGGAGATCATTTCAAAGGCGGTTAATTAAGCAGACAGCCGGCAGCGGCGCTCGGCATTCTTATGACGGCAAAAGGGAGCGTTCAGCGGGGGTGCTCTGTTTGGAGGGACTCTCGGGTTAATCACAAATTAGACGGCGGCATTGTGTACAGATGGGTGTTGTGATATAAAACTATAATTATAGCAAAAATATCCTTCGTTCTAGTCTTTGGTAATTAATTTAATGCATGAGCCTTTTGAGATGATTTTTAGTAGATTTATTTTGATATAAACCGGAATAATGATGTCGTGTCCATGGTGTTTTTTAATACACATTAAATAAAAAAAAAATAAAGAAAAAAAAAATAAAGAAACTATAAAAAATTAAAAAAAACTAAAACTAATACTGAAACTAATTAAACTAAAACCAAGCGTTTATTAAAGAACTAAAACTAATAAAAACTATCAGAACCACCCTGAAAACTAGTTAAAACTAACTAAATTTTAAAAAACAAAACAAAACAAAAAAAAACAAAAAATTCCAAAACTATAATAACCCTACTGCCATATTACAAATAAATTGGTTTATATACTGTAGCATTTTTTCTAAATATGCAAAAGCACAAATAAATTATTTGTACAATTTTTAGGACAAAACCCAATTTCTCTTCATAACATTATGTGGCCCTTGCGTCCTTCGGATTTTCTGTATGTGGCCCTCAAATGAAAAAGTTTGGACACCCCTGGTCTAAAGTATTGTTACAATGTGTCATACAGTCTTCTTCTTTTTTTTTTTTTTTAACAGGCTGTAGAAGCCAAAAAGTACTGCTGGTATTTTGAAGGTGGATACCCAATATACTTCATGTAAGTACAACTTCTTGTGACTCATTTAACTTGTAATGGATGAATGCTAACTAGGACGCTAATAATATATGCAACATATATTATTAGCTTCCTAGTATTATTAGCCAGAGTGGCTAACCATGTGTGATTTGTGCTTTACCCGTGCTAATTGTCGTCGGTGTTACCGTCAAAATCCAGATGTCGCTCGTACGAGGACTGCTGCGGGACTCGCTGCTGCGTGAGAGCGCTGTCCATCCAGAGACTCTGGTACTTCTGGTGAGTATTCGGCCATCATAAAGTTAGCACAAAACGACAGATGTTGAACTCCCATTCTCCATCTTGCCATCCTCGTCGTTTCGTACCCAGGGTGCTCCTGATGATGGGCGTGCTGTTCTGCTGCGGCGCCGGCTTCTTCATCCGTCGCAGGATGTACCCCTCGTCCCTGAGAGATGAGCCTGCCTTCAACGTGTCCTTCACCAGACACCCTGTCACCACGCCGGGTAAATGGAAAAAAAAAAAGGGGTACAAATCTGGGTTAACTTAAAAAAATATATATATAGCTAAATAAACCACCAGTTTCTACCTAACAAAAGTCCACTAGCTTAATGCTAACATACAAAGCAAAACCTCTGTAGACAGGCTAACAGAAGTTAGCATAGCTAACAATAAACAAATAAATTCCTTACAAGTTGTCTATGTTTTGTGTAGTTTCCCAGCAGCCAGGAAGTATGCAGGGCTTCGGCGTGAACGGGATGACGGGCGGTGACCCGACGCTCGCCATGACGCACCCCGCGTACCCGCCGCAGCCCGGCTCCGCCCACATGATGCTGGCCCCTTACCCCCCGCCGCCATCTTACTGCAACCACCCGCCACCGTCCTATGAACAAATTTTCCACAACGGGGACAAGAAGTAACATCGGAAAGCACAATAAGAAGAAGACGGAAGGACGCCATTTATTTGAACCTTAACTGTTGCTGTGAGGACTCTGGCACCCTGTTTTTTTGTCCTGGAGACTTAAAAAAACAACAACAAAAACAACAGAAAAACAGGCACAGCAGTCCGAATTTAGATGCACACTCACACGTTCATTTGCATTAACCACTTATTTTCTCTTCATTCACAGTTGGATTAGGTGGATTCACCGTCACCAGCTTCCTTTTGCCACCCAACTGCACAATGTAAAATGTCATTGAAATATGCCGCATAATAAAAAGGCAGATATGATTTGTGTCAGGGCATATTTTTTTGTTGTTGTTTTGAAGTATTTTCAGTTGATCTGTCATAAAGATGAGAAAAAAAAGAACGTTTAATCCCAAAATGGCCGCCCTCCAATTTTGTAGTCCACTCAAGAGACTTTGTACGGGATCACTACCGTTAGGTGTGCCACAGGGCTCTAGTTTAAGTCCCTCTTTGTTGTTATTAAAAACTGTCAAACCATACATTCACATTGTGCCATTTACAAACCGCAATAAACACAATTGAGCCACAGTGGATTTTTTTTTTCTTCCATTTTTATTTTTTGTAAAATATACTGCAAAACAAGTAGTACATGTGTTTTGTTTTTGTTTTTTTCCACAATTTATACAATATCATCGGATCATTACACACATTGGTCGGACAAACAAACAGGACATATTTCAGATAAAGACACGGTGAGTGACATTCAGGACAACATCCCATTAAGAGAATTAGGCATTCATATGCTGTCGGCCTCATGAATAACTATTGTGTTAGCAGCAGAATGTAGTGTATGATAAATAACCTCCCCACATCAGATCCAATTCAGTCTAACTACTAGGAAGTGTTTTTTTTTTTTGACTGAAATTCAATGAGTGTAGCATTTTAATAGAATCATAATTTAAGTATTTTTTTTCTTCCCTATACAGTATTTAAGTTCTAAATGTTCTTGTTTTTTGATGAACACTACACTACTGTTTTGATGCTGGTCATTCTGGTCTTACGTGGAGAGTATTTTTATTAAAATTTTTTTTAGAGGTGCTTCAAATGGAACAGAACATCTTTGGATGAATCATCAATATTGTAGTTATGTGTTTTTGCCCCCATTTCAGAGGCTAGTTGTTTAATTTCTGCGTTATCGTCAAACATGCATTAATGTTTGGTTTCTTACTAAACACACAAAAACTGTAAGTTTGAGACAAAAGACAGATTTTTTTTGTTTTTTTTGTTTTGTTTGTTTTTTAGAAAACGGGAACAGGAAGGGAAAAAAGAAAAATCACATCACGGACAGGACATGAAAAACCACTTGGGCATGCATGTGAATACAAATACGATATGTTCACTACACATACAGTCCATGTAATGTGTTTCTTGGCCATGTTTTTAAAGGATACGTGACAATGGCTTTCCATCGGTGCCCAAACGGGCCCTCAAAATTCACCTTGAAGTGTAAGTTTGGTCTAAAAAATTTGCTTCTAATACTTTGGTGGTTTGAAATGACTTGAAAGAAAAGAGATTTTTTTTTTTTTAACAGGTTACTGTTCAAAGGCGGGGAAACAGGAAGCTTCGGGTGCGGCCATTTCCGACAGGTAGTGGATGGTGCCCGCCATACCTGACAGGTGAAACGGGTGACATTAAATCAGTCACTAAAATCGTGTGAAAACGTTGCTGGAAATGACAGGAGGGTTTCATTATACCTTCGAAAAGCGAGTAGGGTCTGTCAGGGATGCGGCATCCGTGAGTCCCATAATCCAAACACCATTCGGCAAACTGAACAAATGCAATATAATTCATTATTTTTACATTTTAATTTTTTTTATCAATTTAATCAATTTTAATTTAATTTAATTTTTTTTTAACCTCAACCAAAACAGTGACAAAGACATTTCTCTGTCACAAATGATGATTCGCAGTGTCATCGGTCGCAGTATAGCGCCACCTACTGCCAAGGAGGACTTTCTTTTATTTATTTTTTCCCCACTATTAGCTGTTCATTACTAGGGATGAAACGATAAGGGCAATATCGTGATATTTCTAGCACCCTCTAGAGGCTAGTTTATGAGTGCAATTTAATTTTAATTAGGGATGTTTTGGCCTTCTATGTTTAATATCTATGCTAATTGTCAGATGAAGGGGAACCTAATTTGCTTGTGAAGCGATCAATGTTGATTTGCATTAGCAAGTAGCAATATTGTGCTTTTTTAGTATGTTTTTTTTTTTTTTTTTTAACAATATTGTGATCTTTTTGAAATAACGCCAACCCCGCCCTCACAATATAGTGATAATTATCATATCGTGACCTTCATATCGTGATAATATCGTACGTTATGTTTGTTTGGATATCGTTACATCCCTATTCATTTACCTTGCAGGCACGGTACAGGTACTTCTTCTCCTGGGTGAGCTTGTACAAGGCCAGGAAGGCGTAGCCGTTGCCGGCGGTCCCGTGGCAGATGCCGTAGCCTTTCCGGAGAAGACCCCTCTGCCAGATCACCTCGCCGCATTCCACCGCTTCCTTCAGGTACTTGTCCTCTTTGAAAACCTAACAGACACAAGCGCCAGTATACGTCTCATTTATTGTGTCATCCAAAAACGACAGCGAGGCAGAACTGCTTTTTTTTTTTTTCCCAAAAAAATAGACAGTTCATAAAAAATTTACAAGCTTGTTTAATTTCACACGTCACGGGTGGCCCAACTATGTGTATACATGCAAACAAAAAAAAGGTCCCCCTTTAAGGACTTGTAACGTTGCGCCAGAAATGAGCTTCAAGATTCGTGACTGCAGTCTGAGCGCTAACGGCACTTTTGGTGCCAAGCGGCTCGCTGACAAAGAAGGGAGGGAATTCAAACAACAATTTATAGCTTCAAGTGTGCGCCAAGTCGGGCGATTAAAATGAAATATAGTGAGCGCGGGACGAGCCTTACCTACAAGCTCACCCTCGACTGTGGTTTATAAACAGATGAATATATTTGCACAACATTTCGAGTAACTTCAACTTGGAAATGTCGGAACGGCTGTCGCCTCCATGACGTCTTTCTTACCTTATAAGTCATAATGAGCATGTGGATGACGCCAGGCGCCCCGTGGCACCAGTGAACCAGTCGGTCGCTCTCGTTGCTCAGCGACGACGGGAAGTTGCCGGATCGAAATCTCTTGTGGCGGATGTAGTCGATGCTGGGCCGAACCAACTCGGACAGCATGTCGGGGGGGACCCTCGCCCCCGGCTGAACGGATAAGACGCGTTTTACTCGACCACGTCGGCTCACATGCGACGTCGCCCAATTTGTTTACCTGCATGAGCATGTAAAAGATTCCAGCCAGGCCATGAGCGGCGCCGATGTACTGCTTCTTGTGCCATTCGTACAGCAGAGGGCAGCGTTCCGTCTTCTTCAGCTCTGCTGACAGATTTTTCCCAGATTCAATAATGGCCGTCACCACCTGGGATGGAGACGGAAAAGTGTCAAGAAAAAGCTTCTAACACATTTCGATGTTTGGAAAAAATGAACTACAATGGGACCGTGACTGAATTTATTTTAATAATTAAAAATGAAGTAGTGATGTATATTTCACCAACACACAATTGTGAATTAATGTTAGGAAAATGAAGCAATATTGCTTCCAATAATAATTAATAATAATAATAATAATCAATAATAATCGTAGTAGTAATATGAGCTCCCCCCATCTTGCTTTTCCTTTTTTCCATCTCAGAAATTTGGGGAGCTAATTAGAGGACCACCAGGCTTCCCATTATGTCTCCCTCTGTTGGTCATGAATTAATGTTGTGAAAAAAATCTAATAATAATTATAATTAAAAAGAAATATTTAAACATAAATAAATACATTAATAATAATAATAATAATAATAATAATAATAATAATAATAATAATAATAATGTTCTGATTCTGTCTCCCTCTGTTGGTCATGAATTATTGTTGGGGAAAAAAAAAATCAAAGAATAATAAAAATAATAATAATAATAATCAGAATAATAATTTATAAAATAAATGATTGAATCAATAATAATTACAATAATAATAATAAGGGTAATTGAGGGCTTCCAATTCTGTCTCCCTGTTAGTCATTTTTCATGTTTCTCGGACGGGTTGCCTGTGAATACAAAATTCCATGTTATTCCATACTCGGCCAAGAAACCTGATTGTGATTCTGAATAAAACAATTTAACTAGGCCATAAAGCGAAACGCTCGCAGACAGCCTATGAAGTGATTATCAAAGATAACTGCAGACTCCCAGAACGCCGAGAACAACAAAAAGGAAACAACACTTGCTAACTGCACCCCGAGGCACAGTTTGATAAAGGCAATGAGCTGTGGTGGCCAGGCCTGATTTATGAGTGCAAAAATGGTTAACTGCACTGCAGTGCTGCAGGAAACTGCTGCTTCAAAGGAAAATGTTTATTTTTACCTCAATCACTACTGGCATCTAAAAAGATAGGTAACTTTTATCTAAAAATAGATTTTTAAAAATGTATTTAAAAGCACAAAATGAGTGCATGGCTCACTTTTGCAACGGTGGCTTCATCCACAGTGGCGCCTCCTATTTCCTTGTTAACATACAAAAGCGAGTACAGGTAACCAGCTCGTCCATACAGAAGCTCATCTGGCATCTCGGAATCTGTACTGAGAACGGATCGCTGCAGCTGGAGGAGCCTAAGGAGGGAAAAGTTGATTCAATTTGAAGAAAGTTTGGAAAACTGAATCAAAACAAAAATACATTTAAAAAATGTCAAGGCTCACCTTGAAAGACAGTCGTTGCTGTCAGCAGTGTTGCCCAGCTTGTGGTGGACCACCGCACCCACTGCCAGCGGGCCGGCGTCGCCACAAAGGAAAGTCACTTTTCGGCCATTCAGGATCCTCATTGATCTCTTCACGTAGTCCAGTGCCCTTTGCAGGTGCGCGACGTCATCGGAGCCACGATACAGCTGCACGTACAGTAAAGCAATCCCTGGATAGAAGATAGGGAATGATGCATTCAAGTTTTCATTATTAAAATTCTCACAGGTGACAGACCTGTCCAGCCAGTGTAAGTGGAGAAGTCGTGAGGGTCGGCAGTCTTCAGGCCCTCCTCCATTTGCTGAAGCAGATCTTTTATCTTACTCTGGACCTTCCGTTGAAAGGATGAGCTCACCTGAGAGAGACAGAATACTGTATATAAGTAAAAGTACATAAGGATGTGTGTGAGTCAAGAAAGAGGGCAACCTGGTTATGCTATCGAATGAGAAACCATGTCTAAACATCTAAATGGCAGTGTATATTGTTCATTTTTATTACAAGCCACTGTGACTTTTCGCAGAATTTGACAATTATTGGAATAACGAATAAAACAACCACCACACTTCATGATGCTTATTTAAGTAATTCTCTAATAATAACGACGTGTTATTTTTAACTGTGACATTTGATAAAAGCTAGTGGATATTTTTGCCGTGGCAAGCCGCGTGGGATTGTGGGATATGTTGTTATAAAGATGAGAACCCAGCAAATATTCACGTCTTCAGAAGCTATTTGAATAGGCGTATTTTGTGTAACCATTTTCGAACCTTATTCCACTACGCAGCATATTTAATTATTCTTAAATCGCATTTAAACGCGTGAAAGCAAGCACCTGTGGCAATATATCCATGTTAGCCATCTTGTTTATGCTAGCATGCGTCATACGTATATTGCGTTAATTTCCGCAAAACCACAGAGCAACTCGCCTTTCCTTCCTCGTCAAACGGTTCATGGTAATCCACTTCTGCTCCAGAATTGGACGCGAGGACTCCTTGGTCCCAGTCAGTGTAAGGGTTGGCAAAAGAACGCTCCTCCATCTCAGCTTCTGTCACCGAAATCAGCTTCAGACGCTTTGACATGTTGTCTCCCATTTCTACGGCGGCTCCGATGGGTCGAAAATCCGCCGGCACGCTGGAACCAAAAATAATAAAAAAACGCGTTTCGTAAAAGATAACTATACAGATAACAACAGTGGAAAAAAAGCGACAGAACAAAAAAGAAAAATCATCATCATTCTTCATGTTATTATAAAATTTTCTTATATTCGTCATACATTGTAGTTTATTTAATAGTTACCTTTTTCTGTTGATAAAGAGCATAGTTAATAAATTCATTGCACTGTGTAACTTAATTGTATTTGATAAACATTTTTAAACTTGACATTATAATGTAGTAGTGTTATTAAACTTTTTATGCAAAGTACCACCATCATTACTAACATTAAAACGTATACTAACGTTGTAGGCCTAAATGTCAACAAATACTGTATAGTTAAAGATTATTCCTAAAAAAAAAAAAAAAAAGTACACACAAAATATAGTTAAAATTAAATATCACATTTTATTCTGGCATCGATTCTTTCGAGTACCATTCCAGGATGACTGAAGGAATTAAACCAAACCGCTTTTCATTTGGTGCTGCCTCTTAATTGCGACTTTAAAATGTTTGAACGAACACAAACACATGTGAAAATGTCACATTGTGTGTTTACATTTTATATGACACCTTTTAATGCACAGGTGTCACCCTCAAGGTCCAGCATGTTCCTTGTTGTCTTCATTTTTAATATAGGATACAGTCACTTTTTAAAATAAATTGAAAAGCTGGAAAAACTATTTTGTTCACTTGATTGAAGCGAAGTATTTTTTGTGTACATACAATATGAAAGTGATTATAGTTCACAGCTTTGAGGTAAACCATAACAATGTGGTTGGACACCAGCATGCAATCTTCACAGGCCTACATTTTACTCTCCAAACATAAAAGCTATAAGCACATTTTAGAGGACAAAAAATGTTGTACCAGGTTGTGATGAGCAGGCTATGGTGTGGATGAGGACGATTCCACTTCACCAGCCTCCCGGTCGCGTCTCCCCCAGCCCAGCACTCTCTCTTCCTCAGGGAAACGAAAGCTGGAAGCCGCAGTCAGGCCGATCGGGCGGGACAAGAAGCCTCCATCAGCTGCAGTCCCTCAGCATCCTCAAACCCTGCTGCGGATGAGACTCGACAGAGAAGAGAAAAAAAAAAAAAAAAAAAAAAAATCTAACCCCCCCACCCCCCCCCCCCCACCCCCTCCTTCCTCCTCCACCCCCAGCGCCACTCAAGTCGTCCCTGTAACAATCAGTACCCGCCAGTACCCAGCAGCCCATGCAATTGCAAGCAGCTGACTCCGACTGTGAATGGTCGGCAGATGGTGTTGGTGTATGATGGTGTGATGTCGGGGATTAGACATCATTGCGAATAAATCCACACATGTCGCCGCCCACCGCTTGCAAGCGCGCTCCTCCCTCGCCTTTTCACCGCCATAAAACATTTTTATTCAATAGGAGTCACGTGCACCGGATGATACAGCGTTGAATCATATTTCCTTAATAACAAACAATATTGCAGTATTTAGTCACACTAATGCTAAAACGTCACTGTAAAAACGTTTTGACAGTGATTAATTAATGTTTTGGACTACAATACTGTAGTTGAAGTGAGGAATGATTTCTTGTGCTACATTGCCCTCTACTGGCGACTAACCGTAATTACAACGACGTAAGAGGGTGTTCCTTAGCGACTTCGCAGTTCGGTTATTGTAGATCGGATTTTTTTTTTTTTTTTTTTTTTAAGGTACGCCATTTTAAGACTTTAAACAAAACAGCTTTTAAAGTCGTTCCAGTGATAATTATCATTTTTCATATTAACGTATCAAAGTTATGACTCTTTAAAAATGCCCCATTTCTGGCCAAAATGTCAGACAGGCAAAAGTGGTCTCGATTTTTTGAGTGACATTGTTTGTTGAATCCTTTATTACTTTCGAATGCTTCCTGAATAAATATTTTAAAACAAAGCATTTGATTGAGTGCTGGTGTATTTTAAAAGTTACATACAGCTGAATTGCCCATATGAAATGCACTTAAAAAATAAAAAATCAAGACAATGTAATAAGCAGTTTTGCAACTTAACCACTAGAGGGAGCCGCCGTACTACTGTGAGAATCTAGAACATACATGTTGGAAGAAACTGGCTTCCTTTAGCCCGTTCCCACGAAGTTTGAAGTCATAAACTGACTGATAACTACAAACTGTTGGCAACAAAAGTGAGTACACCCCTAAGTGAAACTGTCCAAATTGTGCCCAGGGTCAATATTTTGTCAAGTCACCAGCATTATTATTATTTTTGCCTATCCAGTGCTTTCTATTCCCATTCGTTTGGCTTTCCCTTTCCTCCCTGCTTTTGTGAATAATATTAAGAGATGCCATGGGAATTGCGAGTCGATAGCGAATGAGGGAAACGGATGCAGTGGATCATTCAGGAGGCTTTTTTTTTTTTTTTTTTTTACACACTGCAGCGCTTGCTTACTGCTGCATTACCCCGCAAGAGAGGCCGTGGAGTTCCATCGCCTTCTAAAGCTCTCACAACATGTCACACATTTATTCTGATCGTCTTGTGCTGCAGTGGGCGGACAGATTTCCCCTTTTTGAGGGGGGGGGGGGGGGGGATCGAAAGGCAGCTCAACCAAGTTTCTTGACCTAACATATGCAAGAAGATGGCGTCGTGCAAGGCCAAAACATTTTGAATTCTGCCCAAGTGTTTGTGGGTGATGATGATGATGATGATGCTATCACCCGTGACGTGCACGGCAACGCTAACTGCGCCTCTGGGAGGAGATGGAGAGTGTGCGATGTTAGCTGCGAGGCAGGGAGGGGCACTGTTTGCCCCGACGTGAAGAATTGCTTGTCAAGGCCGCAGAGAGTATGCGGGTGATAGATGGCGGCGTATGGATGTTGGCCCCAATGCGGCTCTGCTTCTTTTGAGGGGCGCACAGAAGGAAGCGGAACGCACAAATGCACTTCTATCTGTATGACTTAAAAAAAAAAGGGGGACATTATATGGAAAATGGACTCCGTGTTGTAGAGAGCCCGATATAGCATAAAGTAGATTCATGTACAGTGGAACCTCGACTTACAAACGTCTCTTCATACGAAATTTTCGAGTTACGAAACGCCTCAACGGGAAAATATTGCCTCTTGTTACGAAAGAAATTTCTAGATACGAAACGCAACATACTTTCGGCTATGGCTATTTCCTACCATAGGTTTCTATGAGCGTAAATACTAGATCGGTGTTTGTGCATCTTTCTGGCATCCCATTGGCTAAGAGGAACCTTTACCATCGGTATCTATGAGCCTAGATACTCGATCGGTGTCTATACAGCGTCCTCATCATTCATCCCGCGGCCCATGAGGTGTTCCGATAGTTTTTCGTAAACGTATGAACTAACGGCCGACGAATTTGTGCAAAAAATTCAAACAATTGGTGATTGATGAAGGCACAGTAAGTCTTTAATTGCGACAAGACGGGCCTTTTTTCTTTTTTTTTTTTTGAAAAAGATGCCTCGCCATACCGGAAGTTTCTATGACGTTTCAGAATTTGTTTAAAAAAATCGCCCAGAAAAAGTGTTCACCAGTCGGGCGTTTGCTCACTAAGATGATGTTTGCCTTGGACATTTCCGAAGGATATTTAAAAAAATAAAAAATAAAACACCCATGGATCAGTTCTTTACAAAATACCAGGCAGAAAAAAAAGAAAAAAAAACACTTCTGAGAGAGAGCAACATGAACCAAAGAGGGCAAAAAACGATGACGACAGCAGTTAAAAAGGTAAATGACCATCATTTTTATTCTTTACTTTCTTTGTTTTTTTTACATTATGCACAACTCTCATTTATTGTGCAATAATCTAATTGTAACATGTATTTGTTATATGTTTTGATGCATTTTTATGCTTTATAAAACATTTGTGTCTGAATTTTGGGAGGCTTGGAACGGATTAGGGCATTTACATGGAAAATGCGTCTCTACTTACAAAATTTTCTACTTAAGAACTTTCTTCCAGAACCAATTAATTTCGTAAGTAGAGGTACCACTGTATTTAAAACCACTTAAAAAGGATACAGGAAGGTGTTTTTTCTTGCTAATTATTATGAGCAAGTAAGTATATCGTGATATAAATCGCTATTAGCGCACCCCATTTACCATTCAGATGAAAATCTGGCTACTTGTGGTCTTATTTGCAATATTAAACGCTGATTTGGTGTAACAATGTAGCCAGCAAAAAGCTGACCGAGTGGACACTTTTTTTTTTTTTTTTGCTAATGTTAGCGTTTAATTCGCACTTTGTGGGCTTTTACGAAGCTACATGATTCAGTTAGCAAATTGGTTGTGTATATTTCAAGGTATACTTGACTCATGTAACCGTTTTCAGCAGTAAGAAGATATTTTCATTTAGTCAAGTTACGTGAATAGTTAAAACCTTATTTGTGTTTATTTGCGCTTTGGAATCGAACCCTTCAGCACACAACAGTCGCAAATCCGGTTCAAAACGGAAACGCCGCTGTGTGTATACAGTATATTTCCAAAATGTTTTATGACAGGATTTTGTAAACATTCAACATATTGTGACAAATAAAAACACCAACAATGTAGTGAAACATTCTTTATTCACACCATTTTCTACTCCAGCTATGTTAAAAGTTAACATGTTTCAGTCCTCTAGTTCCTATGATCTCTCATTCATCTGTACACACTATATATATATATATATTAAAAAAAAAAAAGTCAAGATAATATGTTTAGAAATCCAAGAGGGGTGGCGTCTAACACCACTTTGACTCTTTTTTTTTTTTCTCACCCCTCCGTTTGTTTTTAAGACAAAGAGCATATTGAACAAGGCATTTTGTAGCAGAGCTCAGAATGGGGCTTGACATCTGTAAAGCACTTTTGACTGTACAAGCTCACGTAGAACAACACGACCAAAACGGGTCATACACAAGAGCGTGAATGGCAAAAGTGGAATCGATTCCGTCGACGCTCGGACTCGACACAAACACAACACGAAGCCGCGTGACGGAAAAAAAAAAAAAGAAAAAAAAAAGGTACCACAGAAGAAAGAAAACAAAAACTTCTCTTTAAATTTCTTAAGCATTTCATAGAAATAAAAGAAATCGGAGTAAACAAATAGAGAGCATATTTACAGTGAGGTAAAACACATTGGTCTTTAAAATGGAGGTATTTTCTTTTCAAAAGTGATTTTTTTTGTTTGTTTGTTTTGTTAGTTCGATTATGATGACGATGTTCGGCTTCTGGATGACTTTTACAAAGCAAATAGACAATCGTGCAGTCTTGGCATTTGAAAAAGTGAATGTGAAAAAAAATGTAATAAAGCTTTTTGCTACTTTTAATGCCACGACAGCTTCACTGCAGCTTTTCCGAGCACTTTTGGACCCAAGCCTTCTCGTTGTGTAATATTTAAATCCCTGTAGGTGAGCGGTGGGCTACAACGTGCTCGTTTCCTGAACCGTTTTCCAAGCAACCCGTCCTCTTCACAGTGTGGATCACGTAAGCATAGACACGAAACCTGTGCGGACGATGCTCTGGCGGTTTTTGCATACAAAAAAAAATAGAGAGAGAGAGAGAGAGAGAGGACGACCAGCGTTGCGGATATTTGCACGCTCGCAAGCTGCCGCCGCGACCTTTCGGGTCGTGACGCAGGTTGCGATCCGGCTGGTCGTACGTGCTCGGTTGCTGGGTCGATACATTCACAGCTGTTTGTGGTCTGAGGTGGCAGAGCTGCTGGCATAGTTTTTTTCCGGTATCCCTCTTTTTTTCTTCTTTTTTTAAGCTCTCCAAAGACAGAGCAGGAAAACGGCTACTCGACTAGAAAAGGCATACAGTACGTGTGGAGTATACCTGACAGGCTTGGGACACCAAGTAGCTCAGACAACGCAGCTCACATGTGATTGATAACTGAGAGTTGCAAACAGACCTGAATCGGTTGAATTAAAACTCAGTCAACCGCTTAGAAGTGGGTCATGCTGCAAAAAGTCACTTCTAATTTATAACAAATTGAAGTAGGGCACGGCCAATATGGATTTTGAGGGCGATGGCAATATCTGGCAGAATAAAAGTCCCAATTACTGATAAATAGGCAGTTTAATTAAAAAAATTATATTAAACAAACCAAATGACTTTTTTTTTTTTGGTCCCCTAACATTGGACTGTTTCACAAAACTTGATCCAATCTTATTTGTCTAACTTTACAACTGGAAAAAAACATGTTTGTCACTGTATTTGTACAACTTATTTGTAAATACGTTCAAACGTACTTGTGGGCTAAATGCTAAAAACATGGCATTTTTCCCATAATGCCCTGGGGTACTGACTTAAAAAAAATATTATATTTGGTCTACATCACAGTATAATAATACAATTGAAAATCCCTTAAGTAAACATTGTTTCTTAGTATTTTTTTTATGATTTGATGATAATCTGAAGTGCATAATTCCATTCGGCATTTTTTCCCCCATAACGACACGGGGAATTGACCTGCTCATGTGCATACCCAGTGGAATTATGGGAAAAATGCATAACGAACAATAAAAGAACAAAGCCACAAAACGACTAATAAACAATGGTAATTTTTGAATGCATCAGTATAATATAGGCTAACTGCTTATTTAAAAAAAAAAAAAAACTGAAAAAAAACCTTGCAAGTCAAAATACCCCGTGGCATTATGGGGAAAAAAATGCTACCTTTGTAGCATTTAGCCTAAAAGTACGTTTACTCCACATTAGCAGTACCAGACTTTGCTGAAAGTGTGTTTATCTTTTACTTATGTTGTAAGGTGTTTATAAAAAAAAAAAAAGGCATTTCCCCCCCCCATTTTAAAAGAGCTTATACCTGCTAATTCATCGGTATCCAAGTGTTTCTCAAGGTCCCTGTTTATGCATGCGGGTTTTTTGTTTTCAAGCGTACCTCAGAATTAAATACAAATGAGTAGTTTCAGTCAAGTGAAACCTGAGCTGAGCTGCAAGCTGCAGTGAAGTGTGGCCCTCGTAGCTTTGAGATTAGAGCACATGACGGCAAGACTGAAAAGGCAACAAAAGCATCAAGGACGTGAAAAGTTGCTGGATGAAGACAAGAAGCTCAAATGTAGTGTTTTTTTTTTGTACAAGATAAGTCACCTTGGGCTTTGAAAAGAACACGAAAGAAAGAGTACAAGGCTGCTGGTGACTTTTAAGACAAGAATGACAGTTATCCGAGTTGAGACATACCAGAGGTGCTGCAGTTTTTGTTTGTTGAGTAATAATAATAATAATCCCAGAGAAATTACGTCGCTAATGGAGCACACAAGCCACACAGCTACAGTCCCGCCCTAAATTTTGCTTTTATTCCACCAACATCACCAATCACTTTGTCCTCCGAGGCCTAAGACAGATCAGGCCATCATTCCAGTCAGTAACCTTGTTCAATTTGATAGCGCAACAATATCCACTTTTTTTTTTTTTGTAAAGTGAAATAACTTTTAGTTTTTTTGATATTCTTCAAAATTAACAATAAACGACTACTTGCTATTTGTGGAATATTCCATCATCATCAACTAGGACAGGTATGAACTGCACCAAGTGAACAGACTTCCAACAATAAATCGAGGTGTTGGCACAGAATTGCCAATCCATCACCTTCACCAACAAGCCATGTGATCTATCGCAGGATTAATTACGGATAGAAAGCTTTAGCTGTGTTCCTCAAAAGTCGACCCACAGCAATGTCCAATATACGGGCTTTATAAGAATCTCAAGGCTGGATCATTTGGACTAATTAGAACATTTCAAGAGATTCGATTTTTAAAGACACCATTGATCTTGAGGATGAACAACCAATCAGAGAGCGAATTGCTCAATTTGAGAGTAGATTTGCATCATCAACATGAAACAGAATTACCGGTACTCGATTTTTTTTTAAGCCGCGTGAGGATATTTACATCCAATGCAGCTCGCAAAAAAAGTAAAGTGTGTCGGACAAATACGCAACACGTCACAAAGCTATTAGAAAAAAAACAGACAAATATTGAGAGGTGTCAAAGTGAACACGAACAGATGTGGGATTTCTATTGCCCATGTAAAAAGCTGCATTGATTTCCACGTTTTGGTCTCTGTATTACAATGGCTTTTGGCACAAATAGCAAACATATCCCGTGGCTGAAATGTACAGCAGCGCAATATTGGCAAGAGCACAAACACGACGGCGAAACCAGATGCTACATGTGATTTTGGCTGTACAGTGTACCGACATCCGCTTGTAAAATTGTTTGATTCCGACATTAAAATCAAATGCCAGGCTGGCAACTTAGAAAATCTCATTGGGAAAGGATGCATTTGAGGACTGTTGTATTATACGGATTCAAATTTCTTGATATCGAGCTTAAAGTCAATGTATTAGTCTGCTCTTTAGTAGAACTAGTAAATGAGTGTGATGCATTAGTAACACTACTAGATAGATTATGTTCAGTGGGGGAAAGAAATGCTGCCCCCCCACCCCAACCCCTCGAAAATATATTTTTTTAAAAAGGTAGTTTTAGGAATATAATTTTAATGCCACAATATTATTGCTCCCAGTTAACATTTCATCAGAATTGAACATTTTTGCCTCACTAATAACATGTAGTATGCCTGCTAGTATGCCAAAGTGGCCCTATAGTGTGCACTTGAAGAATGTCCGACAGTATTGGGGGAGGGGAGGGGACTGAATTGTCTTACTCATGAGGAAAAGAGCGCACTAGTACATGGACATCGAGGATACAGAATAAATGCTTAAACAGATTTGTATAGGACTGTCATTTTTAGTTTTGCAAGTTGAAGGGGATGATTTTGATGAGATTGGTGAACATCTTTTGATCAGCTTTTTTTTTTTTTTTCTTCTAGTCAGTTTTGATGACCTCTCACATATGTACATAAAATATCTTGTCATTGGTCCCTAAAGGCTCACAAGGATGACTTCTCTTTTTTTTTAATTATTATTATTAATGTTGTACAAAGTAATCTCACCCCAAAAATATATATACACAACTTGGAAAAACCTATGGCTTATTCTACTTTAAAACGAATATGCTGTTGCACAGAGAAGACAAATGTTTCGAAAGACCACTTTGCACAAACAGAAGTTCAACATGAAAATTTGGAATCCAACAGATTATATACTCAAGGGGCAACATCAGTCATTCTTCGACGCGTTTGAAAAGTTTGATTGTCCCCTGACAAAACGATGAGCGGACGAGCTGTCCGGGTTGTTTGCTGAGGTGTTTGTGTGTTCTCGTGTTCAGAGGGCAGGTCATGAAATGGCACCAAGAGGGTCGAGGCTGGGTTGTTGTTGGCGTTGTGCGCTGTGACGTATCTTTCTGTTCCTTCGGGACATTTTGGGTGTGCATAGAACGAGCTACTGTACGCTCGGCCTCCTCTCTCTCTCTCACACATATACACTCACACACACAGAGCTGCATACACGCCAGAAACAGCAGCTGGCATGAGAATTTTTTTTTTTTTTTTTTTTTTTTTCCCAAGCACTGGCACTTTCCGGTAACAGCTGGACTGAAAGGCATGGCGGCAGCTGATTGTTGTTGTTGTTTGTGATTTTAGCAGAGTATAGAAAATACACATTTATCTACTGTTAATTGCATATGATGCAGCATGTTTGCCAAAACTGAATGAGGTCATCATGTCCAGTTTTAAGTTGTCAAAAGAACAAACAAAAAAAAGTTGCCCTGCCACTCAACGAAAAGAAAAGAAACAACAATAAATTAAACTGACCTTTCCATCTCCACGATAATACACAGGGAGATGGGGAAATAATACATCGGTAAGAAAATCAAAACCTGGTGCAAAATGGGCGCAGCGATGAGAATTTTGCACAAAATTAATACTCTGGTCCGCGAGTCAGTCCTCACTGCTACTCACATCCAACATCTCCGATGATAATAATCATGCTCTAATACTCTTCAACCCGGCTGAGCTTCAAAGAAATTTTTCAAATTGTCCAAGCAGACAATGACTTCATTTTTTGCTGCTCCAAGTACAACCAAACAGACTTCCTGCATTTCAATCTACAATTTGAACAGATTAGTTTTCTTAAACTAGGCCAATTACAAACCTGTGCTTTGTATTTCTCACTGTAGAGTCAAACTAATGATGGTTAACCCAAGACTAGAATGATTAGTGTCGCGGGAGCACTCTGTATAATCGCGTGTTTGTGTTTGTAAATTGTCTCTATGGGTCGGGCTAATGTGACATATCACATTAGAGGAAAAAGGTACTGAATGAATGTGAGTAGCTTCCAGCCTAGTGAAGTGAATCATGAAAGGCTAATATACAAATGAGGCGGCGAGGATGAATATGTAATGCAGCTCAGCGGTCTCTCAGGTGATACCAGCTGAGTGTCTGCTGTTGAATCTACCTGAGGATGTCTGAGCGATGAAGGCTCGTCTGGATGGACTCTCGTCTTGAAGAGTCTTCCTTTCATGAGTCAAGGAGCATGGAGGAAAACGGGCGATGCTTCGTACGCCCGTTCATGGATTCGGGTGTGCAACACACCGACACGTCTTCAGTTCTAAATGCAAAACTCACCATTGAGTGATTTAAGGGTGAGAAACAAGACAACACTGGGGAAATAATGTCTGAGCTTCCCTTCCGCTCCGGAGGAGAGGAACAGCGAATGAATAACGATGTCAATGAGAACGATGTAATGCTAATGATATGGATGCCAGTCAGAAATGCGTGTTTGGTAGTTTGCGGTCTACATCTTGATTCCCTCCTGTTGGCTGAGCTGCGACAGGGTCTTCTTGATCCGCAAGGCCGTGAGCCGGGCGGCGCCGTTGGCATACCAGCACTCTCTCATGATCTTAGCCATGACACGTAACGCCTGCAGAGAGGACAGACAGCAAAGTTTTGACTTCATCATAACGCTATGATGGAGCGAGTCACACATGACTAACCATTCACCTGACGTGAGTTTTTCTATATTTGAGCAGTGGCTCGGACAATTTTTTGGTCTGTGCATGCACAGATCTGACCTGAGCACTACATAAACTAAAAATAAAAGGAAAACAAACAAATTGAAAAAAAGACGAACATTGTTCAGCATTACACATTTCACTCACAGGTTATTTCACAATTTGTATTATCATTGAAACATACATGTTTTTTTTTTTTTATGTATTTAACCAGGAATGTCCCATTGTCCCAAATTATACAAAATAGGTACAAGTTATGGTGTCTGTCTGAAATGCTGTCAATCTCAATTTAAAGTCATTCAAAGAAATAAAAGAAAAGAAAGAAAGAAAGAAAGAAAGAAAGAGAAAAAGAAAGAAAGAAAGAGAAAAAGAAAGAAAGAAAGAGAAAAAGAAAGAAAGAAAGAAAGAAATATTAAAATAAAATAATAGAATAAATGTCATAAAATATCTTAAAATGCTTCCAATAATCTCATTCTCTATTAAATTTTTGTAAAATATTTAATGTAGTATAGAAATATATCATTCTTTTTACCTCGCAGCTCTGCCAGCGGTTGGGAATGTTAGGGCGAAGCTTCTGTTCACAAACCACCTTTCTCATTTCCTCCACTGATGGATCTGACTGAACCAGGTCATAATATGGTAGCTGGTAGTCCTCATGGATTCCTGGAAAAAATATAAAAAAAAATAAAAAATAGGTCAAATTACATGCTGTTCCTCCCCTGTGGTTTGCCTGCTACATTTCTTGGCCGTGTCCCTAATACTGGAGGCGTCAATAATTCTACAAATAACTGTACTCGTGTTCCATTTATCCGTCATTCACGCCATCAATTTGTCAATCGTCCAAGTCAGTTGAGTCACCCCATACCGCCATCTCACCTCCCATGGAGCAGCGGCTGGCAATCTCCCAGAAGACCAATCCCATGGCGTAGATGTCAGCTCGCTTGAAAGATTCAAAGTGTTTCATGTTTATGGAGTCATCCAGTACTTCTGGCGCCATGTACCTGGAAAGAAAAACACAGGTGTGTTATGAATGCCATGTAGGATCTATTCTTTGAAAACTGCCGCACCAATACCAAGCGGTTTTCAAGATTATACATTATTTTTTGGGACTGAAGTCAATGAAACGAATCAAGCTGCTACAAGGCCAGCAGAAACAAAGTCAACACCAACACCAACCAGTCAATACACCTACTTCAACACTGATACAGGACAAATAGGACCAGAGACTCCTTAGTCTCCAGAGCAACAACATTGCTAAATCTGCACAATGCCACAACAGATAAATCAGTATAATCAGTGCTGGAGTCTGTGGGTCGAGGTTTTTAATCTGTCAACTGTCTCAGACTTCTGTGTGGTGTACTTTTTGTTGGCTGTTTTAAAATTAATTTACTGTTTGCCTTAGAAACTCTTGTACTCTGTCTGCAAGATAAGTTTGCCATATGGACAATAAAATATACTGAGCTATGGACTTTGACTGTGTGGTACAGTTTGAGGCCCCCCCCCCCCCCAAAAAAACAAAAAACAAAAAAACGAGTAGATGTTAGCAGAAAAGTAGGCTGCTTCCTGCAGCACTTTTTCACCCGCTACCTTTCCGACATCTCTCCTCACATCTGTGTGATCTGGTTTTCCGTGTGGCACGCAATACAAAACAAATTGCAGAGTGGAAGTTGAGTTTTCCCTTGAGGGATTGTAATCAGTATAACAAATTATAAATACAATTAAAGACCCTTTCAGAGAGACTGTTTGTTGGGCTTTTCAAATAATCAGTGTCAAACAAGCTTTATTAGTTCCCAAGTGGAACACACTCATTTCTAATCACAGCGTATGAAGATGGAACATACGTGTACAAATTGGACCATACAGAGAAACACATATTATAATTTACGCAAAAATAAATAAATAAATAAATAAATAAATAAATAAATAAATACTAAATATTATCATATGAACAAGCTGTGGAAAGAATCATAGCCGTCTAGCATTGCGGAGATTATTATACATTATTGATGTAATAACAATCCATTCAACATTGGCCCAGCATGGATGTGGATGACACAAAACAGGGCCACCCTCCAAACAGGCGAATTTCAGCAAGACAAAAATATAGGGTGTGTTAAGTAGATAGTAATTATTAATTATTGTGGTATTTTGACGAAGGCATGTCAGAGACATATTATTGATCAGTTTTAAATCTAATAAAAAACAGCATTATGTGTCTTCAAATCTTAAAATGATTTTGTTGTTATTGGTTACCCAGAGGGGGGGGGGGGGGGGGGGGGGGAAACTTGCACACTACTGCGTACTATGTATAAAACTTTACAGGTAAAAAGTGCCTTCTACTGGGGAGCCAAGTCAGCACACTGCCTTAGGATATGTACCTGCAATCCCTGGGTGTTGTTTTTATTCTGTCTCTTCATGATGCATTTTTTGACTGGTGCGACTTATACTCCGGAGCGACTTATAGTCAGAAAAATAGGGAACTTGTATTTTTATTTTTTTAAATAACACTCCCATATAGCACCGGTTGAGTGTGTTCCACAGGAAAATTTGTGAACAGCAAAACACAAATAGGCAGGCACAATCTCAAATTTCGCCCGAGGGTGTCAGCTAACGATTGTTAATATGAATGAATCAGTCTAGACGAGTCATGAGCTTAATGTCTTGAGAGTCCAAGTGACCTCATCTGTCAATTAATTGTCTCCCATAGTTTTGGCTCCGACTGACACTGACGTTCCACCATCTGGATTGGGAGGACTGACAACAGTAATGGATGACTGACATGTGGCAACGTCAATTTAGTACTGAAAATGAGGAAAGATGAACCAAAGCCACAAAAATTCATGTTTTCAAAGTTTTTAGGAAGTATTAAAAGTCACTGATCCCCCACAGGTACACACGGCTCAACAAACATCTCACACATATCATCACTTCTCCGACAGCCACTTACAGTTGACCATATAAGTGATTTCCTATGCAGCGTTACCTTTTGGTTCCCACTCTGTGATTTGGAGCGATGTCAATTGTGTCAGTAGCTGAGTCATGTCGAACAGCTAGACCTAAATCTGCAATGCAGCAGGTTCCGTTCTTCTTCACCAGAATGTTCTTTGACTTCAGGTCACGGTGAGCAATCGCGGGTTTACCTGGGGAGAGTCGCAGAGCCAAGATATAGCATTCACTCGCTGAAACTCCATCCATTATGAAATACAGCTGATTAGAAATGCAGAGCATGTCCTCACTATTAAATAAAAGAAGGGAAAGCATAGGAACAACATTGTGGTGCATAACAATAGTGACACCGTTTAAATCCAGAAACCTACATTAGAATGAATGGTTATCTGCAAAAAAAAGGTGGCCAGGGGTGCTTATTTACTCAACCGGAGTATGCTTTTATTTGAATAAACCCCTTTTTGAATAATATTAAACCGCATTACCAGTAAAGTTGATTTTATGGCAAGTGACACGTGTCCCGAAAAATGCAGCAAAACTGCAAAGACAACAATTGCAGTATGTGCCCACTCATTCATGTAATGAAGGGAAAACGAGGAATTAGCAGTACAGGTAACCGTGACCTTAATCCTG
Organism: Festucalex cinctus; assembly: GCF_051991245.1. Classification (NCBI taxonomy): domain Eukaryota; kingdom Metazoa; phylum Chordata; class Actinopteri; order Syngnathiformes; family Syngnathidae; genus Festucalex; species Festucalex cinctus. The sequence continues at coordinate 19,190,441 of NC_135430.1, read as the reverse complement.
GAGTAGCAGACAAAGCTCATCATTGAGCCTCAAGTTAAAATGGCTAAAGTTACTCTAATACTGTCAGCACGTGGACAAAGAATGTTATAAAACCCTGTTGTTTGTTGCGACACTTCCTTTCAACCCTGGAGTTGTTTCCACAAGCTGTTATCGCTAATGTACACGATACTCCTGGCAAACGTGTGCAGTGTTTAACATTCTGAGTCCGACATCTAGCTCTTAATTTAAGTGCTTTGCCTCGCATTGCGCAGCCTGACCTTGGAGTGAACTAAAATTGTGAGGACATCCAACTACTGGAAAGATTGGCAAGGGTTTTACTCTTGAATGTTTTCCACACGCAAATGATCCTTCTTGGTGTAGAATGATGGACTCGCAAATAGTTGGGAAATGGCCTTAAAAACCTTCAGAGTGATGAGGGAGTAACAACACAGCAGCCAAATTGCTTGTGTCGGTTCCCCTTGGCATCATTTTAAACAGATCTAATCAAATAGTAATGGTGTATACTGTATATTTTTCACAGACAGCTGCAGCATTTTTGGATAAGTGAAAAACGTAAGTAAATAATGACATGGTGCAATATGTTCATTTGCTATTTACTAGCTAATTCAAAGAGTGACAGATGCTTTTGAGTTTTGACGCATATCTTAATATTTAAAAGCCAAACCCAACCAAAAATTATGTTCTTTTTTCCTACATGATTGTTCAGTTTTCAACAGTTAACATTTGAGAATATTGTGGCGTGAACCGCTGCACCAAACATGTTTGACGTGGCAAAGTATAAAACAAGTCTTTGACAGCTGGAGAGGCTCTTCAGTTTGCAGCTTTTAGCCTTAGGCAAGTTCAAGTTTATTTCCCGATTTGTGTGTGTAGAAGCTGAGGCACTTTTTTTCGACATGGGAAATAGGTAAGAACTGCTGCTATTTTCAGTTATTTTCATTTTCTCTCTCCGGGCTTGATGCAAAATGTACAAAAGCATTCAACAGCTTTGCTTTATTGAAAAAGGTTATCATCATTGTTGTTTGTTTTCCTTCATTTTGGCATTCATTTGAATGAGGACATTTTATTTGAGGTAATTTGAATAGTCTAGTCGCGCTAGATACAAGGTATGAATATATATATTTTTTTAATATTCATGGTTACTCTTACCTTGTGTGCCGACAATTTCCATATGGAGATGGGCCAAGCCGCTAGCTGTGGACAGAGACAGCTTGATCATGCCTTCAACGGTGACGGTGTAGCGGTTAAGGTAGTCAAACAGAGAGCCGTGCTCATGATAGTCTGACACCAGCCACAGTTGAGTCCATGTTCCATTATCTGCAGAGAACATAACATAACATAACATAACATATGAGAGTTATTTCATCTAGTACAAACACACTTTAAAGAAACAATAATTGTGTATATGTTTCATTTTACAATTACATGAAAGGACTCTTGAAGGCCCTCAAAATTACATTTTAAATCCAGGAAACCCAGCGCAGGGGAGAATTTTTTTCAAAGATCCCTCATAATCATAACGCCAACTAATTGCCATATGAATTACTATTTTTTTAACGTTTCAACCTCAGCTTGAGAACCACTGACAATTTGTAATCAGAGTTAAGTTTTGGGGAAAAGATGCCTTTAAGCGTTGCACTAAGACTTCAGCATGCCTTACTTCAGCCACCATCAAAGTATTAACTCAAAGCAGTAGCAGACGTGGGTGGCGATAATGCGCACCAAAAGTTGTTTGCCGACTGCCAATAAATGTCAGAAGATGAAAGAGGAAGACGGAGACGAGCCCAGACTATACTAATGGAGCATTTCAGTGCAATGCCAGCCAAAGATTTATAATAAGGTGAGCCAGGAGTTTACTGCAGCCACAGGTTGACTAGAGTCAGCACTAAGATTTTAGAGTAATATTTACACTTGGAAGAATAAAGAATTGAAAAAAAAAAAAAGTCAGTCAGTCTGGTTGAAGAACGAACTCGCGTCCTTCAGCTTGGGAGCGTGCCAATCTACTCCCTTAGCCACTCAGGTCATGCTGTGTGTTAGTATATCGCTTGTGTCAGCTGGAATCCTCCTAACCGCATGAGACCAACAATTTTTGGTCTCTTGGAGTTTTTGGACTCATCTTGGAGATAAACAGTAGGAGAGGCATAGCTCAGGTGGTAGTGTGGCAGTCTCCCAAACTCAAGGTCATGAGTTCGTTCCTCAACCCTTGAGTGACTTTTATGTGTATTTTTTTTTCCAATTCTTTATGTATGTATGAGGGTAGCAGAACAGTAATGAGGTGTGTTATAGTGTGACAGAGGAGTTTAAGTTGTTGGTAGAACTATATCAGGGATCAACTCTGAGCCCGTTCCTCTTTGCAATTGTTATGAATAGGCTGACTGATGAAGTTAGACAGAAATCCACATGGACCATATTACTTGCAGAGGATATGATCTGCAGTGAAAGCAAGGTGGAGGAACAATTAGAAAAGTGGAGGTGTGCACTGGAAAGAAGATTAGCAGAATGTGTGTGAATGAGAGGGGTAGAGGAGGGCGAGTGAGGCTACAGGGAGTAGTGATAGTGAGGGTGGATTCCAAACATACAAATTCCGTGTAAAAAATCCAGGTTTAAAACTACTTTTCCCCCCATAACTAAGATCGCTCAAATTTAAAGCGTTTTTAAAGATTGTTTTTGAAATCCTGTTCTTGCACTGTACATTCTTTTAATTTTTGGTAAGCTTTTTTTGTTTCCTTACTTTGCTTTTTAATGTCTTTTGTTTGCAACTGTTTTAAAATGTTGTACTTTTATTTATGTGAAGCACATTGAGTTAACGTGTATGAAATGTGCAAAATAAATGAGTACTATAAATACATACAGTATTTCACATAGGTCCGGTGTACAAAAATTACTCAGCAAAGTGTTTTCTCTCTTTTCTTTCACTGGCTCACAAGGCCCATCTACATGGGCAGTCAGTAGAGGGAATAATAAGCCATCATTACATTGCACTGCACTGCACTGCGACAGTTTCTTCTAGCTGTAGACCTGTGTTTGTGTGTTTCTTCTCACCTTTGATTCGCAACTCTGTAATCGGAAAATAACACGCAGGAGAAGACGTGTAATGTTGCATTCTATGTCTATGTTTGTGCGTGTGTACCCGCATGTCTTTTTTGCTGATGTTTAACATTGTGTTAATGTCTACTTCATCTTCACTGGGGAGTTTTACTCCTCCACACTGTCTAGCAGTCTGCCCATTCCAACCAACAACCGCCTGCACGACTTCACCTTAAGCAACAGTTCCCTTTGTACAGTAAAATCTCAAGGCTCACCTGTATTCAAGCTGCCAACGCACATATTTGCAGATGAACGCATTCTTAGAAAAATCTATTTTTAAGGAACCTTGAATTGTTTGCTACGCTTTGAGGCACCCTATCAAACTTTCAACATCTTATTCCTCTCTGATACAGTAATGTCCTTGTATCCCGGATGCTGAATGTGAACTAGCATACTCTTGGAACAGCTCACCTTTGTTGTCTGCGGCGATGAAGCCCAAAATGTTCTCATGTCGCAGCATCACGGTTTGGTAGATCTCGGCCTCTCGGAACCAAGACCGCTCCTCCCGCGAGGAGAAAATCTTGACGGCCACTTCCTCACCACGCCATTTACCTCGCCACACCTCCCCAAAACGCCCTTTCCCTATGCTCTCCTGGAGGATGATGGTCCTGGCAATGGTTCTCTGGACAAGAAGTGGCAGGCCTGTAGAAAAAGCAGATGGCCATTCCAAATTTTAATTGCTGGCATCAATGACATCAAAAAAAAAAAAGAGAGACAGTGAAAAATGTCATGTATTATTTAGAGGTGGGAATCTTGGGGCACCTCACGATTCGATTGCGATTACGATTCAGAGGCTACGATTCGATTATAAAACGATTATTGATTTCCCCCCCAGGCAGCAGAAAAAAAACAATGTATTTTTGTGCTTTTAATGTTCCGTACATTAGTTACAAAAATAGTACAAAAGTCCTCTCAGGCCTACATAAACTACTATTTCAGTATCAAGTTAACAGTTCAAAACAGTAAATAAAATACTCAAGTCCTCATTCTGTAACAACAGCTTTTAAGTATATTCAGTCTTCAACAGAATAAAACATAGCATTGAGCAAAAATATATTATTTTTATCCACTCAAAAGTGCATTGAGGTATAAATGAAAGACAATGTGAACTACTACTTCAATACAAACGCCTAAAAAAAAAAAAAGAAGTGCTTTCCTGCTTTTTAAGTTGTGTAAAGATGAACATGTAAACATTAAAGTTTCTCAGAGGTACAAAAAAAAAAAAAACCCTCAAGTGCTTTTCTGCTTTTTAACTTGTGTAAACATGAACGTGTAAACATTAATGGGATCGTTCGGCTTTTTTAACATGAATCTCAATTTGATCCTCACCTCCCGTGTGTGCGATCAGCACTGACTTCTTTCTGACAGCGTTCGGTGACACCAGTTCTGGTTCGACGTTGGACGAGAAGAAAATAAAAAAGAAAATAGTCCAGCAAGCTGGCTGGGGTCTCGGAAATAAAGCGTTTTTCTTCTAAAAACTTTTTTGTTTTCAAAAGCGTGATACATTTCCACCACAATACTCTTTTCTAAATAAAGTCAGACGCCATTTCCGCCAGCCACTACTTTTCTGTTCGTTCGTTCGTATCACTGCGCGGCGCCCCGTAGAGCGCTAACCGACGCACTGCAGCCAGTTAGCTGATACTTCCGCCTGAAGTTGTTTGCCTTTTCGGAGCAGGTCTGATGTCACGAAGAGGTGGGTTGGTCAGCTCAGCCATGCTTGTTGTTGTTTTGAATCTCGAGGCGTGAGTTGTGGATGTGTACTCTCGGTCCGTCCCAAAAAGCGTCCCGAAGACCGCGCGCGCTACTGCGTTTCAGTTCCGCGTACTTTTCGCTCGTTTCGCTTCCCTTGGCATATTTATATAATCGGAATTTGGACGTTTGTGAATCGTTCTCGATTGTTCCACGGCCGAATCGTGAATAATCTAAGAATCGGAAATTTTGCACACCTCTAGTATTATTACATTTACAGGCTAGGAAATTAAACCGCTGAAAAGTTTGTCAAGCTCACATGGTTCAATCACAAATTTGGCAAATGTGAGAATTAATTTAAAATCCTCTGCTGGTACTTAAGAGACCCCACACAAACACAAACGCAAACAGTCTGACTGGGAAAAGTAATTAAAAAAAGCCCACAGAGCTATGACACACCTCACATTTACACATTGCACCAGTCACATGCACAATTGCACATTGTGCAATATGGCGTAAATAGCTAGAAGGACTGGATCCAAGCACACTCTTGGCAGCATGCAAGAGGTGCCACACTCTCCATGGAGAGATGACTGAAGCCAGAACAGATACTCTAAGCATGTGCGTGAGTCTTGTCTACTACACAGAGAGGAAGTGTAAATTAGGGATGTTTGATGCCACTTGTTTTCAGACCCATACCAGTATCAACTCCTGAGTAGTCACTGATCCCAAGTACTGATACTGATATCACTAGCACTTTTGATACCTAAATACGGGGGCTTTCGTAATTCTTGATAAACCGCAGCGTTTTTTTTTTTTTTTTGCTGTTTTCCATCCAAAATTGCAATAATATGTTTCGTCGTCCCCCCAAAAAATATATTACTTTATCGTTCGCCATTGCTTTGTGATTCTAAAACGTACGTGTGACGTAATATCCGGACAAAACGTGCGATGTGTAAACGATTTTGTCGACATTTATTCGCAAAACCTGTTTCCATAGCTAAAGTTTACATTTTCCTCTTTTCGATACGCTTCAAAATCCACCTCGTAAAAACTTTTTTTGTGAATTTTGGGCCCCCTTTCGAATTTGTAGTTCCATTCAGCTTTATTATCACATGTCTGGAAAATTTGAAAAGAAATTGGTGGATGGAAACCTGACTAATTTAGAGTCATTTAGGGATTGCATAGACAATGAAGATTTAAAATTTAAATAACTACTTCTTGCTCTTCTGCATCATTTGACAGCAATTTGTGGCTGGCGATGCAATTTATTGCCAGACATTTGCATTATTTGCAAAAAAAAAAAATAAATACATTGAAAAATGCTAAGTCAACCTCATGTGTGGCATTACCACGAGTGAGTCCATTAGATTTCCTTGATTTAATGTGATATTAAAGTGGAACTCCACTAGTCCAAATCAATCTAAAGCTCTGATTCAGGGTACATAAAGGGATAATATAAAAAGGAGTGCCACCCTCTTGACCTGCTGAGTGTTAAAAATGTGCCCTTGGTAACCGTTAAGTGATTTGGTATAAAATAAGAATTACAAGCAGACATGGAGAGAGATGCCAAGAGATGTTATTTTAACACCTTGGTCCTTGTCTTATTCACACTTGAGCTAAATTATCTGAAGTGCACCAGATTGTCTTTCCAAGCAGTCTTGGCTGTTTTTTTCCTGTTTTTGTTCTCAACAAAACAGACAGCAAGACAATGACAAACAAAATTAGAAGGTCAGTAGCAGCATACCTGATCCTGAGCCCGAGGTGGTCATATCATAGATGAGGTCCTTCAGTGTTGTCCCAACAGTGATGAAGGGGTGGTCCATGGAGGGATCCTCCTCGTTGGGCACACGGTGGTGGTGGTGATGGTGGGCCCCTGCCCCACCGGCCCCCAGCCCCCGGTGGCTATGGCAGACATAGAATGCCAAAACGAGCAGCAGGCAGAATATACACACTGGCCCGGCAATTACTGCAGCAAGAGCCACAGGTCCCAGAGATGGAGTTTTTGTAGTGGGGACTGAAGGACAAAAGAACACACAGACAGGATATTAAAAAAAAAAAAAAAAAAAAGAGACATGAATTGACACTTCTCAACAGGATCAACTAAGGATAAGGTTCTGTTGTGAGCACACAGTTGGACAGCCTGACATTTGTGGCAGAAAGGAAGACAAAAATAAGCTTCTGTCCATCAAGGACAATTTATGCAGTAAATAAAAGTGACCTCAAATATTTTCGAAAAAAAAAAAAAAATACAACAACTCAGAAAGCAATTTCAAACCATGTTAGTTCCAGGAAATTGAATAGCCTTTGATGCCTCACTGTCAGATTAGCTATTGTAAGGTGTCTACTTTTGGGATAAACAGAAAAACGCTTGTGATTTATTTTCCTGGGTGCTGAAGTTATCTGTGATCGTTCATCAAGTTTGGTTGAAAGAAATGTTAGCTGTAATTAAGACTCGCTCACAATTAAACTTAAAAACTTTATTTTTAAATTTATGTTGTCTTATTCAAATTATATAAATCAAGCCGAATATTCTACACAGTTTGTGTAGACCTGAGCTCTGTATTCTACGGTTATGAGCAAATGTCTGCTGCACCTTTTGTTTGGTAAGAGGATGACAAAAAAAGCACTCGGGTCAGCCTAATTTCAGCAAACACCGCAGGATTAACTCAGCGTGTGCTTTGTGTTTTCATTTCAGTTGTTTTTTAAGGGAAAAGGATGGTGGTGGAAAGGGAAAAACACAAGAAATAAAGTAAACAGTATCCCTGTTGAATTTTCAAGTGTTTGTGTTTGTTTCAGCGTCAGTAAACTAGTTGGAGATTATGATTATGATTATGATGAGTTGGTGCATGTAGTTCGTCATCTGTTTTCTGGAAGAAATCCTGGTTCCTCATTTTATTTTGTTAGGTTGTTTTTGGTAGGTCAACTAGAATACATCATGTGCTTTTCAGAACGGTGTCCTTCAATTGGAATTTCCCACGTACATTGTTCATTGGGCCTAAGGTCTTTACTATATACATGTTATATCATATCGCTTGAGGACAAGAAGGTCAGGGTTAAAAAATGTCTGTGAATATGGAGGTTGGATCGGGTGGAGCAATCAAGAGTACATTTGTAGCATTTTTTTTTTCTCATTTGTTAGCATCTGTTTATGCTGTTGATTTAATTTTACAGTCTCCTCATAAAATGCCATTTAATACTCAGTCCAAGCCACCTGGGGAAAAACTGACAGTGCAAGCTCCTTTTGAAAATATGCAGTATTATGTGTGGTCTCACCAGGGAAAACGGTGAGGTCAGGGTCCTTGTTGCAATAATCGGTGGTACAGCAAATCGGATAAAGGCCTGTGTCATGCTTGATCGATGGGGCACAGATGAAGGGTCGATCCCGCGGGAAGAGTTCTTTTTCGGGAACACATTGGCGCAGCTCCGTCGTCAACCGGTTGCCTGTCTTGCGGATATTGACGAAACAGACGCCATCTGTTGTACAGCTCGAGTTGGCACTGCAGCGCTCACAGTGACATTGGAGGCCTGTAGGGAAAATAAGGAAGAGGAAATGGGTGCTAAGTTACAAATGAGGTGAAACTATCCAAACAAATGTCTTTAATAGACAACACATTTTCACTTTGTCCCTTGAAAGACAAATCAATAATTTAGCACCACTTGGGGAACCATTCACAGACTGTGATGAAGGTGTAGGATCGGATGCACGCTTATTGTCAACACTTTGACCTACACAATTAAAGACTTATGGTAACATCTTCCACTAGTCTTACTACTACTACCAATATCAACACAGGCATTCTTATTAAAAGTACTGAAACAATTAAAGCAGCTGTGGGAAGGTAGGCAGTTAACACAACATATTATATTACAAAATATTTTTTCAGCAGCGAGCGCTGCACGACAAGTGTGTTTTGTGAACATTCGGGTATGGAAACTCCCTGACAGAATGAGACGGTACGTCACTAAAATTGTCATTTGGAATGTTTGCTGTTACTTGCAGTCTTCCACTGGACACACGCGCATTTGCTGTGTGTCATTTGGAGTGTACTAAATTCAAGTAGAAATCTGCAGGAAATGATATGAAACTTTTAAAGTAAAAGTTCTTTTATTAAAGACATTAATTTCAATTTTCCCATGCACACACATACCCTAGCTCTCTAGTTCTACTAATAAAAAAAAAAATGAAAAAAAAAACATTTCCCACAATGGACTTACAAAACAAAAAGACCACCGGATAAATCCACCGGCAGCTACTAAAATTAGACCTTTTCGCAGCAGTTACTTCCAAAACTTGTTTGTGAGCGCTGCACATTAACTTGGCAGGATTCAAGTCGCCTTATTTCCCCGCGGAGTTTACTCGGGACAAGGATTAACTTATGGTAACTTTGCAGCCCAAAGACCAATAGAAAGACAACATTCAAAACATCATATCGGTCTTGCATAACAGCAGCAGCCTGACAGCCTCCCTTTAAAGATTTTCTAATTTGTTGCAACATAATTAATATTTAATCAACGATTGCTGAGTTTCTGGACTCCCAGGGGTCCGCAAAATAATCTGCAATACATTAATAAATGGGCGTATCATTACAAAAATTTGAATAATAACACATACGAACGACTGCACATACAAAAGAAGCCATATGAGTAAATAACTTTTACATAACAAATTCTGATTTGATTAAAACATCATGTAAAGCAGTCGCTCGGGTTTGGGCGGATGCTCCTCTCCGCCCCTCGTTTGTAGCACACTGATTAAATGTTGAAGTTAGATAAGATTTTATCTTAAGTGTGGTCTGTCAGATTAGTCACCACTGACATGACATGTAACGTAATGTCATTAAAAAAAAATCAAATGAATTCAATCAATTCAATATGCACTTGTAAATCTGTAATCAAATCGAATCGTATCCCTCTGAATTGTAATCGAATCGCTTCATGAGGAGGCGAGAAACTCCCACCCCTAGCTACCGATGTGTGGTGGGAGTGGCTATGCAATGCCAACTCCAATCTGGGACGAAACTCGAACCTCCAGGATGTTAACACTCCTGCCCACAGAGTCGGGACCATCACAGGGCACCTCCAGAATGTGGAAGTGGAGAAGATGGAATGGTTTGATGTGAGTCCAGCCCTCAGTCCAAATGAACACTTGCGGGATCGGTTTGGACACGTTTAATGTGCTTGAGTGACCAACACAACCACACTGGTTTAAATTCAACTTTTCAGATTTGCCATCGCGGATGACTTGATGATACAATTGCATGACAGAAATAAACACAGGTTAACACTAACTCTCCCTGTAACACTGCAGAATTAAGCACCCCGACTGTGGCAAGAAGAGCTGATACTGTGCATGTGAAAGTTTTCTCTTAGGCCTTTGCACTGCACCAGTCATTTATTGTGAGTACTGAATTAATGTAGACATGTCCTCATTTATTCATTATCATTAAAGTGTCCTTCCCCCTAGCACAGAGTAGACAGGAGCTCAATGGTATATCAGTCATGGCTGACTAGGTTAAAGCAAAACAGCACCTCTACTAAGACAAGATCTTTAAATAATTAATCTGACAGACACATAGCCTGTGATATATAGTCACAAACATGAGGAGGATGACGAGTAGCATGCACCAGTGGAATTCTGGTGAAACATCTGCAGACTGGTGGTAGAATAAAATGTGTAGTTGGCAGCCAAGGAATGATTTTGTCTAGCAGCAGACTTCCTTCTCCTGGAAATGAACTTGTGTTGACGGTGAAGTCCAGACAGACAGTTTCAAAGTAGTTGTGTGCCCATGTGCTGAATTCTATGGGCGGGTCGTTGGAAAAATACTCAAGAAACCAGACAGCTAAATAAAAGCCAGATGACACTGATCTACTCTGACTCAACCTCAGGACAGAGAATCCTGTCTGTCACATCAAGAGACGCCCAGACACCAGTCTAGACAACAAAGTAACTTCCTCGTATGCCAAGTCGGAATCACCTGAGAAAGCCCACAGCTTGCATAGTTCTACCCAAAACAAACAAAGCGGCAAAACGGTGGAAGCATTTTTCTCACATTTACGCAGTGGGTCCAATTCTGAGAAGTGATACTGTCAATAAAAAAAGAACTCAAATCACACTGCAGTGGTGGTTTGATGAAATTTACATACACATGGTCATATGGTTTAATTTCTTGCATGTACTCAAGAGTGCTTGTGAATGCTAAGGTTAGGATATGCCGACTAATTTGAATAGGCTACACGGGTTATTCCAGAAACATTCTTTCAGTTTCAGTTTTGACTGTAAACAAGCCAGGTGCATTCAAGGAACTCGAGCCAGTCCCGGCTGGCTACCGATGATCAGGGTGTGCCGATCGAACGGCAGACGCCCTTGCGCTGGTCACCACTAGCATCCATTTATTTGTCAACAGCTTTTAATTTTTTTTTCTCCACAGAGTGACTTGAACGGCGACTCTCCAGTTCCAAAGTTCAGGTCCTGAGAGAAATATGAAACGGCAGACAGACAAGGCCAGTCTCGGTTGCAATACAGTTGACTTAATCTAAGACAAAGATTTGAATGACGCCAGTTAGAGAGGCAGACTAAACAAACAAAACACGGACCAAAAGTCTGCTACATTGCTCCCAAGGCTTGTTCTGTTTCTTAGAAATTGTGGATTACATTTTCTCTTCTTAAAGTCTCTTTACATTCATCCATAAATTGATGATAATAAAGCTTCGTAGTTCGTATTAACGACATAAAGTTGATAATAAAGTTTTATTGTCCAAGAGCCATGTGAAAAACTCTCTCATCCCTGTCCACACAATCGTTGCATAATGCATAGCGCAATATCAGCTATTGCTTTCAACACAGAAGCACGGGCACATCGGACAACGAGTTTTGCGTGTTGAACTGCAAAGATCTGATGTGACAGAGATGTGAGCAAGCCGACACAAACACTACAGTCACCAAGCAGAGATAGCCTGAGGGAAGATGGATGCCATGAAGCAGTTGCATAATCAAGCAGTTGCCTTCTAATGTATTACGACCTTATTTCTTCATTTTAGTTTGAAAATTGCGAGTATACTGTAGTGTACTGTATAGTGGTAGTTACATGACATCTATGTAAGTGATATTAATTTGATATTGAAGGTGACAAAAACTAGTTAAAAAAAAAAAAATCACATCACAAATGACTTCATGACTGCATTTTCAATTCACACGCATTTACCACATGAAGTACATATATCATATGAACGCTCACACTTTTCTGTTCATGGGTGCTTGTGCAGGCCCTTTACTACTATTATTTTGTATTTTCCACACGAACAATTTAACAGTGTTAACATTGTGGTAGCCAGGCAACAATGGAACCTAAAGCAGCTGAACCACATTTATCTCGACATCCTGGAGTAGTAAAAGCTAAGTGGGACTTCTCCTAAAATCTCTCCCTTCTGCCACATCAAGCTTTCATCAAAGCTTTTCTCTGCCTGTCTTAAGTGCCTCATGCTACATCGCCTTTTGCCAACATTGGAGAGGAAAAAAAAAGATGATGAACCGTGACAGTGGAGTTGCGCTGTACACCATTGACGAAAAAACAAGCGGCAGCAGATACTGGAGGTGTGAATGTTGAGAGTTGTTTCATACAGAAGAGAGAAACACAGCTCACACTTGAAAGTTGGACGTCCCTGAGGATGTTATAACTACCGCCTTTATATTAAATTAACTTTCCTCAAGTAAAACGGTATGATAGCTGATATGATTGTTGATATGATTCAGCAATGTCATTCTGCTGCTGCTGTCAATTTTTGATGTGTGAATTGATTTGTGTGCAATAAGACTGTGATCGAGCCTAATACAAGTATTTGTCACTATTGGTGGAAAATTGTGCATTCTAACGTATACAGCTCTTCCAATTTGATTTAGTAAAACAAAGCAAGTATCATTACAAATATAATATACGAATATTCTTACCGTGACTGCTAAGCAGCACAGCACAGCTGCAGCGAGACGCATCGATAATCGAATGGAATTGACGATATGCCTTGCACGTCCGTTGTACAAATTCAGCCAGCTCGATTTTTTTTCTGCTATGTCTGTCTCCAGGCAAAACGACTGCATTTTTCACAAGATCACTTCAACACATACTGAAGATTTCACTGAACATAAATTTGTATCACTGAAGCAAATTCATCCACGCCAGCTGCTAGGAAGGACAAATAATAATACTCATAACCATAAATATAAGTTTCAAATTCAAGTTTCTTATGTTAGTCAAACTTTAGCACAGTGTTGTTTAGGTTTGTTGACACTACCTTGACAGCTATGCTAACGTTATACCGATGATGGCTGACGTATGTCATGTTATTAATTTTGAGACCAGGTAAATCAAACACAGTTGCTAGTTACCAAAATAAAAACTGAGGATTTTATGGATACTGTTTTTTTTCTCATGCCAAACAAATCTTGTTTCCTCTTTAGTCACTCATTTAGTGACTCATGGGAATCATCATTTGGCAAGAAACGCTTCCGGCTCAGACGTCCTGTGGCAATTACTGCTGGCTCCACCCAGCAAAGAACAACCTTCTTTCTTGACATAACACACTGTTCCTAGACACAGATTGATTTTCCTCTAGAGTTCCAAACTCACTGTCCTATACAATACATCATATAAAAGGTTTTGAGGGCATGACATTGTTCAGCTTGCTGTACTGGTTATGGTGTGGGAAGTGGGATTTTGGGGCAGAACAGCAGTAAATGGATAACTTTCACAAGTAAATAATCACTTGGTATACTATTCGGTAATTAACTTTTACGTTTTAGGGATGAAAAGTAGTACAGTTTACCGATAAACAGCAATGACTGTGTTGGGCAAATTTGCCATTAGTCTGATATATCACTGTCTTAACTAGCCATTTTAAGGACATTTCAAGGAGTTAAACTGTCCATAATTATACTTTTCAAACTATTACATGTTGGAATGCTTTTTGTGCATTTTTTTTTTTAAGTTTGAGTGACATCTAATATTCTTGTAGTACATGACAGATATCCATGGTTAAATTTGATAACTTTCATATTGATATTAAATTGTCAGACAATTTTATCTCTAATCAACTTACAAATTAACATAAATGGTATATGTTTAGGAACTGACAATGAATGGAGTCTGTGCAACTTTGCAACTTTCACTGTTCCGGGACAACTAACTTAGCATTTAGCTTGCTGGAAGAATTGAGACTAAGGGTGAAATAAGTGTCTCGCACCAACCCTTGAATATTATTATTTTTTTTTTATTGACTAAGCGGTGTACCTCAATAATTTTGTCCACACATCAATAAACCTAATGCCCCTCTGACCAACTCCAGAATCCCTTTGAGGTTCTCGAAATTAAAAGCAAAAGCCTCGCGGTAAAAAGAGCGGGAGAGATTACAAAAAAAAAGTGGCTTAAAGTTTCATATTTCATGAATCAATATGAATTTAATTCCGCCAACCCTTTTAACAATATCGTTACACACGCAGTACGAGAGCCAACATACACACAAAGCCTTTAAGAAGCCGAGGCAGTAACTGAATTACCTCTGAATCAATGTTGTGCTCGCTCCAGTCATTGTTGAAGAAGTCACAAGAGTTTATTTTGAGGCTTGGCAAGACGAATTAGGGCGATTACGCATCAGTACGCTCACAAATACCAAATTTCTACCACAAACGAGACAAAGGTGGGGGAGGTATTGATAATGTTCTTAGTTAGACAACGGGACAATTGATAGCAGCATGACCCGTTTCAAAATTATGTATGACAGTGGCATCCCATAACAGATTTTGTTTAAAAAGTGTATTTTTTGTTTCCAAATAAGACTAGTTTGTTTTGAAGAGGAAAATAAGTTCCCGAGTGAATGGCAAGGAGAGACGTGTCAGAGGAACAAAGTCCTCTTTCAAGCCTCGAAAAACTTAAAAGCCCAATTTTGACAGGAGGCACGTAAAAAGAATTTTAAATGTTCAATGCTTTGCTTCCCTGGGATCTGCAAGAAGCGCAACGCATGACATTTCAAACACCTAATCCTAAATTTAACACCATTCCCTGCTGTACTGTCGCCCAGCTCACATCACAGCCACCTAAGTCTTTGGTGTAGAAACCAATCTACCTCATTTCCTGTGGGGCAGAAACCAAATTTTCCTGGAGCACTTGACAATGGGGATCTCAAGTTTGATCAGAATAATAGTGATTATTACTTCAGATGACAATTACTACTGTAAACGACAATGGATGTCCATCCATAGATGTTGTGCAGCACTCAGCAATGTCAATGGAGGACTCCTTGCATCCAAATTGTGTATTTTAGTAGTTCCCGTGAGCTTGTTGCCCTTCCCCCATCTCATTCCTGAGATCATTCACGGGAGGGAATGAGTTTGTGAGCAAGCATGCTAACGCATTCCCCTCTTTCTTCTAGAAAGACCTTTCACCTTTGAGAGTCATTTCCATAAGTCGAGACCCCACAAACAAGCAACCTTCCTACCCCCAGCCGCCATTATGGCCAGCTCTTTGTCTACACCAGATGTGCTCTTGCAAGAAGAGGAGACCAGTTATCTGTCGGTTGAATTGTTTGTCCTTACTTGAGCCAAAGCTGAGCAGGGTGGCGTAAACTAAATTGTGTCTCACACTATAAAAAGAGGTCAGAGGAGCAGATACTGTCCTTGACACCAGGTAACTGGAAATCAATCGCAGAGATGAATGTGTGTTTTAGTCCTATTCACTGTGTTATGTCGTTATTGCAAGCAGCTACATATTTTGCAACACGTCTTTCAGGAAACTGCGGCGAGGTGCACCTGCTATACCATTACAGATGAAACCACATCAGATTTATGTGTGTTTTTGTTCACTGAACAAAGACAAACGTAAGGACGGCCATAGAGGTCGAGAATGGGAGGGGAATCAGGCCGTACATCTGTCTGAAGGGCTCTTCTGATGAATATGTAGCAGTTTGATCAAAGGTTAAACAGCGAACACCAGGACAGCTGCAAGAATCTACGCATACAAGTCAAAAACATTTCCATAACAAATACCACAATTCCAATTATTCTTTTACTCTTCACTTCTTTTTTTTTTTAAATTAAAAGGTGATTGCACATATGAGGTTTGACATCCTCAATGCTGACCATACACACCAAAATCATGGGCAATTGAGGGTATGTTGTGTCAGTCACAGCTTGAATGTGTGCCTAATCTACAAAGAATAGATCTTAATTTATGACGCTGTTGTGACTTCATGGGGGAAATGTATGCCAGTTTCTTCTTCTTTTTTTTTAACAGTCCTCTGGTCATGTCCGACAAAATTGATGATTATTAAAAAAAACAAAAACAAAAAAAAAACCTTAAGCGGCCACTGTGCCCCAATTAGCCGCAGGGTGAAACATCCACTTAAGACAAATAAATGCTTCTCTCACCTTCCCAAGGAAAAAAAAAAAAAGTGACAGTACAGTAACTCCTAATTACAATACATTACATTATAGATTGCTCACACAACGTCCTTAAGAAGAGCTAATTAGAGGGGTGGAAGAACTAAAAATTTATGTTTTTGTGTCAATTCATGCATTTCAATGATCAATTATTAAATAAGGTGTCGATGAATTGCTATTTACATGCCTGTTTGTTTAAATCACGAACATTTGGAACGCCCACCAGGAGCTTAAAGGGACCAGCAACCGGCACCAGATATCTTTTTCAAGTGCCAGAATTGACAGCGAGACCAGCAAGGTCTCTGCAATTAATGGTTCATTAGCGAAATACCCACCCCCAGTGTTAATCACACATAATACAATTTCTACTGTTACAGACAAATCCTCATCAGATTTTTGTATCATTTTCCTATATTTGAATAATGCATTTATTCCTTATAAGTTTTTGGTTGTTGTGATTTGGTCATCTGAACTCACAATACAACGCGTAATAATTACACATGAAACAAAACTATCTGTAGTAGACATGCATGTACAGACAGAACATATTTACAAACAAGTCTGTGATGAGTGTCTGCCAATGGGATACGTTGACTCATCAGTGTAGGCAAATGTCTATTACTGACAGGCTTTGTGGAGTCTGTGAGCTTGTCTGCAAGCTGTGGACAATCGGCAAAATGACAAGCAGCAACTGTAATTTTGTCATATGGGGTAAAAAAGAAAAGTGAATTCACTCTTAACTCAGATTTCTCTAATAAGCACACAATACATTTACTCAAGGTTAGCTTATTTTACTTATATCATATTTCTGGTCATAATGATCAGAAACAGGGTTTCCAATTTCCACAATCTTGCATTCATTGAACACCACTTCAATGAAAGTTTGCTGTTAGTTAAATAGATCACTGTCATCTAATTAACTACAAGTAATATTCATAAGCTCTCACAACAACTAAAGTACAAAAGTGCATAGGGGTTCATGATTTTAATAATCATTAGTTCAGAATTTTGTTGCAAATATTTTCCATACAATGTTGGAAAGGATGTGCCTTCTGTGTTTTATGGAAATTGGAGCACACAATTGTATCTTTATTTTTATTTTTTTGCTGATTTTATGGGGGGCCTCAAAGGACTTCTGGTGACAAATCAGTCCTATTAGTGAGCCGGTAAATATTATTACTATAATATATTGCTGTAGACTTTTCTAACATCTCTTATTCTGTATCTAATCTAACAAAGAAAATTCATTTTCCCCCTTTACAATTAAGGGCTTGGGATTCCCTGTTCTCTTCATAAAAAGAGCAAAGTGAGGCTGGGCTGTTACTCATTAACGCTTTGCTGCCTCTGAATCGAATGGCTGGTGGCACAGCTACAACCTCTCAAATTAGTTGTGGTTCCTTGGGCCAGGACAACGGACATGCAGGGTCACTGAATGCTTTGCATTTCTCTGCTGCTCGTACCGACGCTGGCAGCGCACAAAGCAATATAACACAGACAGACAGGCAGGCAAGAGGAAGGACAACACATTGTGCTGATAAAGTAAACTCTAAAAATCGATTCAGGAGAATCAGCTGAATATTTGGAGGGTCTATATAAAAGACGAAAACAAAACACTCCATTTATCAACATTGGAATGGTAATATCTGTAACAATTTATACATTCCCCAATACAGTTGCACACTACAACTGTAAACTTGAGCTACAGTTAACTATAATAAAAATGTTTCATTATTACATCTAGTATTGAGTCTCCTCACCCAGAATGTATGACAGCTCCCAATGTGAAAAACTACCATTCATTTCAGTGACATCTTGTTCGCTTTGATTGGTAGATCCACAAACAGAGTAGGTAGTCGTTTCAGAAGTGGGGGGGAACAAATCGTTTAGGAGTGAACTAACTTTTAATGAGATGAATTATCATCTGCTTGCATTCAGCTGCTCCTCGTCACATAGGCCAAATAACAAAAGTGTCAATCTGGCCGAGTTAAAACAAAATGACACAAAGGCATTAGTAACCAAATAATTAAAGGCCCAATGGCAACACTGAATACAAAAATTCAGTTAAACATTATGGTTGTGTACAAGCTAATTACACAGAGAATGGAAAGGAAGTATGAATGTTCTGAATCTTTTTTTTTTTTTTTTTTTTAAGGCCACATCATCCGCTCCAACCTTTCAAATGTGAGTGTTCTAATTTCCAAAGTCCTCCATGAAAGCAAGCAAAGTATTTTTTCTACTTTAAGCACAATACGTTCAGGGACATCAGCTGAAAACGGATCAACATTTGCAGACGTTTCATATATATATATATATATATATATATATATATTAGGGGTGTGAATTGCCTAGTACCTGACGATTCGATTCGTATCACGATTCACAGGTCACGATTCGATTCGATACCGATTAATCCCGATACGAATTTATAAGGCGATTGTTGCGATTTTTTTTCATTCAAATTTAGAAAATACTAATCAGTAAGCTTGTAGAGTATAAGATTTATATGAAAATGTATTATTTATTTATCTGAAATTTCAGTCTTATAGAGGTTGTAATCTGTTTCATGTTTGAACAGCATTAAAATAAAATATTAAGGCTTAATGTTCCGTTCATATAACATTCTTCCATGCTCAAGGTGTGAATCCTAAAAAAATAAAAAATAAAAAAAAATAAAAATATAAAAAAAAAAAAAAAATCGATTCTGCCCTTTTTGAATCGATTCGAGAATCGCGCGATGTAGTATCGCGATATATCGCCGAATCGATTTTTTTTAACACCCCTAATATATATATATATATATATATATATATATATATATATATATATATATATATAAAAAAAACTAACCCAGTCATTAGCAAACAAAGAATGCCAGTTTCAATTTTGAAAAACCTCTGGAGCAGATGCAAATCTTTAATTAAAACTGCGATGAACGCATGAGACTAGGATAAGAAATTTACAAATAAACGGTGTTCATAACTATAGTCCATAAATTATTTGAAGGAACTTAAATGTACTAGTGGATGTGAAAGTTTGTGTGGCAGTCATGTAACAACAACGATACGTAACGTTTGTATCAGATGCAGTGAGGTAAAAGGCCACATAACTAAAAATTAACAAATTTACACCAGCATCTTTTACTATTTGCCAGAGGCTTTCGAGCATGTAAAACTAGGAGGCGGCCAGCATAGCCCCCAAGAAGCTCTGAAATCACGAAAACTGTCCATCATTTATAAGTGCAAATGGGGTAAAAGCCTGAGCAAATTCCACCGAACAAAATATCTCATTTGATGTACAAGTGTAACAGCACCACTGTCTGTTGTTTTCATACTGGAAGGAGAAAGCTACATTCGGATCATTAACTGGGGAACACCTGGCCGGTGGCCCAGGCATCGCTTCAGCCTGTGTCAATTTTTTGATAAAAGCAGCCAATTTTGCAAGAACAAATTCCCGAACTCGGGAAAATGGACTTGGCAGGTCCAGATCTGAGAAATGATCTTCGAGAATGGGGGAGAGAGTTGCGCTCAACATTTCGCACAGAAATGCTTAATGGGGTTGACAACACAAGGTGCTGGATCAAAAAATAATCAAGACAGTAAGCGCTAACATCGCCACAACTGTGGCACAAGAGCTTTGTTTTCCATCTGTGATGAATGCCTCTCATTACAATCACGGACGTGAGAAAAATTACGAATAACTTGCATACTGTGAAACAGCAATCCAATCAAATTGAAGTTGATTGACTTCATCGTTCGGTAAATGGACACAACACACTTCGTTTCACATCCGTCCTATCTGTTAACCTTTGCACAGAAGTTAAATGAATCTAAACCAGCCACTTACAGTCATTAGCGCATGAGATGATGAAGAAGAATCCATGGTCATAACTGCACAAAATCCTTATTTTGTTTTTGGAGGGATACTGACTATTACCCAGTGCTAGTAGACTCTAGTAGACTCCATCCTTGACCTTTTCATCACCCATCAATTTCTGAGTGATATAGAAGTGACTTCTCTACTACACTTGAGCTTCAGTTAATTTGTGTTCATTATTAGCTGTTCTTTGTGGATTCCGAGCCACTTGGTCACAACAGAAACATGACAAACAATCTCGTCATATAATTAGCTCGTTAAATAGAGTTAAAATGACCATCTGGATGTTTTTAGGTTACTCATCCGATTCATGGAATAAAGATGAACTGTAACTACCAGAGCTCAAACTACTAAAACAACATTGTAACTACATCCTTAATATCCATGCATTAATATTGGGCAGGCACTATCAAATATTTTTAGAATCACTTATTCCATTGATTAATTGTATAAACAGATAATTATTATTTGATTTGATCATTTATTTTGTATTATTTCGTGATTTAAAAAACAACAACAACAACAATTAAGCAATATCAAATCAGAGGGATCGACGTACTCAGTCACCACCCTTTTGAAACTGACTCGATCAGTTTTCCCAAGTAAAAGCAGATGTTTGCAAATGTCTTATTTTGATTAAAACAATAATCACACTGCTTTTATGATGGATGAGAGAAATCAGAGAATAATCACAGTTTCGAGGCTGACTCAGAGGATTTAGACAAGGTAAACAAGGATCTGAAGGGTTACTCGATTACTAAAATAGTTGAGTAATTTGATAATTGATTATTTGTCCTTTAATTAATCTTGATACCTGCACATGAATAGTTTCATTAATATGTATGCAAATGTTCCTCTGTATATCGCTGCTACATGACAGTGGAAATACGACTACCGTATCCGAATACTCAAATAATGGATGGGATAATTGGTCGAATAACTGCTTCTATAAATATTCAATTGCTGCAACCCTAACATCAAAAGATAACAGTATTTCTCTGCTAACACCTTCCCTCTGTCATCTTCTAAGGGCAAACAGTTTCATTTCATTTTTAGTCTTATTTAGTTTACATTACTCAGTTGTGAACTTGTATGTAGAAATCACAGTTTCATGATTTTTTTAGTTTCAACTTGAAACTCCTTTTTAAACTGTTGAAATTTAAAGTTCAACCAGCATCATAAAACAGATTCACTTCCAATTTGGAGGTTCCGCCATCCATGGACACTCACAGGCGGTAGCAACTCCGAAGGCAAGATAACCTTCCCAACAGACCTCCCAACATCCTCACTCGTCATGGACTGTTATTTATTATTCTGAAAAGGGGGCGAGGGGAGGATCATGTGATGTTGAACAGACAAATGAGCCTGGGGGGTGGGAGGCTGAGGGAGAAGTGGATGACAGGGAACAAGGACACAGCCTATTAGGTGGGAACTACTAGGATGTGATTCGCAATAGTGACACCACCTAATTTAACTCACTGCCGGTGTTTGGACGAGTGTGGCTGTGAGTGTGTGTTTTAAAAAAAAAAAAAAAAAAACACACAGAAGCGTAAAGACAAGCGTAAGCCTTTATGTTGCTGTTAACAGGCGTGTAAGCTGCAGGGGCATGTTTCTTTCTTTTCCGGATCAGTCAAAGGCATGAAATTTGCTTTAAATGTATGGTAACATATACAGCCATTAATTTCATATATATATTGGAATGTAAAAAAATTGGATTCCTGACTAATGTAAAGGATTCAGCCCCTTTATACAACCCCACGCCGCGACAATCCAATTGCTGGACAAAGAATGTGGAATTTGCTCTCTTTCCGCGTGTCCCAAAGCCAACATATCAATTCGATAACCGCCCCTAATTCTGAGGCAGCGGGGTGTTATGTGAGGACATCGCTCCGCTTTTAGCATGGGGAGGATGTGATCAGCCCCCATGGATGCTGTGCGTGAAAAGCATGCGCCCTCCACTCATGATCAGGCTCCCATGCTTCTCTACACAAAGGGAAGACACACAAAGAAAACGCTTGAGTCAATAGAAATGCTCACAATCGGATGTTCCGAAGATAGAATCTCTTTTTTTGGGGACGCACATTAACTAATGAAACTAGCCAATCAGCAAATATCCTGCAAATGGGTGTGTTACATGGCAACAATTGTGGATGCGGACAAATCAATGATGGTTGGCATTTAACTCTGTTGAGTATTATTTTGATGGTAGTTCCCTCCCCAATTAAGCACTCTCAAGCTTATTTCACACATTTTTTTTTATTATTTTTTATTAACTAGTGCACTTCAATTGCAACCGGTCTGTTTCCATCCAAACGACTGAACAGTACTGAAATGCTAAATTCCATAGCAGCAAATGGGTGGTATGAGTAATAAGCAAATTACAGAGCAGATGTATGGTCGGGCAAACTAACGTTAATAAAGAAATTATGTTATTATTTGGCCCACTCCTAATGGTCTTCCACATAATAAATCGCAATCAACTTCAACAAACAAACAAATAAATGAATATAAATAAACAAATAAATAAATAACCATTCTGTGCCGGTAATAAACTCACACATGCTTCAAATCTACCACTCAAACTTCCAAGTGTTAAAGCAAAACTGATTCATAAACCTACATTAAGAAACTAGTCAGGGATGTCAACAAGTGTATCTCCACTAAATGTGAGCTCCAACAATGTCGCATCGAACTATAAACGGGAAACTTAAGATGGGTGAGGAAGGGGGCTGCGATCACGTTCATCCCCGGGGTAATTTGTTCAAATATTTGCCCCCAGGCACTTTACAAAGAACACGTTCCTCCACAACGTAAATGAACAACCAAAGCTTGACAAATAAGCAAACAACCAGCAAGGCGATGTAGCCAACTTTGCGTTTGAGGAACTGGACGGACACACTCCGGACGTACTTCTTTGCAACAGCCCAAACCCAAAAGAGGCAGCAAGGAAAAGCTCACAAAGGAAACAGCAACTTCCACCAAGAGCTTTTCTCGTTGCCCCGTAAATCCAAGGGTGACTTTTAGCACCTCGTTTCTTTTTTTTCCCCCTCTCAAGACAATAAACATTCCACAGACAGGCAGCAGCAGGATAGCCGCCGACCCTGCGCCATCTTAGTTTGACACACTCCGCTTCTTGGGGGTTTCTTAAACAAAGAGATTTTCCGCCCAAGCTCGTTGCCGGCAACAGTGTAACAGAGTGGAAACAGGTGGAAAACAACGAGACCAAGCAGATATAGTAGGTTAAGAGAAGTTACCGTTATTTTCCTGTATCCTTGTTATAGAAAGCAGGACGAGCAAAAAGCATGGTATTGTATCCATCGTGGCTACGGACCAGACTGGCACTCGAGTGCTAACTTCTCCACGCGCTGCGAATGGTGAGCGCGGATTGGTTGATAGAGCCGCAGGTCCCGCCTACAATATCAGAAGACTCGAGCTGATTGGTAGAAAGAGGTGAACAGTGCCGCCCATTAAAATAAATAAATAAATAAATCACTCTTACAACCACTGTAAACAAATACTGGAACTATTCAACATTGTTTGTACAGTACTCTAATTTAAGAAAACAAAGTTGAAATTCTAAAACAATTGAATTACAAATAATTATTTTGTTATCACAATGAGTCCGTTTTACTTTCACTATTATAAGCAACTTTTTACAGCAAACCACAATATGGTCAGAAAGTGCTCTAGCCATCCTTTTTCAATGCCATTTTATCTGTGTATATGTTTTTACCCCTCCCACACCCATAACGCATAACATAACTTTTTTAAGTATTTCTAAACTAAGAACCTTTTCTCAATCTCTCTCTTGCACAGTTCTCCAAATAAGGGCAAAGTGTGCTTGCCTCAAGCTGTTTATTTGTCACTCCCAGTTACAGTTTACTGCAAAATAATTGACGTGGACAAAAAATTAGAAGTAAACATTAAATTTCATCTTGATGAAAGCTGCCTAGAGTAATGCAATGGTGCAAAATGCTGTAAACGAGCATGTTCCATAATCAGAATCAACTACAGTAATATAACACACTGAGCAGCAATATGTGCATATGATGTCATTATCTCCTTTCTGACTTTTGAGTTTATTAAAGTTGTGACTTTTGGACAAGACATTGGTTAAATTCTAGCAAACAAATTGCAAGATGTGTTGTCATTTTAGCTATGACCAAAAAATAAATAAATAAATAAATAAAACAAATAAAAACGTTTTTACCAAAACCAAAACCAAAACAAAGCTCTGCACGCAATCAACATAGAAGAGAGAGAAGGTGACATTCACATAATTTTGAAGACAGTGTCACAGTGGCTTTGAATGAGGGAACATATCGTAACGATAATATCAACAAACACTGATAATATTCTTCCTGCTACTCTCTTTTGATTAGATTTCGTCAATGACATGCTGTGGCTGCACCAGCTTGAGTCGTCCATATGTCAGTCTAGTCTCTAAAAATGCACGCACACACTTCATAGCTGATAGCATCCTCAAACAAAGACATCCCTGGTATTGTCCTTAAGGTTGTAACCCCTCCCTTTGTTCACTCACATATACTCCCATCCCATCTGTAGTCTGGGGCTGTCACAGAACCCGTGCCCCCATCCCCCACATCACCACCTTCGCACACTCTCTGTGGACAATGTGACAGAGATTGATGGTGGGCCATTATTTGATGTCCAGCTGAACCTTGCACAGCAAACTGCGCATGCACATACACATGTTCACAAGCTAATGGAGGCTTGTCCACGCGTTTGTGGGTTCATTACATCCAACTAGTCTCACAACAAGAAAAGACTACAATCTAAAACAAACATTTGCAATCATGACTAATCCTAACCTATTTTAATAACATAAACAAGAATTAGGATAATACTGTGTTGCACAACTATAGCTACATTTCCACAATGTATTCTGAAAAAAAAAAAAAAAAAAAAAAAAACAGACTTAAAACGAATTCTTTCTGGTTTATTTTTTAAATTCCTTGTTTTTACTCTCTAACTGTCAAGAAAAAAGAAGATTATCGTATAACATTACTTTGAAGAAACAAAATGAAGACACCCTCGACCATTCTGCTAGCTTAATGCTAACAAGAAAACAATAGCTAGGCTAACTGAAATTAGCATCGACGTTATGGTGTTTATGAACTTTCAAACAACTGTTACAGGAGCATCAATGCAAACAGAGAATAAATACTACTAACAGCAATATATTCTCTATAGCATGTGTGAAAAATGCATATTAAGAAGGCAAAATTTGTTCTGTATTAAACTAGTGGGTGTCCTATTCTTGGCTACAATGTGACGCCACTGAATGGCCAAACACAATTTACTCGAGGATAAAACTAGATAGCTTTCTTCATTCATAAATACATAAATACGACAAAACTCCACGTAACGCAACGTACGTGACAGTATTGCCGCTATCTCCCTGCATGAAATTTATACGGTCAACTACTTAACTGTATGGAATGATTATGAAATAAGATTAAAACTACAAATGAAGCAAAATTGCAAAAAGGTAAGTTTTCTAGAGGTCAAAATGAGTATTGAGGACCAAAATAAACAACAATCGATAACTATCCGCCATTTTGATTGTTTACGTTCGCCTCGAACGCTTTCAGGTCGGAACTGGGAAAAACCAACTCGGATATACCCGACATCCGAGTTCCGACCATCCTCGAATGCAGCATTACTCAACAACAAGTAGCGCCGAATAGATATTGTGCAACGGAAAAGGGACTTCCCTGGAGAAAGAACCACTATCATGCCACATTTTCGCTCCAAAAGGCAACAAGAGCAGTGATGGTAGTCTTCACAGCTTCTCAGTGTGATAAGAAGAGGAGAAAGCAGTGGGAAAATGCTTGAGGACAGAAACAACTGTTTGGCATAAGCAGTGAAGATTTGGCACGTTGCATGGCTTGTCACATGCTCAGTTGTGCTGCTCATCCCCATATGCATGTTCTTGCCATGACTAAACCAATAGTACTGTTTATTTTTGAAAGAAAAAAAAATGGAATTTGAAATAAACCGTATAGAACATTATATTCCATTTGTGACTTCCCTTTTGCACATGTCTCCTGTCTGGGTATGACCCTGCACACCATGAATCTGATTTTTCCAATGTTATTTTTTTTTTTTCTATTTCATATAGCTGGCTTCTAAAAGCAGTGCTTGCTCATAGTAGATTTATGGATCCCTTTAGGTAAGAGGAACATGCTCTGTGGACCTGAACTAGATGAAAAGTGACCTGAAATAACCCCCTGTTAGGATTTGGCGTATTATTTAAGAAATGTGTTTGGAAAATATTGATTTTTAAACAAAAGAAAATATCATAAACAAGTACAAACAGTAGTGGGGGAAAACCTAGAAAGATCTACGTACTAGTGCGCTGAATTGTCTTAAAAGTGAGGACAAAGAGTGCACGACAATCATCATCAAACTTAATGCATTATATGGCAACCACAAAACGTGTGCTATATAATGAATTTGTGAAGAAAAAAAACAAAAATACATGTGATTTATGCGTCTGGTAGCTTCCTGCATAAACATATTACTAAAGCTGAACTATTGAGTGTATACCGAACCTTCAGTGAACCACACTAGTATTGCTGCCAGCACGCTTTTAAAAAGGCATTACGTTGGAAGCATAATAATTTACCTCTAATATGAAACGTGTATAATTCTCCAGCTCTTTTACTCTGCATGCCCAGAGAAAGTGCAGGTTTAATGGTGTGGAGGATGGTGGCGAACTCAATTGACTGAACCTTGGACTGAAGAGCTCGAAGATAAACTGAAACGAAAGGCAAACAACAGATAACCTGAGCCACAGAAGTCCGAAAAATAATATTAGGATTGCATCAGGCACCAAATTTCGGAAGAATTAAGAATTAAGCTCGTGGACTTTCATTAGAAAAAATAAATGGTTTGATTGAACATATTGGTGTTTAGATATACAAATTACTACATACATACTTCCCTCAGACTCTTTTGTAGTTCACATGTTCTATTGCAGGGGTGTCCAAACTACGGCCCGGGGGCCATTTGCGGTCCGCAGTCCATTTTTTAGTGGCCCGCGACATGTGCTAAAAATGGCATTTGACTCAGTTCAAATAAAATAAAAGCAAAAATGTTTGGAAATGGTCAAAGTAAGAAGGGAAGGTGTCGAAAAACACAGGTGCTATTAAAAGTTATTTTAGTTAACTAAAACTGACGGGGAAAAAAAAGTCAAAAAACAATTTCGTTAACGAAATAAAACAAAAACGAAGATGTTTTTTTAAAAAAGAAAACGAACTGAAACTAAATTTTATGTTTACAAAACTAAAATAAAACTATAATTATAGCAAAAATGTCGTTTGTTTTAGTCTTTGGTAATTAATTTAATGAATGAGCTTTTGGGGATGATTTTAAATGGAACTTTTAGTAGATTTATTTTGATATAAACCGGAATAATGACGTCGATCCCATTGTGTTTTTTAAATGATGCGCACGAGTAATACACATTCAAAAAAAAACAAAAAAAAACTAATACTGAAACTAACTAAACTAAAACTAAGCATTTATTAAAGAACTAAAACTAATAAAAACTAACAGAACCACCCTGAAAAATAATGTAACTATTCATGACTTTTCTTCAATACTTGCTCCTTTCACTTTCAAGCTCCATTGGACTGCAAATGGTACATGTGACGTCTTAGTATTTTTTTTATTTATTGTTTTTTAATACATTTTGTACTTGCGTTTGGAATAAGACTGCACTGTGAATACTTTGCAGGATACACTGTACAAACTTTTCAGAATGTACTCGGTTCAAGGATCATTCTCCACTGTGCTATCTGCTGGTGTGGCTGGAGTGTCGCAAATGATCTTTTTTTTTCCAATGTCATTATTTTTATTGAATGTTGTGACCTTGGCTTAAAGAGAGTACGTACTTTGTATAAACATGGCGATAAAACTCGACAAATCTCTCCTTAGATAAAGTCACAGACAATGTGACTCTGTACAACTCACCATGTCACCATGTCACCATGTGACCTCATTTGCCCGCTATGAGTTTCTTCCCTTTGAACTCGAGGAAAACTGCATAACGGTTGCTCATTAATTGATCATTTATAGTAAATGTCTGCTGAACTGAAGTTGGGGGGGGGGGGGGGGGGGGGGAACAGAACCTACAAAGACCAAGCTGAGCGTTTGATTAAAAACTAGGCACAGTGTATTGGAGGTACCAGATGATGAGGGTGAACGTGGATGACAAGAAAAAACGGCCAAATTTTTCTCCCCTTGTTGAATTCATTTTCAATGTCATACTGACACTGACATCTCCTTTTGTACAATATTTTTAGCAAGCTCAATAAAATGTCTCGGCTCAGGTTGTAGAGCAACCGCATGTCTGTCAAATGGAAAATTGTGAAATGGGTGACTGACTGAGGCAATAATGTAAAAGTGCGCTTCGGGGGCTTGCAGGGACAACATCACATATTATTTGAGGAATGCTTGAAACTTGACATGTTTTTTAAAATCTCATCACAGAATAAACACGGACAAATATTGCAGGCTTCAAATTTCCTTCCTATAAATTCTTCCTAATCCAAATATTTTATATACATGACAATTGGTGTTTTAAAGCTATCAGCAGCTCATATTAAACTGTTTCCCAAATCACCTTTTTGGGACAATCTGAATAAGTTAAGGATGTAACGGTAACGGCAATATCGTGATATCGCGATGTTAAAACTGCCGCAATATCGTCGTCGTCATGTTATGATATTAAAAGCAGCGCATCTGTTAAAAACGGCCATGTTGATTTCAATTTGTGTGATTCCAGCACCCTCTGGTGGTTAGTTTATTAGTGCAGTTTAATTTTAATTAGGCATGTTTTATTTTTTACAATACCGTGAGTTTGTATACAGTACCATGACCTTTTTTTTTTTTTTAAATAGCGCTAACCTCACAATATCGCGATAATTATTGTTTTATGAGGTTCATATCGTGATGATAACGTATCATGAAATTTGGATATTGTTAGATCCCTATGAATAACCGAATTACCGCATTACCTCCGAACTTTATTGTTCCTGGTCTCGGTTTTTGTCAAATACTTTTTCCCGCCCCCAAAAAATTTAATTTGTACTCCGTAGCGACTTTTTAATGCATTTCTTGACTGGTCTGATTTACACTACAGAAGGATTTATAGACTGAAAATGTAATCCATGCAGTTTCAATCCAATCTTTTTTGTCCAGTTGCTGTCGACACAGCAGTGCTTGCATGAGTTATTTCACCACAGATCATATTCACGTAGCACATTTTGTTGTGTAAAATTGTGTAAAGCAGTGAACCCCCCCCACTCATTTCGTCACAAATAACATGCTTGAAGGCAACTGTGCTTTCTTGGCCTGAGAGAAAGAAAAAAAAAAGGAAAAAAAAAAAAGCACAATTGAATTTGTATGCTGAATTCAGAGATGAATTTTAATAGGAATGGAGGTCAAGGTGACAGAAGAATGAAGCGAACCAAAAAGCCTCCAAGATGTAATTCTCCTCTAAAGCTGAAAGTGGCTTTCGTGCAATGAGACGATGGTGGGAAAAATCAGTCCGCCTTGATTGGAAAATCTATGCTCTTAAATTATGCATGGCTTTCCGATATTGCTGCAATTTAAAAAAAAAAAAAAAGGTATATAGTGAAGACGCATGGATTGGAAATGCAGATGAGTTCTGCTTTGATTCCAACATTCTGTGAGCGACACATCAACGTGTATGCGGTTGGCTTGGCCTCAAATAAGTTTGGTGTATAATAAGAGTATATTTTTCTGTTAAAGTACTGGTTTTATCACAACAAATGGCTGCAGATATTTAGTGGAGCTGTTTTATTTACAGGGTCCACAGTTCCATCTGCACAAGATAACACGAGTGTAACTAAGTTACCATTTTTATGTATATATTTTTTTAATGCTTATCCTGTATAGTATCATTAGCTCATTCACTCGCCGCCATTTTCACATTTCGCAATCCCGTTCGCTCCCGCCTGTTTTACTGGATTTTGACTGATTTTGTAAGGCCCACAGAATATTGTGTTCTATTGCTATAAAAGCCTGGAACCTATCAAAAGAAAGATTAAAGTCTCTTCATTCATCAGGAAAAAAAAGTATGTTTCTATCTGTTTCCGTTTTGCACCAATTAGCATTAGAAGAGAGCTAAGTTTCATCAGTTTTCACAAATCTATTTAAAATTGTAAGTAATTGAGCTTTTTTTCGACATGGCCCTGGTTGATCTCCTTTGCTCTGCTGCCACCTGCTGGCCGTTTGTGTAATAACTACCATTTCCACAACCGTTCTTTGCAGTTGAGAGGCCGCATCAAAGCCTTCTGTATGCTCTAGCATATATATATATATATATATATATATATATATATATATATATATATATATATATATATATATATATATATATATATATATATATATATATATATATAAACGTATAAATACGTCTTTGGGACACTTAAAACATAAAAAACGTATTTACACGTTATTGGGAGCAAATGAGTTAGAGAAGCACAGTTTTTACAGATAAAGATTTTTGTATGCTACTGTAAATACAGCACATGTGCATATGATATTATAGTCAAAATCTATCTGCGTTATAAAAATAAGTACTGTAGTTATTAGGGGTGTGAATTGCCTAGTACCTGACGATTCGATTCGTATCACGATTCACAGGTCACGATTCGATTCGATTCGATACCGATTAATCCCGATACGAATGGTCACGATTCGATACCGATTAATCCCGATACGAATTTATAAGTCGATTGTTGCGATTTTTTTTCATTCATATTTAGAAAATACTAATCAGTAAGCTTGTAGAGTGTAAGATTTATATGAAAATGTATTATTTATTTATCTGAAATTTCAGTCTTATAGAGGTTGTAATCTGTTTCATGTTTGAACAGCATTAAAATAAAAATATTAAGGCTTAATGTGCCGTTCATATAACATTCTTCCATGCTCAAGGTGTGAATCCTAAAAAAAATAAAAAATAAAAAAAAGAAAAAATAAAAAAAAAAAATAAAATTCGATTCTGCCGATTATTGAATCGATTCGAGAATCGCGCGATGTAGTATCGCGATATATCGCCGAATCGATTTTTTTTTTTAACACCCCTAGTAGTTATTTTTGCAAAATTGCAATTGAACTTCAAAGGATATAGAATGAATGAATAAATAAATAAACTACATATGACTCTCTTGTGACTTCAACAAGACGAAAACCACAACAGTGCAATCCTGTGTGTGGCCATTATCTGAAAACAATTAACAGAGACCGTCTTTCAATCTTCTCCTCTTTTGACCCCCCCACACCCCATTTGCAGCCTCCCATAAGTGGCACATGACCAAGCCGCGTATTGTACTTAAAATCCAAATACAACCGAGCTTGACTTGGCGCCGTAACATTTAAAACCTACGAAAAATAAAATACACATCAGCACAAAGCCGAAAACGAGTGCAACTAAAAGATCCTCTCAAAGCCTCCTTCACGTAGACCCTTGCAGTTGGAATAAATTAAAACCGCTGATCACCACTTCAGACACACATTAAAAAATAACACTCACACCTACTAGCAATTTAGAGTCTGTAATGAACCCAGCACGCATGTTTTGGCCTGTGGGAGGGGACGCGCCGAAAGGAAACCAGAGCGAAGACTAATGAGGTTGCTTTTTTTTTTTTTTTGTGCGTGTGTTTATTATAGTCGGGTGGGCTCACTCCGTTTCTGGTTGTGACATCACTTGTTTTGATAGAAAGTGCTCATTTGCTCACAGGGGCGTGCAAAAGGGGGAGTGGGGTGGTCCCCAGGCATCCCCCTCAGGGGGGCATCCACAGCCACCTACCCACCCCCGATGAAAAAAATCAATAAATAAAATAATTCAATGGCCAGCCAGAGCAGTAAATCACTCGAAAAGCTCTCCAATGTGAGACAAACCTGCTCACCACTAGCAACATTACAAAAAAAGAACCCAATGCTGTTGTCGTTATTGTTTGAAATGACTCTACTGTGTATTCATAGAGCACTTTAAAACAACCACTTACTGTTGTTGTTGTTTTTGTTTTTTTTAAATGGAACCCAAGGGCAACAGATACAATGAAAACAGCAGGGGCCCCAGAATTGAACCCTGTGGAACACCATGAATTCATGTTTTTTTTTGTTTTTTTGCTCGACACAGTTACTATGAAGAGATTATAATAATAAATCACACGACGTACCATCACCAAAGTCACAAGTCGACTACTGAGCACAATTCCCTGCAGCACAGCGAAATCAAATGAGTCGGGTGTGTCTTGACCTCCGCCGAACCCCTGACAAACCCAGGCTAAGAATCGTTGGTTTCATTACTAAAAAAAAATGATCTGGATCCCAGTGTGATACTAAATAACTAAAATATAGCGAGGGTGCTCCAATGGTGTTTTTTTTTTTTTTTTTTTTTTTTTTTTAAGACACAGATAAATCACTTGGTTTTGGCTTGGGCATCTTAATGAAAGCTATTAATGATCCTCAGTGGGAATTTCTTGGATTGCTCATTTTTATTGCCTTCATCACGCTGGATCAAGCGCTTGTACTTATTTATGTTGCAAGAGTTGGAAAGTGTACCAATTTGTTCTGCTTCATAAGCTGTGAATGATTTATAAGGTGTGATTTGTCTGAGTTGGAGCCAGATTTTTATTTATTTTATTTTTTTAAATGCATCCGAAGAAAGATTTTATCAGCCATTTGAACACCTGGTGGCAGCTGGAAGAATAATGCTGTGACCCTGATGTGAATACTTCAAAAAAAAAAAAAAAAAAAAAAAAAAAAATACTGTTCATTTTCCATGCACTCGTGAAAAGTAAGTTCAGGGTCGTTTTCCTTTACTTGCTAAAGTCTAAAACCTATTTTAGAACACGGGTCAAATTCATTGCACGCGAACGTAACACTCGTACAAAAGAATGACATTTATAATATTTCAGTTTTGTGTACTTTGTGTCACTTCACACTCAATCATCACATTTCAGGGTTAAAAAAAAAAAACATCTGAGTACGTTGTCAGTCAGATAAAGCCAAAGACTCGACTATCGGCCTTTTTATTTTTCGCCATCTGAAGGCGTTTGACGATAGCAGACCTCGGTGAGGTTCTTATTGAACACATTTCCTCTTTCAATGCTCACTGCCGCACTTGTCATTGACTTTCATGCCTGCACGTCTGATGAGTCAGACTCGGTCTGAAAGAACACATCTTGCACAAAGGATGTACAGTAATAAGAAGGGAGGCATATTCTGTCCCAACAACGTGTTTTACATTGGACTGCGGCAGTCAAGAATGTTTCACTTATTAGAAACTTTGCATCTTTGCCATATGTCACTAGCGGTACATCATTTGGAGCAGTTCACAATCTATTAGGGGTGTTTAAAAAAATCGATTCGGCAATATATCGCGATACTACATCGCGCAATTCTCGAATCGATTCAATAGGCGGCTGAATCGATTTTTAAACTTCCATTTTTAATGGAAAAATATTCAACAAAACGTCTTACGTTAGGGCTCACACCTTAAGCATGGAAGAATGTTACATGAACGGAACATTAAGCCT